>NC_142934.1:82779428-83151928 GCF_046866305.1 Octopus bimaculoides | reverse complement strand
GAAAGAAAGCATCATCTAGTCCATTACAACATCATACTCAAATGTAGTGATCAATGTAGCACAAAAATTTTATAACAGTAATCATGAGACACTTCCCAAATACCTGTAGACACACTGAGCTATTTAATAGAAACAACACAAAAGTTAGCTACAGCCGCACAAGAAATAAAAAGGATGCTACCCAAGCTAAAATTAACCAAATACCTTCAGGCCATACTGAAAAATAAATGCACCTTCATGATATTAAAAGTAAGCTTGTTAAATGTAAATTATCTTAAATGGAAGAAATTTACTTTAAGAAGGAAAAAATGTTAGAATTATATCAGAACCACAAGTGAGATGTTTAAGAGTTGTTGTGTATTATTTATAGATAGAATGCATTGTCTCTTATAATGTACATTTGGGATCTAAGGAAGAAAATGTCGAAGAAACTGTCCAATAATAATAGACAACACTGTCCATTCTGTAAAACTTTTGAATATATTCCTGTGAATCACTGAGAGATGTAAAATAATTACACAATAAATATGTTGGTCCAACAGTAAAAATAAGAAGACATCACTTTTCAGACACCAAAATAAATTCATTTTTGAAAACTATAACTCAGGTGTAATGATGTATCAGCAGTAGAGATAGCAATAGAGATACAGCAATGCCAACCATAACAATAAAAATTTACACCTACCAGCCAATTTACCTTGGAAATTGAATGACAATTTAGAGATGCAGAAAGAAATACTCATAATACACACAGACACATGCATACATACACATACACGCAAAAAGTTACAATAGCAAAATTTAATAACCTCAGACAGAAATACCTTACCGAGTCAGTAAAGACTTAACAGAACAACAATCTAATGAAACTGGATATACAAGGGGGTGCTGAAAAGTTCCTGGCTTTAAGGGTATCATGAAAGGTCTGGTTGGAGGCCCATCCTTCCAAGTTATTTTATGGGGCTTGGGAAAACTGAAGGACCCCTGCAGTAAGTTTGTGAATCTGAGAAGAGAATATGCTAAATAAAATCATAATTAAATGATCCTCTTGTATTTTCTTTTATCCAAAGCCAGGAATAATAATAATAACAATAATAACAACAACAAGAGCACTCAGAGAGTACAAACCTCCACCAAGCCAACACCAATCCTCTCAACGATCAGCTAGTGATGATTTTTAAAATGAGAATATCTGAAATAAACTCGAATGCTCTCACAAATTAGAATACTAAAAATGAACCCGACTACTCTCAAAATTTAAGTAAAAAGACTGGAAAAATAATCCAGAATCATTGTCTGGTACCAGATCAATCCTAAAATCTAATTAGTCCATGCCAGTCACGAAGCTAAACATCCCTGAAAGTTTCATCCAAATCTATCCAGCAGTTCTTGCTTGAGATATCTTGTCCAAGGACAAACAAACAAACACGACTGAAAACAACACCTCCACCTTAGCAAAGGCAGAGATAATATTGATAATAGTAGGATACTTAGGAAGGTTCTTGGCATCTGAGGTTACTTGTTGTAGCCCCATGTTCAGAACTTTTTCCAACAATCTAATCTGTTGTACATAAAAGAAACGATAATAGGAAGTGAGATAGAACCAGTGCATGTGTTTGCATATTGACTTTCCTGAGATATAACAAAATCTGTTTCAACACACTGGTTCATATCAAGAATCTTACAAACCAAATACAAAAATGAAATTAAAGAAAGAAGTTATTTCACAATCAAGAAGGTGGTATTAAAAATGCCTCCAGTCATTTGATTTTGGAGAAACTTCTAGTTTATATAATTGAAAACATAAAGCATAAACAATATCATTTTTGAAAGGAGGATAATAGAAATAATGCTACACTGTGTTTTTCATACAGTCTCTTATGAATGAAACATGAGCAGAATCAAACTGAAAGAAGTTCTACATGTTTGTATGACATGCTAAAAACAGCAGCCAAATATTGTCCAAAGCAAACACAACTGTCTTAAACAAAATGGACACATGTAATAATATGATATTTAATGATCCTAATTGAATTATAACTATGACTATCTAGTTTAGGGGTGGGCATGACTGGAAAAGTTATTGCTTTTAATCATTGTTTTCTTTGATAAAGATTAACCTGCAGCTAAAGAACAAAGAACAGAACATACAATAACCAATATAGCTGTGTGATTGAGAAGCATTGCATCTGTGTGGTTCTAGCTTTGATCTTGTTTCATATCACCTCTGGTAAGTGTTTTCTATTTTAACCTTAGGTTGCCTAGGTAGATGAAAACTGTAGAAGCCTATTGTGAGTGTGTGAGGAAATTAGGGGGAATGATGTGCTTGCACATGTGTTGGTGGTGCATTTGCATGTGTATGTGTGTGTGTGTGCGTTTGCATGTTGGTGGTGCATTTGTGTGTGTGTGTGTGTGTGTGTGTGTGTTCATGCATATTCATGCTGCTCTAAAATTAAATGTTCATGTAAGCCCTTTATGTTTTGTAACTTAGCAGTTTTACAAACAGAGATCATTATAATGTAAAACCAAGCTAAAACCAGTAAATGAGGAGATGAAACGGTAAACATGATGTCAAATTAGCAAACATACAGAATCTCATGCGTAAGTAGCAGGTCTTGGTGTGTGGTGTCAAGCATTTATGACACATAAGATCTAATTGAAGAAATTATAAAGAAAAAAGTAAAACATCCTTATTAAAGAGAAATCCTTTTTACATTGCTAAAACTAAAATTGTCTATATTTATATGAAATAAACTCTTACAGAAAGTATTTTTGCTAAAAGGTGATATTTTTGAACCTTTGATAATTACTTATTTAAGGGGAAAACAAGTATCACTTCTAGGAAGTCTTTACGTTAATATATTTATTATTCAATCCTATTATTTGCCTAAAAATACTTTGCCATTGGCTTCTTCACTCATTTCGTTAAAAATAGATATAAATTGGTAAATGTAATCAGTGTTTACATGAGATGTATTTGTCAACAGGCTTGTGATTTTTCTTTTTAATTCAGCAAATACTTATTTCAGTTTTTCACTCATCTCAATGAAGGCAGCAGCAAGTCTAGATATTTTTAGGAAGTAATGAACATTTGAAAATAAATGAAAATGGAACATGATTCTTACAAGAATAATGTTATTCAATAAAATTACTTAATGAAGAATATCTGAATTCTATGAAGCTGAGTTGTTGGCTTTTATTTTTTTACTTTGTTTTCATTATCTAGTTAGAAAACGCACTCCTAAAATATTCAAAACTCCTTCAAGAATTCTTCTAGCTTCCTCAATATTCACGTCATTCTAAACTTTGATTAGTTAATATTATAAAAATCAGTAGAGGGCAATTGATCAGAATTGGTAGAATATCAAATGAAATCCCTTGAGGTATTTAGCTTACTAGTTCAAATCTCACCAGGGACAAAGTTGCTTTTTATTTTTCAGGGGTCATTTATGAAAACCAACCAAATACAAGGATCAATTTAATCAACTGTTAACATTCCTGACATGGTACTGAAGCTGTAAGTTCAAAATAAAAGCATGACCTTACAAAAGAAAAGTATTCATGTAAATTTATTAAAATTATGTATTTCCCAGTCCATTTAATTACTTAAATTTATAGTTCAAATATTCACAAAATGTTACTCATATATGAACCAGCATACACCTATCTGTGTGTGTGCATGTGTGTGTGTGTGTGTGTGTGAGCATATATATCAGCCGTTTTATACATGTATCGAGACAAAAGAGACTGATAGAATAAGTGCTAGGTTTAACAAAAAGTGAGTGCAACTCTTCAAGGTGGTGCCCCAGCATGGCCACTGTCTAAAGACTGAAACAACTGATAGATGGAAGATATAGATAGGAACGGACATGGCTGTGGTTAAGAAGCTCACTTTGCAGCCATACTAGTTTTGGGTTCAGTCACACACCATTGCACCTTGGGGGAGTGGCTCTTACTATAACCTCAGTCCAACCAATGCCTTGCGAGTGAATTAGGTAGATGGAAACTGTGTGGAAGCCTGTCATGTGTAGATGTGTATATAGTAATTATATATATATATATATATATATCATCATCATCATCATCATCATCGTTTAACGTCCGCTTTCCATGCTAGCATGGGTTGGACGATTTGACTGAGGACTGGTGAAACCGGATGGCAACACCAGGCTCCAGTCTGATTTGGCAGAGTTTCTACAGCTGGATGCCCTTCCTAACGCCAACCACTCAGAGAGTGTATATATATATATATATATATGGCATTAGGAAGGGCATCCAGCTGTAGAAACTCTGCCAAATCAGATTGGAGCCTGGTGTTGCCATCCGGTTTCACCAGTCCTCAGTCAAATCGTCCAACCCATGCTAGCATGGAAGGCGGATGTTAAACGATGATGATGATGATATGGATGGTGATTCGACGATTTCCATCTGCAATGTTTTTCTCAGTTCTGCTGGTTGTGGGTCTCCCAGAACGTTTGTAACTATCAACATGTTTTCAGCCATCTTGGAAACATCTGAAACACTTGTACACTTGTGTATGGCTCACACACTCCTCTCCATACACTTTCTGCAACTTTGCATAGTCCTCTGAGCAGATATTACCATGACAACTTTCTCTGTCATGGTCAATGTGATGATCACACACTACACACGTTCCTTCCAAGCAGAGATGTAAACTTAGTGCAGATGCACAGCAGAGTCCAATGTCAATCTGTGCCAAGGATTATTGTTATTATTATTATATTTATCCTACATTATATCGGTACAGCTTGATGCAATCCCCCAAAACTGGTTCACCAGTCAGCATCATTAGACTGTAGCTGGCATAACAGAACAGGAGTTTTATTTGCGTATTCAAAAAGTTTCCAGTAAACTCAATTTAAAGGATTATAAGTGTGTCAATTTACTTCTGTCAAGTCTTTGCATATACAATATATATTATATTATATTATATTATATTATATATATATATATATATATATATATATATATATATATATATATATATATATATATAAATATGTGTGTGTATGTATATATATATATATATATATATACATACACACACATATTTATGAGTGTGTGTCTTTGTGTCTGTGTTTGTCCCCCAAGACTGTTTGTAAACGAACAGTGGTGTGTTTACATCTCCAAACTTAGCAGTTTGGCAAAAGAGGCCAATAGAGTAAGTACCAGGCTTTAATAAATGATGGGGTTGATTCATTTGACTAAAATTCTTCAATGCACTGCCCCAGCATGGTCACAGTCTGATGACTGAAACAAGTAAAATAGAATATGATACAAACTATGCCAAGTAGACACATAATATAAACTATGTCCAAGTAGACACTGATGCCTGATGCAGTTATCTGACTTGTCAGATCCTGTGAAACTGTCCAACCCATGTCAGCATGGAAAGCAAATATTAGATGATGATGATGATAATGGTGGTGGTGGTGGTGGTGGTGATAACGACGATGATGATGATGGGTATGAGACTGAAATTGATTTTGTAAATAACAGAAAGCAAGACAAGCAAATAATGTGAAAACCAAATCTTTCTTTGATTAGGAATATATCTATTGACATAAATTAATGGTTATGAACCAGGTTGAAGAGTAAGATAACTTTGACATGAAAGACTTGCAGAAGAAGAAGGTGGAGAAAGTCAGTTCTCACTTTCTGACAAAACTTTTAAATAATGCTACATGACATTTATTTTAATGGAGAAGAGAAGATAGTAATAAAAAAAAAACAAGGACATAGAGAACAGGTGAAGATTCCTAAGGGACAAACTATTGTAAGTGGCTGACCAATTCAAGGTCTCAGCTAGGCAGTCAATGTGTATGATGGTTAAACCTTTAAAAGATAAATGATAGATATAAAAAAGAGAGGAGTATTGCAATGGTGGTGGTGGCATGGAGGGGGCATTCAGAAGGTAGACAAAGAACAAAATATCCAATCAAGAAAGAAACAAAGAAAAAAATGCTTACTCACGTTCTACCAAAAGGCTGAGAAACAAGAAGTATTCTGAATTGCAAGACAGAGCAAAAGAATCGAAGTGTCTATCAAAAGTGTGTGAGAAATAGCATGGCTTAAAGTGACTTCTGTTATAATTCTTTCTGATTTTGTTACATCAATAGGCCAGCAATGTTAACCCATAAAGCACTGGGATTTGCACTTACATAGCATGAACTGCTGAGCACTTTTTATGAAAATGAAACTACCATGCACATATAAAAAACAAAAAAATAGTTAAAATATCTTCTTAGTATATAATGGTGGCAAGTTTTACATCATCTGAAAAGTCATGAGTTGAACTATTTATTAGTCCTCTTGCATTCTTGGGGCATTGGAGCGTTTGAATGACATTAGATCCCAACAAATGCCTATAAATTAAATCCATCAATCTGGGCCATGTTGACCTGTGCCTAAGGGCCACGATCATGACCCGTCATACTTTATATGTTAAGGGGTGGGGTATAAGTCAGTTCCATTAATCCCAGTACTTTAGTTTATCAATCTGAAAGATGAAAAGCAAAGATGACTTCTGTGGTATTTGAACTCAGAACACAAAGTACCAGAACAAATGCTCTAAGCATTTTTTGCCCAGCACATTTACAATGCTGCCAGCTTGCTAACTTACCTTCAGCTATAATAAAAGAAGTATGAGACAAAAAGGTCACCATAAGAAGTTGTTAAGTTTAAGAAATGGCTAAGGTAGTGGGACAATAACAATGGTACTATCACCGAGGTTAATTTCAATATGGTTAGTAAAACTCTTAAGAAGATGAAGACAAGGTCCAAGAAGTATATGTTTGTCAAAATGTTTAAAAAGATCAGGCAGTATTGGCACTATGTTTGCCACTTGCTTAGTTAGCCATGTGGAGCAGGAAATGTTACCCATAGTTCCTGTTGTTGCAATATTATCATCAACTGCCACAGGGGGTAAAGTAGATGCACTCTAAAAAAATGTCAGTGTTCCATTTTTTCCTCAGAGCTGATTAAAGTACAAATCCCTTTTTTTTAAAATTTACATAGATTGCAGAAAGCCTTGCAATCATAGGAATATAAGGTCTCCTCAGCCATGTTTAATATTCATCCTAATTTGTGACTTTAGCCATAGCTCAGGCTGCTTCAATGGAAAGTGACCAGCTTGAAACATATTTCTAACTCATGAAGAATACTCACTCATATTGAAGAAGAATTAATGCTGTTAGGAAAAATTGTGTGTTGCACCAAACATGGTTTTGTAATTACAGAAAAACAAATTGTATTAGTAATTTTTAGATCTTAGTAAAACCCATTAGGTAATAATACTATGAATTTCTTGAAGCTGGTTTACCAATTGAAAGAGAGATAATGTCACTTTTGAAAAGGAATGGATTCTTTCAGATACCTGTGTAACAATAAAATATTTATACATCGATCACAAATGTCACAACAATGCTGGTTCCTGTTCTGTTCAGTATCATATCTCCAAATGTTAGATTAAATAAGAGTCCATGCAATACTTAGCTTGCACATAGTTGAGAAATCATGGGATGATCAACTATTTCAATACAAAGTGTTTTCAGCTATGCTCACTCTTAACCATAAACTATGATAGAAGGCCCAAACAGCTTGAGCTGTTGACTGCAATGTAATACTTATGATATATTTCTCACTCTCAGAGTGCAATGGAACTTTTCATGGGACAATAGTTTTGATTGTACATCAACAACTAAATTCATGGGTTTATCTTGCTCTTCTTGATTTGAATGTATATTGGCTTAGCAATCAACTCTGACAGGTAGTGTCTAACATCGTATTGTACATGATAGATGTCAAAGGACAAATTCGGTCGTCAATAAATGGGCAACAGGCATAACATGACACATGAGGATTAATAACAGCTATTGCTGCTTGCATCACCTTTGACATTTGGTGCTTGAGCAGAATTTGATGTCAAATAGTGTTAAGTAGAACCAACAACCAATATACATTTAAATCAGGAAAATAAACATTTGATTCGAAGCTAATCCATGAAAATAAGTGTATAAAACTCAAAACATACATTTTCAGAAAGCTGTTGAACTGTTGTAGTGGTATAATAAAATATAAGATCAGATGGTTCAAAATATTTTAAACATAAATAATGCACACATATACATAACAACTGATGTATATATAAGCTCATACATACAGATGTATATAATTTTATTAAATATTTGATTCCTTTTTCTGGCATGGTTACATAGTTCTAGCTAGTTACATCTGTCATTAGCAGAGAGGTATGTACAACAGTGAACATAACTGAAATAAAAACACCAACAACCGGAGAATATCACAAGTTACAATATTTAGCTGGTTTCTCAAAACTTTTCATTTTAGATGAAATTGGTCAAGTTTGAAATTATTATAATTATAGTGATTACTTGATAATTATTGCTGAGAAGTAGCTAATAATTTTTGCAAGTATAACTGAGCTGTATGCACGTGTGTGTGTGTGTGTGTGTGTGTGTAATTGCATCTCGAAAATATTTATCATTTCAAATCTTTCCAAGTGAAATTACTTAATGAGTTATGAAAAATTTTCAATGTGAACTAAAAATAGTTGTCATATGTAATAAATGCAACAGTTTTTTTTAAGCAAAATGAAAGTAATTTAATTTATACTGATTTAGAATTACATAAGTAGGTTATTTGTGAAATGAATATTCAATACTCAAAAGAAAATTCACTGCAGAAAGAATATTTACTCTAAAGATTTCGTTTTGTATGTCACTGAAATTTAAATATGATATTGAATTATGAAAATCCATAGAATTCTTTTCTGTCTAACAGAAAGCATTCTCAATTAATAAAAGGTGTGAAGCAACAGAACCACATGTTGAAGATTATTATTACATGGTTATCTGTCACACATAACGTTTTTATGTATCAAAATATACTTTCATGCTAGGAACAACTGACTTCAAATTTATCATAAATCCTTTCTTCTATAGGTACAAAGCTTGAAATTTTGGGAGAGGATGCTAGTCACTTTCATCCCCAAAAGGATGAAAGGAAAAGTCAACCAAGACCAGCAATTTCAGCAGAGGGGTAAGTTGATTACATCAACCTAAGGGCTCAACTGGTACTATTTCATTGACCCAAAAAGGATGAAAGGTAAAGCCACTCTTGGCAGAATTTGAACTCTGAATGAAAAGACGGACAAACTGCTGCTAAGCAAGTTGTCTGGCATGCTAACAATTCCACCGGCTCGCTGCCTTTTGATACAATATAGAACATTCTGCGGAAAATGTTGTTCTTGATTTTCTCATAAGTCTTTAATCAATGATTTTTCATTGACTTTTAGGGTCAAATGTAAAATATGTTGTTCTTCTAAAGAAACAGCTTTCTAGAGTTTCTAACACAAGAAATACAATTCGTGGTGTGTAAGTTGGTAAAATTTCTAATGAATACAAAACAAACAAACAAGCAAACAATGGAAAAAAAAACAAAATATAAAATAGTCAAAACAATCTGTAAATGAATGATTACTGAGCAAATACAAAATCAAGATTAGTGCTAAACTGTATAACTAATGGGAATTAAAATTAGAAATATTTTTATTTGAATACTGTGTTACAAGAGTTCTGCTATGGTAATCTATGACATGTTAAATGAGATGAATGCCTTTCAGCAAACATTTGCTTCATGCACAGTAAAGTCATATATACATATATATATATATATATATATATATATATATATATATATATATATATATATGTATATATGTATATATATATATATATATATATATATATATATATATATATATATATCCACTTATGTGTATGAACATGTGTGTGGTGTAAATATATGTGAGCACTTTAAGTTTTAAGTTGCAGATGTTTATAATCAGAATTTAGTAAAGTTAGTTTACTTTTACATGTAGCCAGATAATATATAAATACTCTTAGGAATAATTGACTTACTACCTAACCTCTCTCTCTCTCTCTCTCTCTCTGGTATTTATTTTCCTCTCCTTTCTCCCGCTTCCACTCTCTTTCCCTCAGCCATTTTCTATTTTTACTAAGACTGAGAAAATTTCAAGTGAAATGAAGTTCACATTTAAATTTCAAAATAATAAATTGGAAACACTTTACACATGAAAATAAGGATAAATGTGAATTCTAGTTAATAATTCCCCCTCCTCCTCCTCCTCTTCCTCCTCCTCCTCCTCCTCCTCCTCCTCATCATCATCAACATCAACCGCCGCTGCTGCCACCACCACCACATTTTTGCTAAGTTATTCAAGAGAGGTGGCACAGCGCTCATGACCTTTGCAGCCCCCCCCCCCCAAGACTTGTTGGAATAGATGTAGTTGATACTCAGTCTGAGCATCCATAGGTTGATGGCTGCAAGGAAAACATAAACGGGGCAGGTATTCCAAAGGCTTATATAATTCTGAGGAGTAATGACTAGGGAGTGTCGTCGCATGTGAAGTCTGAAAGATGAAGTATAGTAAGGGTGATGGGGAGAAGAGAGGCGGATAGTTAGGATGGTTATTGGTAGAGAAGGTAAGTAGTTAATTAGTTTACAAGAGCTGAGGCTGATGTAGTGAAGACAGAAGAGCTAAGAGGGGGAAGCCACACATTTGTGAGTTAGTGATTGAATATGTTGATGAGTGTAGTAATGAAACTAATAGTACTTGAATTAATTTATATTTACCTTTATTTTTCTTGCTTATTATTCTTTGGCAATAAAGTAGTTCCGATATATATACTGCTACAACTGAACTGCCATCACCACCATACAACCATGGTCTGTCTTACTAATAATTCTATTCTGACTTTGTTTCACTTTAATTTTCTCAAAGACTATTGTCTTTGTCAGTTGCATTCACTTCTTAAATGACTAACCTTTAAAATCTAGGTAGCTAAAAGTGTCAACAGCTCAAGACACTGCATATGACAAGATGATTATATCTATCTTTTACATAGAGTGTTGGCTAAAATCTATCAATATACTCTGTAGCATTGAAACAAAAGACTGTTAATCCACCAGTAATTTATTAATCAAAGATTTTTGTTTTCTCTAACTTTCTATTTGAATACTTACTGTCCTGGTAACCCTCTAAACTTATGATCATCCATCATTGCATGTAAAAGCCATAGCTTAGGAGAAGTGACTCCTGAAGTTGCAGCAAGATAACTCACCTTGGAGTTATCTTCAAAATGACCAAAGGGTCACTTTGAATCACATATCACCTGCAAGAAACAGTTTCTGAATCTAGCAAGTGAGACCCCCTTGTGGTGTCTAGATACTATGACTCTTAACCTTTTAGATGTGCCAGACCTAATTCACCATCGTATGTTATATAACAACCTAAGCCTTAGATGCGTTTTAGTGGAATTACTTCTGTTGTAAAGGATCAGACCTTTAGTTTTGAGTATATAATGGATTTTTTATGCACTGCTTCTGGCTACATTTATCCTTACATAATGCCACTGTTTATAAGGGGATACAGATGGAAAATAACTGCCTGTGGACATCATGTTGTACATAGAAGAGGAGCTTGTGGTTTCTTCTTTCTTGTGATACAGCAAAACTACATTAAATGAAATGAATCAATGAAACTAGATCACAATGACAATAAATCTGCTACACAATTTTCTTTTCTCTCTGCTAAAATCTATGAACTCTGGTGCGACTTAAACGGCACCAACTTCCCTTCTGCTTATATCTCTCAAATGGTGATACTGCTACAAACACAAACAAGATCCAAAAAAGGCTACTTAACTGATTCAATAAAAAAATAAGCTTCAAATTCTAACTCCTATTCATGCTGTGTCTTCTCTCTGTCTTTTCTATTGCTGCAACAATTACCTCTTTTTTTAAAATTAATAATCTGCATACCCTCTCCTGCTTTGATTACTCTTATAGTGTTTCAACCATCTAACCCCGTTCTCAACGTTTCAACAAAGCATTACTTGATAATGTTAAATACTGTCAGCATCTTTGGTGGATACAATAAGGACTGCCACTTTCAAATAGACCTGCACGGTTGTTATATACAATGTGCCAGCATAATGAAGGGGTAGGGATGAAGAGAAAAGGAATGTGAGGGAGGGAATGAGAGGGAGAGATGGGATTGGAAGGAACAGAGAGTGAAGTGAAGAAATTTCCATCTATTCCTTAGACGGACAAAAGTCAGCAACAATGATCTAAGTTCATTAAACGAAGTGAGGTGTACAAAATCGTAAGATGTGACTTTTCTACATTTAACAACCTGCTGCAATCAACAGGCAACCCAATGACAGATTTTATTGCACAAGAAATAGTCATTAGGTCATTCATATCTTAAGTGTTTCTTACATTACCTTCTATCACTGACATTCTACAGAATTCAGCAATTGATATCCATCTACTATTTGCCTTTCCCTTTCTTGACAACATTTAAAAAATCCTGCCAACCAATATTTGCCAATTTTTTTTCTCTCAGTGATTCCTTCAAAAGTCTAAGATTTATAGATCCCAGTAAAGTGGACTGTATTATTGCACTTTTCTCTATAACTAAAATAAGGCAGTCATCTGCACTTAAAGCAACGGATAAAAAATCTTACCAAAAAAGCTTGTATCTAAAAATAAAAACATACGATCTGGTGTGGTTTGTTCCCATTTCCTGTTTATTTAGAATACTATAAAAAAAATTGTGATTATGTGAATATTTCAAAACAATAATTAAGTCAAACTTATTGATAGTGTGAAACAGATTTCAAGGAAATCAACCTTAAATCTATGCTATTAATAGCATGCTCACTATGAAATGAAAGTAATTAATTTAAAACTTTAATGATAATTATTCCAGAGTGCTATGTTGTTTTCTTTCAAAGTTCATAGAAATTTGGGGAAATCAAAGGATTTCTCTGAAAATTATAGCAACAAATGGAACTTAGGTTTGAATTTTATTGCAAGGATTCCAAGTTCAAGAAGCAAATTAAATCAGCTAAGAACACTGAATACACAATTATCATATTCTTTGTATATAATATGCACTTTTCAAACCTAAAATATGACTTTTAAACCTAAAATTTAGAAGTACACATGAAATGCAAGAACTAAATGTTACTGATTTTCCAATGCCAACTGTATGGCCATATTCAGGCTGGCATAACAAGAAGTAAGTCATATTTATTGTCTAAGCAAACTAATGGTAGCATCATATATTGTCCAAGAGAAGTGATATGACACCAAGACTTCAAATCACTATAATAATGTAACAAGGACTTTCAAATCACTATAATATACTGATAGTAATATATTAAATATATATTACATTTCATAAGTATATGTATTTCAGAGATAATATTGACTAAGGGTGTTTCCTATTTTACCAACACATTCAAATAATTCAGAAATAAAATATGAAATGGAAATAGTAAAAATACAAAATGTTCTTCATTTCCGTTTATACACTTGTACATACCTTAATTTGTGTGTATAAACATATGCTTCTAAAAATTGTATTTATGTTTCAATTATCCTCTATAATAGGTAATAGCATGACTCTCCAGACATATATTGTTTAATGTATGTATGTATGTATATATATATATATATATATATACAAGCAATGTTAATTCTCTAAATGAAGTATTAACAGTAACTGCACGATAAAGTGTAGTATATTGCCACTTAAGTGTGGCTGACCCCTAGGGGTGGATGTTGCCTTCATACTGTGTATAAACATATGCCAGTTGTCTTTGTTTTCTGCATGAGATGTATTGGTTGATAATATCAACTTAGCTTTGATAATCCTTATATATTAATGCTACTATAGTGACAGATACACACCTCATTTCCACATTATGTCTTTAATAACATCAAACCTTGAATAAATGTCATGTTAGTAGCGTTTCAGAAAGACAGCTATCCTAGCCATGGTAAGCTTGCATTTTCAGGAGAAGGAAACAAAAAAAAAACATATGAATCTATGTAGAATCAATTATATTTCTTGCTTTACTACACAATTCTTCTCTATTAGTAGTTACTCTTTTTCTATTTTTCATTTTGTTGTTGTTATAACCTGACATTATTTCTTTGGCTTCAAACTTATAAGCTTGAAATATTACACACCAATGATCTTTTAATTAACTAAATGTCACCGACAGCCATTCCAATAATACCACAACCAAACTTCCTTAATTTTCATTTATTTCTTTACCCAGCCTCTCTAGCATCATCAGTGCAGTAATCAGTGGTTTATGCTAGAGGAATTTAAACCTCAGTAGAAATTGTTGAAAGAACTTACTGCTCAGAATAAACTCAAAAGTTCTTTCATTTCTAATTCTGCTTCAACTCCCACACTATTGTGTATACTGGAAAATCAATATCATTATCTATGACAATTAAAATGTCCTCTTACAATAACGAAATTGCTGTCATGAAGTTATGGGAAGATGCTTAAAAGCAAAATAAATCTTTATTTCCCTAAGGTGGTTTGCTACAGTGGGAGATTATATAACTTTAATAATCACCATTTTTCTGTCTGTAAGTTACCAGGATTGCATTATCAAGTCACAAGTTAATAGTACCTATTATAAAATATTTTACTGTCTTAATATATCTCTTTGTTGAAAGCAAGCATACCTCAGTTGAATAGATATACAACAGGTATTTGCTTTCCATGAAAGACTATCAAACTCATAGACTGAAGCTAACCAGATAAATGCCTGCAATGGCTACTTAGGAAAATGATGATGATTTAGAGTAATGCAATTTTATTTTAATAGTATGTCTGCTAACATTTGATATTCAAATGAGGTATTTGTTTCTAAATAAGACTGAGAATCTCGTTATAAACATCAACACTTAAGGCTAAAAGTTTTTCTGCTTAGCCTAGTAACAGCTACAGAATTTTTTTTTTTTATTATTATACCAAGCAAACTCCCATCATCTCGCATTATTAATGGTTAATGTAAATGTATCGTAATGTCAGAAACAATTTTTGCATATAAATCTTTTATGTTTACGTCTTCCATCCTATTTTCATCCACTTCTCCATAAAGGTTATCTGGGGTAAAGTTATTGCTTGTTAAAACAATAATTGAAAATACTCTTTGTCCATAGAGAATTAATGATATCTTGCTTTCCTATCTTTGCATCTGAGCAAGCATATGATAGTTAGTTTCATTGTATTTTGTTGGTTTAAGATATACAAATATATTTATCATCACAAGGTTTTTATTTTCTCCCATATCAACAGTTCTTACTAACGATTTGTAAATTGCTTTAGATTTTCTTATATTGTATAATTAGTTTTATAGCAATAGGTTGTATTGCATTCTATCAAACTATTACCCAACTGTAACAGATGCACAAAAAGTGCAATTTCTTATTCAGAAATGTTTTCTTTGTAATTCTCCTCCACTATTGCATTATAAACTGAGGATTAATAGTGATTATGGAACACATTTGTTTATGTAGTCGAAACAGACTTCTTCAGGTAATTTAATGTGAGATAATGTCAAAAGGAAGAGAAGATAAATGTTACCTTTTGATATCACTTGGGAAAAGTCCTAACCATTTAAGAGTAGGTACAGCTAAAGACTCCACTTCAGATGATAAACACTGCAAAGTAGTAATACAAAAAAAAAAAAAAATCAAATGTCAGTAATATTGAAATGATTAGAAATGATTATTCCCTTACAGATTTACAATGTTGATTAGAAGTTGAATATCATTATTTTAATACTTCCATTTTTAAGTTAATTTTATAAGGCAAAAGATTAAGTTGGAAGTAAAAAGTATATGAATTTAATATAAATTGAAATAAGACAAGTGTAGAATTTATTAGCTTTCCTATCTCAGACTTATATTTTGTATTATAAATTTAAAAGAGACAAACATAGCTAAACAAGCAATAAAGTAAATGAAAGTATTAAAAGGTTTACATTTGCTGCTGAAGTATAATATCAAAAACAGAAATTTTCATTATATGTGATAGGAAATAAAAGCAAGGAAATGATATGTGGAAATAAAAGATCAAAGCTAAAATCTCCATTAATAATATGAAAATATAAACAAATTTGTTTCAGAATATTTAGCGAAGGATTTGAAAAAAACAAGCATTAGCAACCACAATCATCACTATGAGGTGTTACAATGTGTATACCTTGTTTAGGTCTAATTGAAGAATATGGTTATGAAATAAGATCATGATTGTCTGCTGAAAAATGAATGTTTCAAAATGATAAAATGAAAATTAAACTTTTATGTCTCTTTTCTAATATTTCAAAACAAATTCCCCCATTTTAAAAATTCAATTTGTTTGTATGTAAATTTGATTGCATGTAAATTGATAGAAGAATCAAAATGGAAATAACATAAAAATCAATTGTGCATGTGTATGTTCCTGAGAAATATGATGTGTGTATAAATATACAAGTGTACATAAATATATGCAGACACAAACATGAGTATATAAATACATTTGTTAGCAACATCTAGTGAAACCACCCACAGTTACTAACTGAGAAACATTTATTTACCAATCACAACAGCTACAAGATAAACATCAGGAAATCTGAGAATATGTTTGTCCATTACACAACCTCTGGGTTCTTTTGGCATCCAAGTTACTGATGGATGTTCTGGTCACTTTTTAAGATCTCAATTGACTTTCAAAAATCTTCGTACTAACTTTTCAGAATCTATATTCATATGGTTGCTAAGTTTGAAACATTTTCCAGTAACTCTAGACACAATAAGTTCTCTGGTCCTAAAGGAGTTCTCTCAAATACTCTAAAACAGGACACTTTTGAGCTAGCTTTTACCCTTAACATTCTCTTCTCTTTTTATCTCTCTATGATCAACTTTAACTTACAGAAACTTGCATCTAATTCTCCTTCACCTCACTAACCCTTCCAACTATCAATTGCAATAACTTCTAACAACTCAAAGGTGATGAAGGCAGCCATAAAGAAGCTTTTATTAACTCAAGTCTTTTCCCACCTCAGTGATAAGTAATATAATTTCTATAGAACTAGATCAATGGGCAACCTATTATTATCTCTTGAATCAGACGTTTCTATCCATTTATTATCTCTTCAATTAACAGTTACTTGTCAGACTGCTCTGAAACTGTTTATGTCAATAAGACCTTCTCTGACTATCACTTCTGGTGTAGTCTGGGTTTCAGTTACATTTTCCTATACTTTTCTATTTGTGCAGTATTGGCTTTCAATAGCTTTTCTAAGACTGTACACTCCACCAACATAGATTAAACAAATTTTTGTCCTTAATCACACATGCATCCACAGCATGTAAACTAGACACTCTACTTGCACTGCATCCACAAGCACAGATTTTGCAAATATCTTTTCATTTAATTTCCTTCAACATCAAAATACAACGACTACACATACTAAGGAACCAATCTTACCATACAACATTCTCTCTGCCAAACAATACATAAAACCAAACCTTCACGTCTGCTATAACAGCCTTACTATATTGATGGTGGACACACAAATGTAATATTGGTTACAAATTTTGGTACAAGGCTTGTAACTTTAGGGAAAGGGATAAGCTAATTACATTGACCCCAGTGTCCACCTGGTACTTATTTTATTGACTCCAAAAGGATGAAGAGTAAAGCCAGCCTCAACAAGATTTGAATTCAGAATGTAGAATCATATAAAATGTTGCAAAGAACTTCGTCCAGCATGCTAACAATTCTACCATCTTGCTGCCTCAACACACACACACACACACACACACACACACACACACACACACACACACACACACACACACACACACACACACACACACACACACACACATAATATTGGATTTCTAATATCAAACAAATATTTGGGTAGGGAATAATTGATTAAATCACTTCATTATTTGACTGGTACCTTTATGCTATTCCCCTCAGTAGAATGAAAAACAAAACTTAACTCAGTTGGGGTTTGAATTCTAAATTTAAAGATGTCATAATAAAATATTGTACTGTATTTGTCTGATGCTCTAAGAAATATTCCAATATATATATACATACATCATCAGTTGCTCATATAACTGAATAAGAAGTATACTCTAAAGCATTAGAGCAGTAATATATTTTTTTTAAGTTATGGACCATTGGTTTGCATCTATAAAGCATTTTATAGATGCAAAACCAATGGTCACCCTTCCTAAAATATATGTATGTATGTGTGTTTGTGTGTGTTAATATGAGTGAGTGTGCATGTGTGTGTGTGTGTGTGTGTATTTGTGTGTCTAAGTATAATACACAACCACTCACACACATGTGGATGTGTTGTAACAGGTTATTTTGTCAATGTGATCTTATCTTGACTTCTATATTCTTTTCTACTCTAGGCACAAGGCCCGAAATTTTTGAAGGGTGGGACAGTTGATTAGATCGATCCCAGGAT
This sequence comes from Octopus bimaculoides, assembly GCF_046866305.1. Classification (NCBI taxonomy): domain Eukaryota; kingdom Metazoa; phylum Mollusca; class Cephalopoda; order Octopoda; family Octopodidae; genus Octopus; species Octopus bimaculoides. The sequence continues at coordinate 83,133,512 of NC_142934.1, read as the reverse complement.
GCAACTGGTACTTAATTTATCGACCCTGAAAGGATGAAAGGCAAAGTCGACCTTGGTGGAATTTGAACTCAGAACGTAAAGACAGATGAAACACCGCTAAGCATTTCACCCAGAGTGCTAATGTTTCTGCCAGCTCGCTTCCATATCTTGAGTTCTATATTACAGAATGACATCTTGGGTAAGTATCTTCTGCTGTAACCTTGTGCTGACCAATACCTTGTGAAAGAATTTAGAAGATGGAAACTGTGAACTTCATTAACAGACTCCTAACCAATAGAAGGCTACAGCTGAATATATTTATCTTGAGTGCAGTAGAGTGAAATTGATCCTAGAACCATAGAGTTGTAAAGTGAAGTTCTTGATCATAGCTTTGTCTGAGCCTTTGCCTATTTTTAACGCATTCCTTTTACTTCTAATCTTTTATTTTTATATTCTTATTTCTAACCAACTACACGTACTATGGTAGGGACATTTCTTTGATTATAAGCGTATCCGAAATAATGTGTGCTTGACCTCTAGTTTTTCTGACACTGGATGGTTTTATCATTAGTGATATCCCAGTATCAATAAAAGAACACAGCAATTGAACATATATCAATATAACAATTGATCTTATATCTAAATTATTTGTATTAAAAACTTTGTTTTAAAAATGTCTACCTATATATACACTCACATGCGTACATATGTATATGTGTGTGTATTTGTAAGTATGTATGCACACATATGTATATGTGTGTATACATATACTTACATACACATATATATATGTGTGTATATACATACTTACACACACATACGTATATATACACATACACTCACTTATACACATTCTATATGCACACACATACACACACAAGTATGTATTACTTATATAGTACTTTATGACATTACTAATAATAAAAATGTTATTCTTCTTACAGAGAAATACATTTTATTAATAATCGGTACATTTATGAACCATCTCATATTTTCTCGAAGCACTGTTATTATCTATTTGAGAATGAAAGAGCATATATGTACATGTGTGTATAAATATATCTGCTTCTTTTCCTGTGACTGGTGCAATTGATTGTAGGTGTAACATTCAATATAGAGCTTCTGACAGCCAGCTGTAATTACTGGTACCCATCCTCTATCACACACTGAGGTCTGCCCAAACCTTCATGCCCTCGGATAATGTTATTCTTTGCCTACTTTGGCCTATAACAACTGTGCTCTGGAGAATGGTTTTAACTAGGGATCATGTTAGGATACATGTCTTCAAGGCAAGCTTTTATTATTTCACTGTAGTAAGGAGTGGTTCCAGCTTGACAGTAAAGGTAACATCTTGCTGTCTGACAAAGCTGTGTGTCTTATGCATTTTGTATGAGATGTGTAACAACCTTCTGAAGCATTTGCACTCTGATGCCTTGACTTTCTGTTCTGTGACAGCTGTAAGTGTCCAGCATATACAGCCATACAAAAACATCAAAGTCACAGAGACTTGTACTGGTTGAGCTTTTACCGTATGGTGTTCAACTTCATCAGAATAGATGAGACCAGGCCTGGTCTTACTTGACCAGATGTGGCCTCTCCCACATACCAAACAATATTATCCTAAAAATAAACAATCATGTCATTGAAATCTCAAAGCTACAAGATAGTGTATGACTAATTCAAATCAATGGGAATAAATAAGCATTACACTTGACAGAATAATCTGGATGCTAAAGGGTTAAAGTTGTCCATTTTTACATGTTTACATCCATTCAGGCTGGTTGCTGCATTGTGCTTATGGCTATTGATCAGAATCTTTTCTGAACTGACTTTTATTCCAGGCACTCTCTTCCAGTCTACTGGTTAGTTCCAAAAGTTTTGGTACACTGCCTTCATCGGCAAAACAGACTGCAAAGCAGTCGTCTTTCAATAGATATGGTTGTGTGGTAGTCATGTAGTGTATTCTGCATGAATTTTTTAATGATACTGGAAAGTGACGAGGAGAGGAGATAATTCTGACAAAACACCAATTGCTGTCCTGAAGTCTTCAGTGTTGTTATTGGGGAACTCTTTGACCTGTTCTACAGAACTTAGATCCTTCATCAGTCACCTCAACCCCTCACTGAAGTCAACGAGCTTGTAGTAGATATCACATTGTTGTTGATGTTTCTTGACCAACAGTCTGATGTGAGATATCTGCACTGGTGTAATCATTTTTTTAGCTGAATCCTGCAAGATTTCCTTTGAGGATTTATTCTGCTTTCTACTTCAGACTATTTGTGAGAATTGGAGAACCATCAGAAGAATTTTTCTGGGGGAATGATCAGACTGTACATTCTGTAATTTTAACTAAGTCTCAGGTTTCTCTTCTTGAAAAGTTGGGTCAATACTTTCAGCTACTGTCCTGTTTCCCACATCCTTTGACAGACAGAGGTCAGTATCTAAATAATTTATGGTTCTCCATGTCTTAGAAGCTTTGCTGTGATCTTGTCAACTCCTGGTGAATAGACACACGCACTCACATATAAGTAGACATACTTATAGCACTTGAGGACTTGCTTGGAAAAGAGTGTCTTCATTTGTAATTCTGTTTCTCTGGGTAACTTTGAGGACCTTCCTTATGCATTGTAAGTGAAATGTGTACGTCTTCTTGGCCAATTGTTCTTTCATTTTCTATGTTTCACTGTTATACAGATCTGTTGACATAACAATTGTCCTATAAACTCCAGTCTCCATTGCAGCTGATGATTGTTTTAGTAAGAATTTGGATCGTATACAGGAATATGACTCTTACTTGGCCAATACTGTTGTTCAAATAACTTTATATGCTTCCATTCTTACTGACTGCACTGCCAAGTTGCTAGATGTTGTCCATATTTTTCACAACCTTGTCTCCAGTGAAGAGGGAGGATTGGGTTGTATCATTAACCTGCATCACCATGGAATTTTCACAGCTAATTCTGAGCCTGATATTTCTTGTTTTTTCCTTTGAGCTTGTTGGTAATTAGTTCTTGTAGAGTAGCTGTGTGTTTGCATTCACACGCATGTACAAACACATGTATACACATGTACATACACAAGTGTGCACATGTATGCGTACTTGTCAGTGCATATACATGCATGCAAACATATACATGCATACAAAAATACAAACAGAAACCCTTACACATACATACAAACATTTGTACGTATAAACTTACAGATTCCTAATTGGATACTAAAATAATCCTAACCCTAACCCTAACCCTAACAACTATTTAAGATCTGATTGACAAATATGTTAAAATTTGTACTAAACAAGATAAACTGTCCATTTTATAATCATTTTAGCATTTAAAAAATGATGAAATTTTATAATGATAGAAAGATTATCTTGAATGCCTAAATGTGTAATCAGGAAAATAAATAAATTAATTAATCAATATAAAAACAATCAACAAACAAAAATACATAGAAGCAATAAATATGAAAATAAGTGAATCAATATATGAAAATAAATATATAAAATTCATAGAATATAAATAGATAAATATGAAATGTAGCAATTAACATATTAGATTATAAACTTATTGTAATAATTATTGTGTTCAAATAGTGTTTCTGTCAACACTTTAGTAATATGAGAACATAGTAGTCTACCTTGCGTTAATGTATGGAAATGGGGCATGGTCTACTGCATTAGAAACGAGAAGGTGTTTGGAGAGCTGTGAAATGTGGTTCTTAAGGAGAATAGTGAGGATAGCATGGACAAAGTGTCTAATGAAGAAGTGATGGCCTGGGCTGCAGTAAATAAGAAACTGCCTCATGAGATAAGGGCCAAGCAACCTAGATTTCTTGATCATGTGATGAGGAAAGAAGGCCTGAAGAATTTAGTGATGACTGGAAAGACTAAAGAGAAAAGAAGCAGAGGAAGGAAACGGATGATGTGGATGTCAAGCTTGATGAAATATTTGGAAAAAAAGAGGCAATAAACATCAGGAAGTGGAACTGTAACAGAAAATAAAGAACAGAGAACTGTGACAGGATATGATCACCTATGTCTTATACTCTGGACATGGCATCCAAAGAAAGAAAGAGAAGGAAAGAGAGAGAAAGTAGTTTGAGTATATAGTAGTATATAACCATGGCAGATGAAGATTTGTTTAGGGTAAGATATTTGTGATGTTAATACAATGTAGAAAATAGGAATTTGGCAGTTGGTATTATAATTAATGGTATGCAGTGACTGGGATCTACACTGTGGGATGTAAGTATTGAAACATGTATGAATATAGTGAGCTACAGATGTTATATGGATGGATTCAGTTATGTAGGTGTCTGCATGTTATTGTTGCTGGTTGCTATTGGATTACATGGCTGGATAAATGATATTCTTGTTAGCTGGTTATCAAGGGTTTGAATAGCTACTTTAGTCTGTACACACATAAGGAAACAAATGCAGATTTTAAGTTTTGTGTGTGTGTGCACGTGTGTGTGTGTATGTAAGTAAATAAAGTAAGGTGCTATATATTGGATGTCATATACAAAAAAAAAATACTTAAAAGATCATAACTGTGCTTGAAAATGCAAGCAAAATTCTCATGGAAATTCCTTGTGAACCCCAAAGGAAAAAGTTGAGTATTTTGAGAAATTAGAAGTATTTCAATTCAAAGTTAATTTATAGGTAGGTGTAGGAGTTACTGTGTGGTAAGTAGCTTGCTTACCAACCACATGGTTCCAGGTTCAGTCCCACTACATGGCACCTTGGGCAAGTGTCTGCTACTATAGCCTTGGGCCGACCAAAGCCTTGTGAGTAGATTTGGTAGACGGAAACTGAAAGAAGCCCATCGTATATATATATATATATATATATATATATATATATATATATATGTATGTATGTGTGTATATATTTGTGTGTCTGTGTTTGTCCCCCCAACTTCACTTGACAACCAATGCTGGTGTGTTTACGTCTCCGTAACTTAGTGGTTTGGCAAAAAGAGACCAATAGAATAAGTACTAGGCTTACAAAAAATAAGTCCTGGGATCGATTTGCTCGACTAAAGGTGGTGCTCCAGCATGGCAACAGTCAAATGACTGAAATAAGTAAAAGAGTATATGTCTAGGGGTAAAGTTTTATTTTTGTTTGCTGGCAAGAGAAAATATGGGCATGTTTCAGTCTCTTAAAACTCATCTGTATAATAAAGTCTACACAAGCTTACTTTGGATGAGTTGGTGAAAATTTTATGTACAAAGAAAATGATAAAGATAAATTTTTGTAAGTACGTATAATCAAAATATTTAATGAGATAAGAGAAATAATCAAAATAGGCCAATAGTATTATTATGAAAAGATGATAAGTTCAAATATACTGAAACATCTGTGGTTGTCCCTCACCTGCAGATAAAGATCAGACTGTGTCTTAGCCATGTAAATTATGTCTGAGTAATTCTAATTTCTTGAAGTCTCCACCTCTTTTCTTTGGGAATTGTTGACATAAAGTACTTGATTTTTGTTTTCGTTTTCCGGTTAAGAGGGGAAATTCAATTGAGAATATTTTTGTAGAGGACATTCAATACATCACTCCTTAACCTATTTGTACAAATTTATGCCATTGATGCATTTGAGGTACTTTCTGTAGATTATTTTATTTTCTAATTATGCAAGTGAATGCATTTAGGAATATGAAGACATGTGTGTATATCTGTGTGCATATACAAGTGCATATACAAGTGTAAGTACCCATATGTATGCATCTATATATAAACATATATATGTGTGAGCATATATGCATGTATGTGTGACAGTATAGTCCTTGAAATGACCTATGGTTGACAAGGGATGATTCAAATCCCTATTATTTAATTCGGCAATCATGCCATTTCACAGAACTATGGATGCCATATCTATGTTGACACAACTGCAAGTAAAATCCTTAGCTAAGAAGAAACTGTTCTAGTTTTTGTTTGTTCATATGAAAGAGAGCATTGATAAGGTTTTCCACTCTGCTGCTTGGTGGATGCTAAGGAAGTTGAATGTAGCTTAATGACATGCTAGAGCCATACATGCTATGCATAATAGTTCTATAAGTAAATTTTAAACTTGGAGGGAGTTCAGGGAGAAATGTAATGTAGAGTTAAGTGAGCACCAAAACTGTTTTCAACCCTTGGAAACCTGACAGTTTTTGAGACTAGGACATATATGTTCAGAACATGTTGCACTTAGAAACCTTTATACATGAGATCGCAAAGCAACATCATTCAAATATTTCAAACCTTGAAACAGAGTCTAGCATCTAAAAGCTTAAAGATCAGCAAAGTGCCAGTTAGTAAGAAGCAACTATGAAATTCCAATGCCATTTGGCAAGTGATTCTGCTCAATATGAAAGACAGAAGTTAGTAGGAACTGAATGTCTATTGAGTGCAATTGATTTGTTTGTTTACTTGTTTCAGGCATTTGACTGTGGCCATGCTGGAGCACGGCATTTAGTCAAACAAATCAATCCCAGGACTTATTCTTTGTAAGCCTATTACTTATCCTATTGGTCTCTTTTGCCAAACCACTAAGTTACGAGGACATAAACACACCAACATTGGTTGTCAAGTGATGGGGAGGACAAATACAGATACACAAATATATACATATATGCATATATACGACGGCTTCTTTCAATTTCCATCAACAAATCTACCCACAAGGCTTTGGTCAGCCCGAGGCTATAGTAGAAGACACATGCCCAAAGTGTCACACAGTAGGACTGAACCTAGAACCATGTGGTTGGGATCCAGGGTACATAAAAATTGTAGCATGGCCCCCAGGTCTTTGAGAAGTACTGGAATAATTAATTGCAAGACGTTTCAATGAAATAAAATTTCTAACTTGCTCAGGTGACTCAGATAATAATTTATTGTCTCAGTGATCTGATAATTAATACTAAGGAAGGATATAGGAAAGGTAGAGCTTCAAGGATAAGTACAGGGTGGAAGAAATTCAGGGAAATATTGCCTCTATTGGCAACAAAGAGTTTCTCTCAATGTAGAAGGCAGGTTGAATGAAGTATACCTAAGAACTGTAATTCTCTATGGTAATGAGATGGAGTAGTGAATGCAGGAGGTTTGTGAAGGCTAGAGAGAAATAAGACAAATGCAATGTACTGTGAGTGTATTATTAACAAACATGAGAATCAGAACACAAAAACTGGGAGAGGAGCTAGATATCATCCCATGAAAGCAGGGGAGCTGACTATGTTGATATGACATGTGTATCATCATCATCATCATCATCATCATCATCACCATCGTCGTTTAACGTCTCCTTTCCATGCTAGCATGGGTCAGAGGGTTTGACAGAGGATGGGCAAGCCAGTAGGCTGCATCAGGCTCCAATCTGATCTGGCAATGTTTCTACAGCTGGATGCTCTTCCTAATGCCAACCACTCTGAGAGTGTAGTGGATGCATTTTACATGCCACCAGCATGGGAGCATGTCAGGGGTTACTGGCATCGACGGTGTTTGGATGGTGCTTTTTACATGACACCAGCATGGGAGCCAGTTAGGGGGTGCTGGCATCGACATGTTCACATGGTGCTTTTTATGTGCCACCAGTACAGGAGCCAGTCAAAGGGCACTGGCATGAATGAACAATGAATGCTGAAAGAAAAAGCGTCACATACTTTCAGAAGATGATTCCTGTGAAAGAGAAAGTTTGAGTAAGATGTTAGAAGTTGGAGTTCAGATAAACAGAATGCTAGGCTTCACAGAAGGGAAGATGAAAGACAAAGATAATTGGTGTTATACTGTATTATCCAACTTATGACAAAATGGACATTAACACTTTGATGATAATGGTATAAAGAAAATAAAATTTCATAAAAGAGAATAAGTTATGAGAGATAAGATAGAAAATGTTGGTTACATTAACATTTTAGCAATGCAGTTTGTTATGATTAATTTGTGAATCCTTTAAAAAAAGCAAAATTGCAATTTATAATTATATAAACCCTAAATTCTAAATATATAATTTGATAGAATTTTCTCAACCTACATATAGGAACCAATTGTTGTTAGCTTTTAAATAGTTGCAGAAGAGAGGAGTAAAGATCACTGATGAGGATGTAGTATGATATCTAGTGTATTTATAATACTTTAATTAGATTAATTTTCTAGCTGAGGTATTTTCTTGTTCAAGCTGTATACAACTAGTTCAGAATTATAATTTTTCAGACAACATAAAGATTACAGCAAGAAATAATCAAACTATAAATTAAAAATCTAATTTTAAGGCTCGAGAAAATAAACTTGCAATTAAACTTTCATCACATTTGCAAGTTTGTGCTTGTGGCAATTGTTAATAAGTAATTTATTGAATTAGATTTCTAATGTTGTTTTGTCAGTGGGAACCTGACTTTCAAACTAATCTGATTCTAGATCTTAACCTTGCCTAAACATTGATCACTATACCAATTAAGTGTAAATCAATCAATAATCATAAATTTTCATTTTTAAAATTCTTTGAACCAAATTGCTATTCTGATTGATTCTTTGTGTAAAGTATGTTAAAAAATGTAATACCAATATAGGCAACTACATTTCAAAAATAAAGAAAACACTATTAGTTTATTAAGTCATTATCCTTCCTCACAGTCATCTCCATAAACATAGGCATGGTTGTTGTCATTGTCATCATCATCATCATCATTATCATCATCATCATCATCACCATCACCATCATCATTATCTGCTTTTTACACTGACATGAGTTGGCAAGGACTGCATTACTATTGCTCCTCAATTCTATGTGGCCTGTTATTTCAGACAAGTTCAAATGAAAGAGTTGAAAATTTTATCTCATGAATTCTACTGCAACAAAATTTTGAAAAACTGTAATATAATTACATCTAATTCATAAAGATTCTTATGTTTCAAGCTCCTCAGAATTTGACCTTAATTTACATAATGTAATTTCTATTCAGCTTATTCAACTGTATTTGCAACAGATACTCAGTCTTTAGTGTGAGTGTTTTATTGTCTAAAGGGTTATTTTTCACCAATAAACATTTCCAGTAACACATTGGACTTCATTAAAAATTTTCGAAACTTCTTTTCTATAAAAGTCAGCATTATATGTCTGGGAAAAAATTACACTTTGAGAATTGCAAGATGCAACGAAGTGCACGTGCACACACGTGTGTGTATATGTGTGTGTATAGATGTGCACAAAACAGCCAGGAAAACTGTTTTTGTCAATGAGAGGTGGTGGCTCAAAGAACTTCCCCAATGGCTTGCTTTCCATTGTACATGACTGGGTGATAAGAGCTGACTTAGTGAAGCAGTTGAAATGTTCATCACATATCTATTAATCCTCACTTAGAGCAGACATCAACTTAAGAACCTTGATAGTTGATACTTGTTTTGAAGGAGAGAAAGGTGGAAGTCTTTTCTGATCTACTTGAAGTATTTGAAATCAGTGAACTTAATCAGGGCATATTTTGAAGAGCTAAAAAATAAAGCTCAGTCTATAAAATGGCATAACACCTCTCCATCAAGGCCTAAGAAGTTCAAGTGATAGTGATTGGCACAACAAGTCATGATGATAAGGGCATCATTATCCTTCATTTTCCAAAATGTAGCTGTATTATTAACAGTGAACAGTATATTGAAATGCTAAAAATGCTTAGAAAAGTCATTACGCGAGAGAGCTTGAACAAAACTCTGAAGACTATCCACGTTCACCATGTCTATGCATTGCCAGACTCATTTTTGGCAACCAATGATGCAGTTGACCAGATCAGTGGTTCCCCATCCACCATACGGCCAGGATCTGGTGCGCTCCTACTTCCATCTGTCTGGTTCATTGAAGGACAATCTTTATTGTAAGATCAACTGTAATGGATATATATTCTTTGATTAATATATCCACTCAATCAACAAGTATATGAGTGCTTATTTTTTCTAACTTATGGAGTCGCAAATCACTATAAATATATATATCTTGAAGCAATTGGTGTTAGAAAGGGCATCCAGCTGTAGAAACCTTGCCAGATCAGATTGGAGCCTAGTGCAGCCTCCTGGCTTGCCAATCCTCAGTAAAACCATGCCAGCATAGAAAGTGGACGTTAAACAATGATGATGATGATGATGATATATATATGTATGTATGTATGTATGTATGTATAATAGGAATGGATATGCTCAATGTGCAACAATTTTACCATTCAGGTTTTGGCTCTTATGTATAGTCTTGATTAACTTCCACAGTTGCATGCTCCCACCACAAGGGATCTATACAATCTGCAGAGGGCTGTAACATAATATACCGTATCATTTATACATATATATGTATGTGTGTGTGTATACACCATACACACACACACATACATGTGTGGTCTAGAATCAACAGGCCTTAGAGTTAACTTAGCAAAATCTAAAGTCTTCGGAAGGTGGACAAATCACAAATCCCTTCAGGTAGATAGCCTTGCTCAATCTAGAAAAAACGTAGGTAGAAACTCCATAAGATTTACCTGGTGTAAACTATGGACACAAGGCACATCAATATCAAAGGAAGGTTAACTGAAAGGATATTTTTTGTGTGTGGAAGATGCACAGGTGCAATAAACACCAAAAATGTACAGAAAACAGATTCTATCACATGCCAGGGGGAAAATCTAGAAGTAGTTGATAGCTTCCATTACCTAGGTGGCAACTCAGTAGCAGGAGTGGATGCTCTGAGAGTGTAGCTGCTAGAATAAGAATAGGCTGGGCAAAGTTCAGAGAGCTCCTACTCCTGCTGGTAACAAAGGGCCTCTCGCTCAGAGTGAAAGGTAGACTATGACACATGTGTGCTAACAGTCATGCTACACAGCAGTGAAACATGGGCTGTGACTGCTAAGGACATGCTTAGGCTTGTAACAAATAAAGCTGGTATGCTCCACTGAATGTGTAATGTCAGTGTGCCTGAATGACAGAGTGTAAGCATCCTGAGAGAAAGGTTGGACATAAGAAGCATCAGATGTGGTGTGCAAGAGAGACGACTGGGTTGGTATAGTCATGTGATGCATATGGATGAGGACAGCAGTGTGAAGAAATGTCACACCCTAACAGTGGAGGGAACCTGTTGAAGAGGTAGACATGAGATGAGATGGTAAAGGCATGACTTTCAAACGTTGGGCCTCACAGAGGCAATGACAAATGACTGAGACCTTTGAAGAAATGCTATACTTGAGAAGATCCATTAAGCCAAGTGAGATCAGTGAATGCCAGTATTGCATAACTGGCCTGTTTAAAAGCACCCTTCAATCGTTGGGTGATATGCTATGCTTGTGAAGACCTGTTAAACTGAATGAAATCATAGTCGTGGCTGATGCCAGTGCTGCCTGACTGGAACCCATGCTGGTGGTATGTAAAATGCACCCCCTACACTCCACTCTTGGAGTGGTTGGCATAAGGAAGAGCGTCCAGCTGTAGGAACCTTGCCAAACCAGACTGGAGCTTGGTGCAGATTCTTGGTGTACCAGTTCTCAGTCAAACCGTCTAACCTATACCAGCATGGAAAGCAGACATTAAACAATGGCAATGATGATGGTGATATACACACAATGTATATGATGAGCTTTCTGAAATCTCAATGTACCAAATTCACTTAAGAAGTATTGATAGCCACTTAATCAAGGCACTACGCAGTAGGATCAAACAAGAAATCACATGCTAATGTATTTTCTCTAGTTCCTAATAATCAGGATGTCAGTTTTAATCCATTATATCTCATGTGCATGAAATGAATTACATCACAATCAAATGACTTAGTAGCCCCAGCTGTATGCTTCCTTTTACTGAGACAGTGAATTTTGTTCCTATCTACACACATATTATTGCTACATTAACACAGACAGCAGTGTCTTTCATTCTGTATGCTCACACACAAACACACACATACATACAAAGCTTAATGAATCCTCTACTGGTTTTAAGGATAAGTATTCTAGTTGTTTAATGAACTGCTTCGTTATTGAATTATCATGTAATTGACTGAGAATTCCACAGACACTTGTGTACTTAACATAATCATCAGGCAGTAGCTGCTAAAGCTGCCACTTTGAATTTGAATGCACTGTGTCCACCCAACAGTTATTCGCACATTTTCTATCTCTCCAATTTTACTACATGGGTTCTGTCGACTTGGTGGGTCAATGGTATATGACATTTGACCTCAATGATGTAACAAGATTGAACTCAGCTGCCACAATTTTGAAGTGGACTTCTTAACAACTCAGCCATGATATATGCGCGCGCGTGTGTGTGTGTATGTGTGTGTGTGTGTAGGCATGGTTGTGTGTTAAGAAGCTTGCTTCAAAACTGCATAGTTCTGGGTTCAGTCCCACTGCATGGCACTTTAACCCATTAAGCAGGTATCTTCTATCATAGCCTCAGGCCGATCAAACACTTGTGATGCATTAGATACAAATACTTACAGAGGTATCAAGTTGTAGTATCAGGTAATGAAAGTCATGGATAGTCATAGCTCAACTAATTAGGGAGAGAGTTAGTTTAGATGAGGTACAGTTTAGGTTAGTGCCAGGGAAAAGCACCACTGTTGCTATATTTCTAGTAAGACAGCTGCAGGAGAAATACCTAGCCAAAGATAAACCTCTGTACCTGGCTTTTGTTGACAGAGTGAAAGCCTTTGACAGAGTCCTCCAATGTCTTATCTGATGGTCAATGCAGAAACTAGGGATAGATGAGTGGTTAGCGAGAGCTGTACAAGCCATGTACAGGGATGCTGTCAGTAAGGTGAGGGTTGGCAATGAGTACAGTGAAGAATTCTGGGTAGGGGTCTACCAAGGATCACTCCTTATCCCCCTCTTATTCATCATAGTCCTCCAGGCAATAACATAGGAATTCAAGACAGGATGCCCCTGGGAGCTTCTCTATGCTGATGACCTTGCCCTAATAGCTGAGTCACTATCAGAACTGGAGGAGAAGTTTCAGGTGTGGAAGCAAGGATTAGAATCAAAGGGCCTTAGAGTCAATCTAGCAAAAACCAAAGTCTTAATAAGTAGGAAGGTAGACAAATCACAAATACCTTCAGGTAGATGGCCCTGCTCGATCTGTAGAAAAGGCGTAGTTAGAAACTCCATAAGATGTACCCAGTGTAAGCTACGGACATATAAGAGGGGCAACAATATCAAAGGAAGGCTAACTGGGAAGATGCTTTTTGTGTGGTAAATTCTCAGGGGCAATAAACACTGAAAATGTGCAGCAAACAGCTTCTGTCACATTCCAGGGGAAAAAACTAGAAGTAGTTGATAGCTTCCATTACCTAGGTGACCAAGTCAACATAGCTGCTAGAATAAGAATAGGCTGTGTAAAGTTCAGAGGGCTCCTACCTCTGCTAGTGACAAAGGGCCTCTGATTTAAGTAAAAGGTAGACTGTATGATGCATGTGTACCAACAGCCATGCTACATGGTAGTGAAACATGGGCTGTGACTGTTGAGGACATGTGTAAGCTTGCAAGAAATTAAGCTAGTATGCTCCACTGGATGTATAATGTCAATGTGCATACACAACAGAGTGTAAATGCCCTGAGAGAAAAGTAGAACATAGGAAGTATCAGATGTGGTGGGCAAGAGAGATGACTGCGCTGGTATGGTCATGTGTTGAGTATGAATAAAGACAGTTGTGTGAAAAAGTGTCACACCCTAGCAGTAGAGGGAATCTGTGGAAGAGGTAGACCCAGGAAGACCTAGGTTAAGGTGGTGAAACACGACCTTCAAATATTGGGTCTCACGGAGGTGATGATGAGTGACCGAGACCTTTTGGAATATGCTGTGCTTGAGAAGACCCAGCAAGCCAAGTGAGACTGTAACCAGGGCCTTTGCCAGTGCAGCATAACTGGCCCATTTAAGAATACCCTTCAATCATCAGGCAGTAAATTATTCATGCGAAGACCTGTTGAGTCAAGTGAAGTTGTTGTTGTGGCCTATGCCAGTACCACCTGACTGGCACCTGTGCTGGTGGCACGTAAAAAGCATTATTCAAGCGTGGATGATGCCCATGCTACTTGACTGGCTCCCATGCTGGTGGCACATAAAAAGTACCATTCAAGCATGGTCGATACCAATACTGCCTGACTGGTGCTCATGCTGGTGGCACATAAAAATCACCCACTACACTCTCGGAGTGGTTGGTGTTAGAAAGGGCATCCAACTGTAGAAACTTTGCCAGGTCAGACCGGAGCCTGGTGCAGCCTTCTGGCTTGCCAGTTCTCAATCAAACCGTTCAACCCATGCCAGCATGGAAAGTAAACATTAAACGATGACGATGATGTATATGTATATGTATATATATGCATATATGTATTTGTTTGTGTATATGTGTGTGTATATGTGTGTGTGTATGTGTGTGTGTGTGTGTGTGTGTGTGTGTGTGGGTGTGTGTGTGTGTGTGTGTGTGTGTGTGCGTGTGTGTGTAAAAGGAACACAGAAAATGAAGTCAGTATTAATGTTTTATATAATAAACACGTGTTTCATGAGATTAGCAGACATCAATAATGTGAGCATAAAACCCAGTGATATGAACATAAAAAACTGGCATTCTGTCATTTACAACAATGAATATTTCAGTTGATTCTATCAATGAAATGGGACCTGCTTGTGAAATTAACATGCAAGGAGCTGTGCACTCCACAAGTACACATACCCTTAACATAGTTCTCAGGAAGATTCACTGTGACACAGAATGTGACAAGGCTGGTCCTTTGAAATGCAGGTACTACTCATTTTTGCCAGCTGAGTGGACTGGAGCAATGTGAGAGAAAGTGCCTTGCTTAAGGACACAATACACCACCAGGAATCAAATTCATAACTTTAAAATCATGAGTTGAATACCCTAACCACAAAGCCATGTGGCTTCACTGACAGGAACAAATGCTACAAGTCAATATACAGCACACAGACTCTGCATTCTAGCCAGTCAGAAGTTAGGAAGATCATGTCAGATATAGGAAGTGAGTGTTGAACTGATCTACCATGTGCATAGCCTTTGGTACCATATTGGGCCTCTTGGCTTATCTTTAGTGTGTGTGTGTGTGTGTGTGTAAATGTGCACATGCACATACATGCAAACACCACAACTGATATTTTAAATATTTTCCCCATGCCAGATTACATTGAGTGAGTACTACAATGCCTGACTACACATGTCGATATCACATCCAAGCCACATTATATATTTGCTACACTAACACAGAAACCCTGTCATGTTCGTTTGCCTCCACCAATCTATGGTACTGTTTCATCAACCATCTATTATGCATTTTCATTATCTGTCTATTCCTGCATGGTAATCTTAATTGCATGTATTGATAGGTTAAGGCCTTTGATATCCAGTTGCCTTCTCAAATCTGCTTGCACACAAAACTCGTTTGTTTAGTTGATTGTATTGAGAGGAACATATTTGTTTGAATTTTCAATAATACCCATTGGCATAGCATCACATTAGCATATACATAACATCAATTAAAAATATATGCAATAATCAAAAATACCAAGAAATTCAACCAGCCAAATTTACACAGATATACATCTTTAAATCACCATTATACACCAACAGATACTAAAATATTACTGATAAATCAACAACTACTTTATTAAAAGAAAATGCAGTTGCATATTATATAAAAATATAAAATGAATTGTCACAGGTACAGTAACTAGTGAGACTCTATACGATGACTTGGATATTTATCCTTGATATGTTCCAATAGATTCAAATATGAATATGCTACTGGGGAACAACTTTCTTTTATTATGATGTGTGTTCATAACACATTTGATTTATTTGTACAAGGTACTCTGGGATACCCAGTGTTTCAGAATCTTTGTGTGTCATCAGTCAAAAACACCCCAAACTAATGAATCTTTACAAGAGTTCATTGCTTTTGTTTATATCTTTAGCAAACAAACTGTCAGCTGATTCTTGCTGGTATATATATATATATATATATATATATATATATATATATATATATATATATATATGCTGATATATATATATATAATTGATAACAAAAGACAATCTTCAACAGGCACATGATAAGTTGCCTGCCAAGTGTTCTCTTTCCTGTATATCAAGTCTGTCTACAGGACACAATGTAGAAAATCTGCTGTAATGATGACAGTCGAGTTTTCTCTAGACAACCAAACTGTCTTTTCCATAATGGTATGTCTATTTTGGAAAATTGTTGGTTTTTGAGACTATTTTCCCATTTCATTTGGTGTCAATCCAAATTTCCAGGCAATCCTTATACCAACTCTAGAAGTAGAAACATTTTCAATACTTCTTGTATGGTATTTAATACATCCTTATTTGTTTTGTTGTTCAAATACATGCCACTAGCCATTCTGATGCTCATTTTTCTTTTATTTACATACATATTTACATATAAGGATATGTATAGTAAGTTAATATGTAGGTAGATAAAAAGGTTGATGAGAAGGCAGGGAGTGACTGACTGGGAATCAGATAGAGATACTGACAAATAATTAAATTAAACATAGATTAACTTTTATGTGTAGTAACTAGGTTTTAATCCTTCTCTAACCTAAAATACATCAAGCCTAGCAAAGAAACAAAATATCTGTAGGTGGAATGTAATGAAATGCACACAATACTCTCTCACTCTCTCTGTTTCTCAGGGCCCCATCCCAACTTATAATAGATAAGACAACTTTGAAACAGCAATGCTTACATCAGAAACCTAATGATGATATCAGTCAAAATTTTAAAGGAATATTTCACTCTTTAATTTTCTAATTAGTAATTTTCACATAATTGTTGATAAATTGTAGTTGCAGCTTATAATAAAAAGTGGATTCTTTTCTCTTCCCTAGGCAGATATCCTTGGTCTACTGAGATGGTGAATATTTCTGGCTTTTCAGGCCACTAAGATGCCAGGCTATCAGAAATAAAAATGAACTCACTACTATAAGTCAACAAATCATTTGTCAATTTTACAATGAATTTATTGTTTTTAACAATGAATTATACAATCCAGAAATATCTATTTACAGCTAGGTGGGACTTAGTGAATGATAGTACCATAGTGATGGACACAACACTGAAATAGTGAACATATTCAAATCATCAGATTTGAATCACCTACTTACACTCTGAGAAAATAAATTGATAACCACATCCTAAATGTACAAGGCCTTGCACAACATGATCATTTACATTTCATTTGGTAGATAAAATAGATTGTACAGAAAGGAATTTTTCAGGGGAGATTTTCTCAGCGAGCATTTAAATATGATTTGAGAACAGAAATAATTACAGTGAAGGAAATTTTATTTGTTACATAATATCATGTTATCATCTCAAGTATTGCCAACTTTCCCAGTGGCTAACTCTGTATAAAGCTGCCTTTCTTTGTCATTCTCTAGAGACAGTTTTGTGAATTAAAGCATATAAATTCTTTTACAAGAAAAAGAAATTGAAATGCAAGCTACATCATATAATTTACCAAGAATTCTAAAGAATAAAAGTATAATTAGCTGTGAATATCATTATTGTTATCACGGCTCCAGAATGCTGAATGTGAGACAACTATCTAAATTTCAGAGACCTTGAATTGGTGGTTTTTCACTTCAGATATTTCCAAAGCCAACATACACAAATCAACACATCACTCCCAGATACAATAAAATTATACTTTCTCCTAATATCAGAAATTCAAATGCTGTTATCTAAATTCTTCTATCATTTCAGCCACATGGCTAAGTATTACAGATGACCTTTAACATATATAGTCATTCATCTTGCTGTTTCACTAAAACCAGATGCTACAAGCAAGTATTTGTAACTGTTGTTACAGAAATGGTGCTATCCAGGTGATCTGTTGTTTCTGTCTTTTTTCACTTTCATCAATTAACATCAATTTTCACTGTACCATTTGCTCTACAGTCAAAGCAACAAAAAATAAATGAATAAATAAATAAAAAAAGTGAAACCAAAAAATAGGAATTCTACTCTCTAAATAACCATGCTAGATGTTTTCAATATGAACACTAGAGTTTAAGGAAGTTAGTCAAATCCACGAAGTACAGAATTTAGAGCAATTCTTTTTAATAACAATAATGATTTTATTTCACTAATTTAAACTCTTTTGTTACCATATTTCTGTTGAAATACACTGTTATTGTTTCAAATAATTTTGAAAATAATGAAGAATTTAGTAAAATAACTGTCCTCATTAACCTGGTGTTTATATGAAATAATGATGGAAGGTTTTAATTTACATCACTTTCTAATGGGATGTTTGTATCATAGAACCAAGGGCATTCTCAGGCGGGCTTGTATCAAAAGAGTCAATCTTATTTACATTCTTTTTGTTTTTTTATTTTATAAACTGAACGTTTGTCATCTGTATTGACAAATCCTAAAATGGAATGAGAGTCAAAATAAATTGACAACAGTCTGGAGGAACTAAGAATATTTGAGCAAAAGAATGCTTGTTAGCTGATAAGACAGAGAATTCAGAATAAAAGAAA
Source organism: Octopus bimaculoides (assembly GCF_046866305.1). Taxonomy (NCBI): domain Eukaryota; kingdom Metazoa; phylum Mollusca; class Cephalopoda; order Octopoda; family Octopodidae; genus Octopus; species Octopus bimaculoides. Next base: position 83,115,008 of record NC_142934.1, on the reverse strand, counting down.
GAGAGAGAGAGAGAGAGAGAGAGAGAAGAAACTAAATAAGATTTACATGAAATTAAAAAGCAAAATTCTGTAAGCTTGAGATGCATAGCAGGCAGATATTGGAGCTGACCTAAGTATCTTGCAGTGATACATTGCAAAATAATTGATAACGTTTAGAAGGAACAAGTGGAGGAGGCAGTGATAGTAAATGCTGAGGATGAGGATTTCTCTATCCTGTTTTTCAATCAACGTTTTTCCTCCTGTCAGCATCAATTTTAAAATCTACTTTTGATAATTGAAGTTAGTAGTTGAACACATAAACCTGTCATCAGTTAACTTAGTGGTCTTGATTTGTTGAAAACAAAAAAAAAACAAAAACCCAGTATATCTCAAATATCTTTTCCAATTCAATTTACCATGATTGTCTTTAATTTCAAGATTGGGTCATTCTCAAATTTACTGCATGTGACAGAACTACTTTGACAATTCTTATAAATATTTTTCCAGAACATCTGAATTCCACCTTTTTCAAGTCACTTTAAGGAGCCCATTATTTTTTAACTCATAAAAGGATTTGTTTGAGAATAGAATCAAGTTATTCAATCACAGAAAGCAGATTATCAATCAGTATAATAAACTAATTAAATTTCTGATACATCATCATCTTCTTTCAGAATCGTTGTTATCATCATTATTGTTTTATGTCCATTCTTTTCATCTTAGTATATAATAAAATAAAACGATAGGTCTCACAGCATCCAACTCACATTAGCCACCTGGTACAGTCATCTGGTCACACTGCTTGCCATGGATTCCTGTGACTCTCTGTCGCCACCCAATTCTGTTCATATTTGGATTGGGAGTTTGAATAATAATGAATACTTTCACTAGCTGATTACACAGCCGTTGATGCTGCCCCTATGGATGCATTGCAGATACTGCCTTGATAGAACTTGATAATCCTGACCATTAATCTTCTAGGATTCCTCCTCCACTCAGCATCAATTTAAGAAGTACTGTTGGTTCAGTTGAGCTCTTCCACTGCTTCTTCACAATCTGCCATGATACAGTCCTAGGAATTCACCATATCCTTGGCAGGGTGGCTGAATGGGTGCTATACCTTGCCAAAGGGCAGCCTGTAACTATGCAGGTCCCAGTCATCACTCTATGAAGCTTTAATCAAAATACTCACATACCCACACATACAGTAACAGAGAAGAAAAACCATCTAACTCTCTTGTATATGTTCTGTTATTTTTGATGTTTTTCTTTTAAAAATTAGATGCCCATTTATTACCAATCACGTTACAACCTGAGCTGGATGTATTTTATTATATTACTGGTACTAGAGAGATGGCCTCTACAAGATCAAAGGGTACATTCTGCTCTACATTTCATTCATTCATTTCTTCCCTTCTTTAATATAGTTTTACAACCTTTTTACAGCATGAAGCAGGTACATCTTAACCTGCCACTGGTACTAGACAGATTATTCCCAAAGGCATCTTTAGTCCTGTGAAGGACAACCTCTTTAGTATCTGTGATTTGATCAAATGCACTTAAACTATTTTACTGTGAAGCAGTAGTTGTCAGGAAGAGCATCTAGCTGCAAAAAGTATGCAAAAAGAAAAAGAGCAGAGAAAATGAAAATGCTGTAAGATAGAGGAGATTTGTTAGTAAAGTGAAGGGAATTCATTAGTACAAGACAGATTATTCCCAATGTGTCGAGTACCAATGAATTCCCTTCACTTTACTGATAAATCTCCTCTGTCTTACAGCATTTCCATTTTCCCTGCTCTTTTCTTTTTCTTTTTGCATACTTTTTGCAGCCTGATGCTCTTCCTGGCAACAACCTCTTCACAGTATAACAGCTTAAGTGCATTTGATCATATCACAGATACTAAAGAAGTTGTCCTTCACAGGACTAAAGAAGTCCTTTATATTTCCTCATCTACATTTGTTATTCCGCTTTCTTTGATAGTTTTACTGCTAGATGCCCTTCATATGATCAAACACGTTACAGAATAAAGGGAAGCCTTTTATCGTACCATTGGCTCTTATGAAGTTGTTTCCAACAGAATTGAAGAGTTCTTTCTACTCTATGATGCCCTTGTTTATTTATTTATTTCTCAGCATGGTTTTTATAACTGAATGTCTTTTATAACACTAACTTCTACAACATGGATTGGGTGCCTTTTATCATTTCCCCAGCACTAGAAAGTTCTGTTTGACAATGCTCAAGACTTCTCTCTATCTTATGCCACCACCAAATTCCTAATACCAGCCTCTTTACAGCATGGTTAGGTTACATTTCATTGTGTCACTAATATAAAAGGGGTTGTCTCTGACAAGAATCTCTGCCCTACATAACATAAGTTTGTTCCTTTTTTCAAGTTTAAGGCAAATAGAGTGTAATGTTGTCTCCACTATCAGAGGGTCTTACACTGGAACTTTGAGGTTACCTCTACCATACTATATGAAGATGAGGACACTTAAATGCTAGGGGCCTCAACTGTAAAGTTGATGCAGTAGTTGGAGGGACTGTATTGCCAAGTTTAGTGTGGGTTGTACAGCAATATGTATCCTGAGCTTCTTTTTGCTAAGATAATATACAGAAAAGCAGATTTAACAACAGGAGAAAGAATGAAGTTAAACACATGTAAGATAAACTTATTAGCCTACATACAAAGTAACAATGCTTTCTTTCTTTCTCTCTCTCTCACACTTTTAGACAGAAGGAAAGGGTCAGAATGTTAGATTCGTCATTCTTCATGGCAAATGTATTAATTGATCTCCCTTCTATAAATCCTCCAAGAGAAAAACTGTTGCTGACTCAAAACTGTTTATGTATACCACATTGTTATATGATTCTGTTATATCTTGAGAGGGTCATTATATTAATAATAAACACACACTCTGTTTCTATTTCACTTCTTTTAATATAATATGATTTTTCTTTTAAAATACAGGAGCATTCATAATCTGGCACTGTCTCTACTATTTCCCCATTACCCAGTGGACTTGCTAAGAAGAGGAATAACAAAACAAAACAGTTCTTCATATATTTCTAAAACTCTGTTAGAAATCAATACTTATATATTTTAGAAATATATTTTAAAAAATATATACACATAACCTTTCATTAATTATTGACATTATGAACATATACCAAACACAATATAAAAGAAGATATGATACATATTTCATATATTTCACACACATACACATACAGAATAAACAAAAAGTAAACAAACAACACAAATTTATGAAGCTTAATTAATGGAAATTATAAGCTAAATATCTACTGCCTAGAATATTAACCTCAGAAAACATTACATTAGTTGTCTTGTAAGTAGCTATATTACATTTTTATCATGAAAGGATTATAAATGTTGTGATCAGTATGAATTTTATTTATTTATATTTTTTCTTAATTTTAATGTCAATTATAAGCTATCATTAATACAGATAAATAATTTATTTCCTTTCATTAATTTTGACCACATATTGATTTGTAAATCAACAGGATACTCACAACACGTCTTTGAGACTTTTTCTCAAAGCTTACTTTCATGGTAAATATTATGCTACATACTTTTAGTTGATGCTGCTATGTATAATAATAGCTGTAGCAAGAGAAATGTATGAAACAAGAACTGATAACTGTTAACGGCAACACCACTGATAAAAGTAAATTTTTATTTATCTTACTCATAAATTTTCAAAATTTAAAACAGGCAAAAAGACGGTGCTAAATTATAAATAAATTAATCAAAGTAAATTAGGAGTGTACCTCAATCAGCACACTGCATCTACCCCATATATTGCAAACAATTCTGGAATCTAACAAGTTTTTCCGAGTGAGCAATAATTATAGAATAGCTATATTCTTAGAAATCAAGTGAATAGACAGCATAGACAAGGTTGTCAGAGTAAAGGAAAGAAATATTAGATATATTCTAGTGACAGATCTGTCTACATATTAAATGTCTAAACGTCAGCAATAGGTATTGAACATTAGAATTGCTCATATTATTCATGAACATATTTTAAATACTTAAATCCAAACTACATACAGCAGGAGCTGAATAAGAGCATAATCACCCTTAACTGTTATAGTTATGGTTAACCCCTAAATCAACTTTGACTGAATAAATATTTGATCAAAAATATTCCAGGTATGACCAGTTCATTTTGCCTTCTGGATAAGGCTGTGTGGATATAGAGTTCATTCAGTTACTGCATGATCTCCAGTTCTATCTCAAAGTGTGGTACCTGAGGTGATGGTCTTCTATTGCAGTGTCAGACCAAATAGTGGCTTAAGAATGAAACTGGAAGATGGAAACCTATGAAAACCTTATAAAGATAAGCAATACACAAACAATAAAGGTTAATACCCAAACTGAAAGGACGTGCACGTGTGTGTGTGTGTGTGTGTGTGTGTGTGTGTGTGCATTTATGTTTGTCTCTTCTATTTTTTTATTATTATAAATCTTCCACTGAGGAGGGAGCCAATTTCCAACGAAGATACAAGGCTCCATATTTGGGATGTAGTTAACACAAACAAATTCAGATTTGAAACTTGAGACAAGTCTTGCATATTTTAACTGTTCCACTCACATAATACACTTGTAATTTATGAATCAGCCGGTCACTTTCTCTTTCTGAAAATCCCAGTTTATCCAGATTTTCCTTTAAGTATTTACTAACAAAACTTAATGATCCAATTAGTATTGGTATGAACATGAATTCATAGTCTGGATAGAGAAACTGCATGTTTTGAAGCAGTTGTCCATAGATATCCTCTTTTTCAAAGGGGTATTTATATCTGCAGGGCAGCTGACCACTATGATGGTACATACCTTTGCCCCTCTGTCCCAAACAACAACATCTGGCCTGTTATGCTTACATTTGACAGAAGTTTTGATGGGAATATTCCACCAGTATTCCTTCAGATGGTGTTTATGAATTTATTCCATAACAGAGGGATTTTTAAAGTTTATTTCAGGGCAGTCTTTTTTTGTGGATGGCATTGTAAATTGTTTTAGCAACAACATCATGCCACATAGGGAGGTAGTACCATGATGACATTTTAGGACAGCTGCTAATCATATGCGTGATGTCTTCCACAGAAACATGACATAGCCTACACATGTATGTATGTATGTAGGTAGGTTGGTAGGTAGGTAGGTAGGTAGGTAGGTAGGTAGGTAGGTAGGTAGGTAGGCTGATAGGTTGGTTGGTAGGTGGGTAAAAGTAGGTAGGTAGGTAGGCAGGTAGTTAGGTTGGCTGGTGGGTAGGTAGATAGGTAGGTAGTTAGTTTGGTAGGTAGGTAGGTTGGTCGGTCTGTATGCATGTAAGTATGTATGCATGCATGTATGTCACGTAATGTTGACGATCAGAGCTGCTGGTCACATGTGATATACCTCAATACTTTGTCCAGTTCATAATTAAATTCCGTGACTTAACATCTCCCATAAATAGTTAATATGATAAATATTAAAACATTTCTTTGCTATATAAAGCTCTTAAAATTGATTTTCCAGTCATCATAAACCAGCTAAATGTCACACAAAAATAACAGTCCTACTAACAGATATCTGTAAGTGTAACTAGTTCTCACAACAGCCAAACACACTAATGCTAATTCAACAGATGCATATCCTTCAACCAATCTACTGGTCAGTTTATCAGTTAGTTATACACTAGCTTATACGGAAGAAAAAAAAAGAAAAACAAACAGGAAATTCTTTAGACTTATTAGACCAAGGTTCTTCTCAATTCAATATTTCAAAAGTTATAAGGCGGCGAGCTGGCAGAATCGTTAGCACGCCGGGCAAAATGCTTAACGGTATTTTGTCTGCCACTGCGTTCTGAGTTCAAATTCCGCCGAGGTCGACTTTACCTTTCATCCTTTCGGGGTCGATAAATTAAGTACCAGTTACGCACTGGGGTCGATATAATCGACTTAATCCGTTTGTCTGTCCTTGTTTGTCCTCTCTGTGTGTAGCCTCTTGTGGGCAGTAAAGAAATAGGTATTTCGTCTGTGTTTATGTTCTGAGTTCAAATTCCGCCAAGGTGAACTTTGCCTTTCATCCTTTTGGGGGTTGATAAATTAAGTACCAGCTGCATACTGGTGTCGATCTAATTGACTGGCCCCCTTCCCCCAAAATTTTGGGTCTAGTGCCTAGAGTAGAAAAGAATATTTCAAAAGTTTTAAGTCAGTGAGCTGTCAGAATTGTTAGTATGCTAGGCAAAATGCTTAGTGGCATATCATCTGTCTTTATGTTCTGAGTTCGAATTCCACCATGGTCGACTTTGCTTTCCATCCTTTTAGGGTCAATAAAGTACCAGTTGAACACTGGGGTCAATATAATTGACTGCCCTTCTACCCCCAAATTTTTGACATTGTGATAAAATTTGAAATCAATATTTCAAAAGTTGACCGTTGCAATTCTTTTCTCTCCTCAGCACCTTACAAATCATAAGCAAAAGCTACAAAACAATTGCTTCAGATTATATCTTAAACTACCTTTAAAATCAATAAAATCAGCCTACATTAGTTTACCAATGCACATCATCATCATCATCATCATCGTTTAACGTCCGCTTTCCATGCTAGCATGGGTTGGACGATTTGACTGAGGACTGGTGAAACCGGATGGCAACACCAGGCTCCAGTCTGATTTGGCAGAGTTTCTACAGCTGGATGCCCTTCCTAACGCCAACCACTCAGAGAGTGTAGTGGGTGCTTTTACGTGTCACCCGCACGAAAACGGCCACGCTTGAAATGGTGTCTTTTATGTGCCACCCGCACAAGCCAGTCCAGGGGCACTGGCAACGATCTCGCTCGAAAATCCTACAGGAGCCAGTCAGGCGGTACCGGCAACGGCCACGCTCAAAATGGTGCATCTCATGTGCCACCCGCACAAGAACCAGTCCAGGGGCACTGGCAACGATCTTACTTAGCTTGCCGGGTCTTCTCACGCACAGCACATTTCCAAAGGTCTCGGTCCGTAGTCATCGCCTCGGTGAGGCCCAATGTACGAAGGTCTTGCCTCACCACCTCAGCCCAGGTCTTCCTGGGCCTACCTCTTCCACGGGTTCCCTCAACTGTTAGGGTGTGGCACTTTTTCACGCAGCTATCCTCCTCCATTCTCACCACATGTCCATACCAGCGCAATCGTCTCTCTTGCACATGTATACTATAAACAATACAGAAGGCAAGTAAACTTTTGTTGTGCAAGTGTGAGTGTGTATATGTGTGTATGTAACTGTTTCCATGTATTAAAGGACATTGCTGGTAATTCTTCTAGAGGGATCAGATTAAAATTATTTAACTCCTAATATGGTATAGTTGGAAGAGTAAGGAAAAACAGCAAAATTTTACTGCTAGGAAGAGGTGACTTGCAACTCCTCTCATTTAGAAAAGTTTTAAATGAAACCAGTGTTAGATATGTTTTGAGGTCTTATAAAATCATTACTTGGATACATCCTTTCCAGTGGTAGTATTTAGTATTAATATAACTGTTGAGTTATTTACTAATTACTGACCATAAATTATTGTATGTCAACCAAAAGTTGAAGCATATTACAAAATTCCTTATAAATTTACTAAGTAGCTTAATACATTAATTTTGTGTGAAAACATGAAGTCTAAAGTCACATTAAACAATTGCACTGCATCAGTATCCTTTACTGAATACAATGAGTAAGTAAGTATAAACAGTTGATTTTGAAAACTCAACCTATCAGAAATCAAGTATAGCATAACATTTTTAAACCTTATCATAGTGTACAAGACATTTATCAACTATGCATATAATAGTAATTAAAATACATCTAAATTGAGATATATCTAACATGCAGCTAGAAATACTTGTGAATATGGAGTCTCATTTATGGAAGCTGCAAGTGTTTTTGGGTTGTTCCTGTTGAGAAAGAATACTTCATATCCTTATATTTAGTTTTTAATAAAAATCATAGTAATGTGAAAAAAAACAACAAAAATCACAGTATCAGTGTATTATAAAAACAGCAATTTAATCTAAAAACCATAGAATGCCTAATACAGTGAAAACAGCCAATGTCTTGGTATAGAATCATAAAAATATGAAAGAAAAATTCTAAAATCAAATTTCAGTACTGCAAGAAAACTCACATCAATATTTTTTCCAACCAATACTTTAATATCTTTTATTTTAGAGTATTATGTATTCCAGCATGATAAATAACTGGATCCAAAACAAAAGAGAAGTTGTCACAATGGAGTCTTGTATAGAAATGAAGTGTGTGAGATATTGGTCAGCTAAGTAGCAGTTAAAGAATAGATATGACCCAAAAGTCTCAGGTTATATGGGTTCATTTTACCATACAACTGATTTAGGCAGAGAACTGAAATAACTGACACCTTTAAGGGTTTTCAACTTTGTCTTCTATCAAAAACGCTAACCCCCAAAAGAGGAAAAGGAAACTGACCTATACCCTACCACCAAAAGAAGACAACCTTGCATGTATTCACTATACATTGCAATACAGTAACAAGTAAAAGAGTTAGAAAGTTAGCATAAAAGAGAAAGTGATAAAAGAGGGGAGTACAACCAGTCTTCTGCCATTACTGTAAACTGAATGACGCAAATAACAGAATAATCTAGTACCATTTAGCTGAAAAATATATAAATTACACAGATTGTGTTCCAGGAAATGTAAACAATTGTTAGAAAATATCTCTTTCAAAGAGCTTGTGAAGCCATGGTCACAGCTTCTTTTTCCAGACCAAAATGATAAAATAATAAAAAAAGACTACCATAAATTTGCAAAAAGGCAATGAATACCTGTGATAATTAACTTTGACTACATTATGCTAGTCTACAATAATCTGAATACAATCTTAAATTGAGAAACAGAGCAGTAGCTGTACATTATGAATATTTTATCATGACATTTTCCTGTGTGGTTAATAAATAATGAAAATTAGAAAAATTGAAAAATCTGCTTCCTTTGCATTTTACTTTGAGGAACCATTTGTTTTATTGTAAATTCTTTCTTAACAACGTTTCTTGAAATAAACAGCATTGAGCTTCATATATGAACAAAAAAATATTATAAATGAAATCAAAAAGGATAAAGTTATTCAATTCAAAATTTTTCCTACTGGTTTCATAATTAAGAATTGTTAAGCATTGAATGATATTTATTGAGACATAGCTCTATGAACGTCTCTTAAATAACTTTTGAATAAACTTTTCAATTCTTTGTGCCCTCAAGAGATAGTTTATTTACAAGAAATGAGGGAGGCTCTACATGATTGTGTGACCTGCTAGAAATAGAAAATAAATCTCCCTTAACTTATACCCAGCTGTCTCAAACAAGACACACTGGATAATATAGTTCAATATTCTGTTAAAAAGATTGAATGGTCATGGTAAGACTACATTTGATCCAAGGTCTGCTTAATTAGATTAATCTAAATCCAAACAACATACTGGTGCACATATTCCTTCTGACAGTCCTGTCACTGATATTCTTCAACTGACAGCTAACATACATCTATGGCTAATTAGTCTTTAGTCATAAGTCCTTATATGTCTATAAAGTCACGAGTCTTAATGTGCTTAAATAATATTCTTCTGGTGAAACAGCCCCTAATCTAATTCACCTTTTACTTTTAAAACCCAATCAGATGGTTTCAAAGCCTGAATTTTACTATAAATTGTTTCAATTATACAATGGATGGAAAACGAAATTGGGTAATTTAATGAATTTTTAAAGTAAATATTTTATTGTAATAGGTTAACTTTTGTTAATAGTTCATTAATACTTGTTCAGTGGGAGCCACTTATCTGTAAAATTAGCTGAAGCAAGTGGAATATATGTCTATTCCATAAGTACAATGTCTGTCACAACATTCCAACCATTCACCCACAGATGATCTATCTCCTTTTCTTGTCTTTTTTACAGCAGCAACAACAACAACAACAAGAGCTTCTGATCCTCAGAGCTGCAGGTCTTATGTCATCTCCATTCAAATACTTCTCACTTGTCTCTGCTCTTCTAGTCATTCATATTGTCCTCCCTCTACCTCAGAACCTGCACTAACCACTATACCTAGTTCTTCCTTCCCAAAATATTGACCAGCTCGAATTACCTCCTTACCCATTTATTTTTCAGATATGTGTTGGCTTGTTCAGATATTTGAGGAATATCCATTGCATTGTTATTACATTTTTCAGGGGGCCTTCAAGGGCCATTGGGCACAGCCCTTCCCTCAAGAGAAAACCATTAAAACAAATTTTTAAAAAATGGCTTAACAAATGATCTTCTGTGCCATATGAAATTAATGAGAAAGAGGGGAAGAAAGCAGAAAACAGAGGGAAATAAAGAGAGAGGGAGGGGGAAGAGAGAGAGAGGGGGGGAGAGAGAGAGAGAGAGAGAGAGGGAAAGAGAGAGAGAGAGAGAGAGAGAGAGAGGGAAAGAGAGAGAGGGGGAAAGAGAGAGAGAGGGAAAAAGAGAGAAAGTATAACAATAAAAACATAATAGTTATGTAGAGAAACCTGAATGGTAAATTTAATTGTCTAATTTAAAACCTATTTATTTTCCATTTGTATTGATCTCTCATCACTCATTTCTAAGTCCTTGAACCTTCTATATTCTATCAAAGATTTTCTTAGAATAAAATGCTTTAACAGAGAACAAAGTTGCAGCTATGAAGTTTTTGATATGTATCAAAGAAAAGTAAGCTTCCTATATTCACAGAGAATCAGACACACAACTTGGAAATATACAAACAGAGCTGGTTGTGTCATTTGGTCACTACTGAATGCAGAAATTTGCTTTACAGTTTGCCTTGCTCAAACAGAAAAATGAATGATTCAAGAAGATTTGTATACATTGAAGTCATATGTTCTATTAACTTGTTGTAGATCATGTGCATTAATGTCATTGTATAAGCTGTTCATATACTATAACCCATATGAACTGTAATTTTACTGTCACTGGTAGGTAGCATCAGAATTGTGTTTGATTTATCATTATTATTAGAGTTGTTCAAAGATTCTTCCTCCTATTCAATATCAACAAATGCATTCTGCTACAACACTATTATTGTTGTAAAAACTTAGGAAATATACAACCAAATACTCATCTTCCCCACCATTTGAATTGATTTTTCAACTGTATCTTTTCAATATTGAAACCCACAGTACATAAATTTTTCCTTTAATATTATCGTTTACAAATTCTTTTAAATTACAATAGAAGTAAAGAAGAAAACTGAATCAGCTTCATAACAAAGTTTAATAAATTTAATACAACAGTTCATATTTTCTAACAATTGTAATTTTGCAATTTAATGATTTTTGCAATTTGATGATTTGATTATAAATTTTATGCTGAAAATTACAGTAATGAATAACATGCCATCTCTTTTCCTTCTGGCAGAGATTCTATAAATCTGCTAATAATTTTATCATCATCAATCCCATTGAGTAAAATATTATTAACAGTGAAATTTCACCCTAGGAAACAGAACAATTGGAACATAGCAAACAAGCTGTAACATACCAAGTGAGATGTGCACATAAACACAAAGGATACTTATTTCTTAACTTAGTACATTGTATACTTACTATTAACATAGTATACTATACTTTTATATCATTATTAGTTACATTATGGTGAGTGTGTAATAAACTATTTTCACAGGGAGATGAATAAGGCCTTATCCTTTTTAAATTAAAAAAATGTATCCTGATGAATTAGGTTGGTGATAAGGAAGAAACAAAAGCACCAGGCAACTTGCTGCTATATCAACAGTGAGGTTGATATATAATGCAAGGACTGCTTTGTTTACATTTGACTAGATCTGGCTTTACAGAAGCTGTACTAGTGGCTATTAAGGAGAAAGATTAAAGTTGTTGGAGAATGTCATTGTTAATGGCTGCCTTCATTATATTTAAAACTGAAGTTGTTAAGCACTGCCAATTATTTTTCTGACAGCTGTTGCTAGAAAAATATGAATCTGTAATTCCATCTGTTATAGTGTATCCAAAAGTAAATGGAACACAAAGAAGTGAAGCAATGTTAAATGTTTGCAAAAATTTATTATGGAACTTCCCACTATTTTTTTCAATCTAAAGTAGGAAGGGCTATATATATATATATGTCAGAATCATTAGCACGGTGGGCGAAATACTTAGCGGTATTTCGTCTGCCGTTACGTTCTGAGTTCAAATTCCGCCGGGGTCGATTAAATAAGTACCAGTTACACACTGGGGTCGATGTAATTGACTTAATCCCTTTGTTTGTCCCCTCTATGTTTAACCCCCTGTGGGCAATAAAGAAATATATATATAAGTATAGTTATGGTATATTCTGTTAAGAACGTAGTAGAGTGCAATATAAAGCTCGTCCACCTTCAGATTTACACTGTGCTGACATATGTGAATAGTTAATTGAAAAGATTGGAGTCGACAAGAAGGGGTACAGTTGGACATTTATTCTTTAATCACTATAATTGCTTCCACGCAACATAGTTCTCCAGGTGTGCAGTCACTTATTTATGCAACTGTTTTCCTGCATCATGAGATATAGTTCTGTTTCCTCAGGTGATATGTGAATATTGTCTCCGTAAGTTTAAAATCCTCAGCTTCAAGAAAATCATATCTGTCTGTCATGGCCTTGAGTCCAATTTTTTTCAATTATATATATATATATATATATATATATTGCAAATAAGGCAACAAATAATGAAGACATGCTGAGTCATTAAAACATAGTTTAAGTAGCTAGCAATCTAATTGCATTCAGGATTTTAATGATAAACTTATTTATTGTTGGAACTGATGTTAACAAGCCCTAAGTAAGCAAATCTCTACTAGAGAACTGGTTAAATACTTCAAGACACTCCCGAATATAATAGTAAGTTAATTTAGAAAGTTAGATGTTATGGCTAGTCATAGAGTGACCATTGGTCTTCCACCTATAAAGTGCTAAGCAGTTTAGGCCACTCATCAGACTCAAATGGCTGCAGGCACATAATCTGTCTACAACTGGAGGAAAAAAATATGCCACGGTCAGTTAGTTTTGTAAACAAAAAATATTTGACCATGCAAGGGCACTGCAAGCAGGACATGGTTACCTTGCTTGCATCAGCTCCAACCGTGGGGATATTCAAAGGAATGTGACAGGCCTATTCAAAGTATGAGGAATTCCAAGTCTGTAGTAAGAAACGTTTTAGATGAGGGCATTGGCTAAAATTTTCTTTCCTGATGTTTAGAAAGGTCCCTGGGTCAAGTGAGTTTTTTACGATCCTTACTCTCTCTGCTAAGCAAAGCTTACATTGTTTGCTCCCATTTATATAAGTCCCCAGTTGTTCAAGGAGTTTCCATCTAATTATGTATGGGGTTCCTTCCTCTTTTAAGAACCATACATCGCTGACCAGGGGTATGATGTTGTACCTTTCCAGTATCTTAAAAGAGGAATTTTGGTTGTTCAGGCGTTGCTTAGACAGAGGAGCAGCCAAACTAACTTATTTTCATGTATTGGATGTGCTACCACCACTGATGTTGTTTTCATTAACTCTGGGTTTGATGTTGCTGTTGTTGCTGGAGCAACTGCCAGTGCTGATATTCCTGGATGTGATTCCAGTGGTTCTGTTGCTGCTGGCAGAGCAGTCATTTCCTGCTGCAATGTTGGTGTTGCTGTTGCTGTCATAACCGTTGGTATTATTGTCTCTGTTGTTTGATGTGCTGCTGCCACCACCGCCACCACCACTACCATTGTTGTAGAAAGCTAATTATAAATATATAAGTTATATCATTTCCAGAGTGTTAGTTTTGATTTACTCTCATTGTCCAATCATTAGTTTATTCATAGTTAACCTATTTTTATTCTACGTATCTTGTCCAAAGATTCAAAGCCAAAAATGTGCTCCCCATTTTGAAGATGGTAGCACATTCATTGAAATATATTTGGTCGCTAAAGTGAGCAAAAATGTATTACTACTATCTTAGACTAATTATGATAATATTTAAATGTGTTCCTCCACCAGTAAAAATCCTCTTTCTTGCTGGTTATATTCTAATTAGATGGTATAAAACCCACATCAGATATGCAGTAGTAAAATCCTATTATGCAACCGAGTGAATGACACAATGACATTATGTAATAATAAAGATTTCTAACATGGCCACGCATTTTAAGGAAGCATATAGTCAATTATATCAATCTTAGGATTTGTTTGAGGATCATTTTATGTCGACCCAAGAAGGATAAAAAGAAAAGTCAATCTGGCTGAATTTGAACTCTAAACTTAAAGAGCCAAAACTAATACTGTACTGCATTTATCTTGACACCTTTCTAACTCTACAAATTCTCTACCCTACCTGATTATAACAATATTGATTAAAGATGGTGATACTCATTGTGACAGTTATTTGTATTATTTGTTGCTTTTTTTACTTCTATTTTCAATGGTTTTATAGGCCAGACAGGCCAACAAGGCCATATTCGTAATTATTCTAGATAAAAATATATACATTAATAGCATAAAAAAAAAACTAGCTGGGCTAAATATTTATAATCTTCTAATACTATATTCCTAGATATAAAAGCCAGAGTAATTTCTGTCTAGCTGTGAAGTATATTTACTATATGCTTCAATTATGATACAAAACTAAATAAAAAGAAAATGAAACACTGCTAGAAAAGTCTAGTTTCCAAATCAACCAGTGAGGTGTGTCGACTAGTTAACTGCTTAGGTTAAAATAGATTATTGAACTAGAGATAAATATTTATTTATTTATAGAGTCAATTTTTCTCATTTACATCAAAGAAAAATAGCATGATTTTAACAAAATTTTCAATGATTAATTATTCTCTCTCTAATTGAAATTTGAAAGAACATTCTGTGACCTAATGTATTTTCACTTTTTCTCCTAAAACAGAAAGGGAATGTGGAAGTAACCATAAAAAAAGAACAAATCTGTTTAAAGAAGAAATGTAAATATGTATTTACTATTCAAACATAGTAGACCCATGACCAAAAGAGAATAAAATCTAAAAAATCCAATTATTTTTTAATATTAAAACAAAAATGATGTTTCAAACTTTCTCCTGAAGATTTTATTTCCATGAACTATATAACGAAAAATTAAAATTTATTATTTAAAATACACCAGGTATTATATGGTTTTATTCAAGGGAAATTAGGCCTGATGATATTTTAGTTTTTAATTAGTAAAATTAATTGCAGATATTATGAAAACAAATAATGAATGCAATATTTTAAAGAAATTTTACTCCCATTAGGTTTTATTTATAAACAGGTAAAACAATAACTTAAATGTTACAAATTTTTATATCAGAGTTTATTTGGAAACTGAATTAAGTTTCAATCTAACAAGATTACATTTTCTTTGAAAACTAAAAAAAAAAGAAGCAAAAAGTTAATTAAATAAAAATCTAAAATATATTGTTTGAAAAATTATTGATTTAATCCTAGACTATATAAATGTTGCCATGTCAGAAATTGTTTCTCATAATTTCATCAAAAAATTGATTTAAGGGCAATTAAGCATTGTGAAGAATTAAATTATATTTCAAAAATTGCATTCACAATTGATTTGTTTTTATAAAATTCGACATACATAAAAATGGAAAAACTATTTCATAATAATTGATATAGTCAATATTTTTTTAATGTAGAATCAGAATACATAACTGTATATATATATGTACATAAGTTTATATATATATATATATATATATATATATATATATATATATATATATATATATATATATTAGGAACTCATAGCTCTGAGAACATGAACAGAATGTTTACATATATTACTGAAACTTCAAAGAAGAGGATCAAACGAGGGCTAATGACTCTTTACAGATAATAAATTTATAAATATATCTCATAAAATATAGCTAATTTGTACAATTCTGACATTAAACTAACCTTATAATAAACATTCAAGAAACAATGATACAAATTTTGAGGGATTTTTTAGGGAGGAGAGCATAAATAGAATCCTCAATTACATGTTATTTAGACTTGGCTATCAGAATGTATTAAAAAAGAAAGTATTCTCCATTCTACCATAACTGTGTTGTAAAATACCAATTATAAATGAACTGCACCTCTTCACAAAACATTTCCTCTCTCTTGGTACCATAGACAAATATTTTGCATCTAATAAATCTTACTGAACTTTCTACAGTCTCAACACATACAGTCCAGTTCATTCTGAGAAACTCAATGAAATTTCATCAAAAGAGTTTAGTTGGATTTGAAAGAAACATCTCAAATACGTTATTTAAAGAAGATATTCATCCAATGATCAATATAAAAACACATACAATTATATTCTGTAAAACTTCAATTCAATTACTATAGCAGATACATTTCTAGAAGATACAACACTAACAAAACAGCATTCCACAGGATATTCATTATAAAGAGTAAAAGTTACAAATTCAAGGAACTTGGTAATGGTCTGCATTAGAAGTATTTAGTTCCAGAGTTTGATAAGTTCTATTGCTTTCAAGATTCTCTTGCTAACACTCAGATGAGTGTCAGCAAGTAACAGAAACAATCATCCTTTTGGCAGTGGCCAAATGTTAGTGAAGGCATGTGGCTCAGTGGTTAAGGAATTCAGATCATGAGTGTAAGATCACGAGTTTGATTCTTGGTGACATGTTGTGTCCTTGAGCAAGACACTTTGTTTCACATAGCTCCTGTCCACTCAGCTGGCAAAAATGAATAGTACCTGTATTTCAAAGCTGACAAAGGGCCAACCTTGTCACATGCTGAATCTCACTGAGAACTACGTTAAGTGTACACATGTCTATGGAGTACTCAGCTACTTCCACACTAATTTTGAAAGCAGGCTGTTCCATTGATTGGATTAACGGGAACCATTGTTGTCGTAACCAAAGAAGTATCACTTAAAGCCAAATATTAAATTAAGTCTTAGATGTAGCTGTTGTAGTGATAACCTCATGCCTAATCACGTTACACATTAAAAGTTAAATTATAAGGATATTATAAAATATATTTAATTAAGATTTAAGCTTATATTTAATTCCATGATACCTTGGACTTCCTATTGAGTGGAGAGGCTCGTTTTTACTATGATAAAAACTAACGGAATGGTCATAGCTATATATTAAATATGTCTTCCTTTTTCTACAAAGATTTTCTTCATGAATACATCACTTATTTTACCGATAACACCAAGCTCATCATGGCGGTAGTTTTCATTTTGTCTACAAATTTAATGATAGTTTTGATCATTGATCTAACCAAGTTCAAAGAACCAGATATGCTTGATGTTTACCAGCATTCAGTTGTACCACAACTTAGTTTAACATCCAATGTCTAGCACTTCAAATCTAAGCCATCTTCTACATATACTGGATAAAATCTTTGTGTATCATTTAATAAATTTTCCAACTTCAATATAATTGTAACACAGCTTGAACAAATACAGAATTGAGAAGAAACTAATGATTGAATACACTCATATGCACTCATATTCTGATTTGTTTAGTAGATATAAAAATTCTTATATTCAAAATAATGCTTTTAATTTTCTTTCTTGAACTATCATATCTTGTTATCAATTTTCTAATTTAACATGAAAGAGTGTCGTAATGAAAAATCTCTATCATAATAAGATTATAATTTTTCAGACTATTAATTTCATCTTTAGATGAAACATTCTAATATTGACATATACACTATGTTTACATCTATTTACAGCTACACTAAAGGTCAGAATAGAGGAACACTGGCAAACCTTAATGAGAGTAGAAACATTTAAGAAAGGATAGCTGTATATATATGATGCACGAAAGAAAATCATATAATGCTATGGAATGAACTTTCCATAATTGATAGAGAACCAGTATAAACTTGGAAACATCAAAGCAGCAGTACATATAATGCTTGCTGATAACACAGTCAGTAAACCCCAGTGCTGGCAGCAGCTCAATATGGCAGCATTTACTGAAAGATAAATTTAAATAACCTAAAAATGTAACATTAATTGCACATGTGTCAGTGGCCTAGTAGATAAGGCTGCTGTTATTCTTAGCTTAGAAATAAAGATCCCTAGTTTTAATCAAGCCTGGTACAATGTACATATACAGAAATAAGATACCTGATGACAAATGGAGATCAAACAGACTGAAATGTAGTATTAGTGTAAGCATTAAAAAATGTTATCTCTAAAGATGAGGTTAATTAGTCAGAAAATTATAATTTTATTAAAAACAATTCGGTTAGACATTTAACCCTGTAATGTGTTAATAGCAATTGTCTATTCACCTTCAAGTTCACACCTTATCTCAATTATCGTAGAATTTGTTAATCATAATAACCTAAAACTCATTAAACACTAGTAAGCACATTCATATAACTTAGCTTGTTCATTCATGTATACATCTCAGAATTTATCCAAAACTAATATTGTTAAACTGAGAATTATCTACATGTTATGGTGACAATTTTTTTTTCTTTTATTTTAACAATTTCATTATAGTAACCGTATGCTTAACAGAGTTTAACAAAATATATTATTGATCTAAATGAAAATGGAATGCACTATTTTCATTTTACATAACACAATTCAAATATCTTTCTATTTATGATGCACTATAACTGTCGATTTTGTCTGAAACCTTACAACTTTAAGATAACTAAATTATGCTATATGAATAAAATAGTACATTTCAATGGGTCATAATGTTATCACCACCTTCACCACCATCACCACCTCCACCGCCATCACCATCACTACTGCAGCCATATTCTTCATTATCATCATTTTAACATTTGTTTTTCAATGCAGACATTGGTTGGGTGTAGAACACAGTATAGCATTTTGACATTCCTCTTGATACTACATCATCTCATCCATGAGGTTTATCATTCCTCAACAATTTTCCTAATTTTCCATTCGACACTGATACACTTGCATCGCATTTCCAGTGCAGTTTCCTCTTCTGAATGCACCAACTGCTATCTTTAATGAACAACCTTTCTTACTGTTCATTTTTCATACGAGTTACATTGCACATCCAAACGTATTTTTCTCCAAGCTCTGCAAATACTCCACCTCTATTGCTAAAATATTACTGTCACACAGCATTATATTTTTTCATACAGTCTACTTTTTTCAGTATGGCAGCAGCACCCTCAACTTCTCTTGTCCTAATTCATGTTTAGCAATTATCCAACCCAAATGCAGCCCTTCATCTCGGCTCTTTCTGAACTTCATTCCATGGGTGTCCCTTTTACCTTTTATCTCTTACTTGTTTCAATCACTGGACTGTGGTCATGCTGGGGCACCGCCTTGAAAGGTTTTTAGTTGAATGACTTAACCCTGGTACTTTTTTCCCCCATTCTTTAAGGCTTGATACTTATTTTATCAGTCTCTTTTGCCAAACTACCAAGTTATGGGGACATGTACAAAACAATATCAGCTGTCATGTAGTACTGGATGACAAACACATGCACAATGACACACATTTATACACACACACACACACACACACACACTGACACACACACACACACACACACACACACATACACACTGACACACACACACACATATATAGAGATGGATAGATAGATAGATAGATAGATAGATAGATAGATAGATAGATAGATAGATAGATATGTATATATACATGAGGTGGTGCTGAAAAGTTCCTGGCTTTAGGTAAGAGAAAACACAGGAGGATCAATTAATTATGATTTTATCCAACATATTCCCCTCTCAGATTCACACACTTATTGCAGTGGTTCTTCAGTTTTTCTGAGTCCTGTAAAAGAACTCAGAAGGTTGGGCCTTCAATCAGGCTTTCATGATACCCTTAAAGCCAGGAACTTTTCAGCACCCCCTTCATGATCATCAGCATTGTTGTTTAATGTCTACCTTCCATGCTGGCATGGGTGGGATGGTTTGACAGGAGTCAGCCAGGCAGATGCCTGCACCAGACTTGTGTGTCTGTTTCGTCAGAGCTTTTACAGCTGGGTGCAGAGAGAGAGAGAGAGAGAGAGAGAGAGAAAGAGATCAGGAATGAGGACAGAAACAGGTGTACTGACATAAAGGAGATGCATGGTTACCTAACCTGAGGGAAGAGCAGAAGAAGGGAAGAGAGAAAGTGGAAGACAGCAGAATAGAGATGGTGGTAAAGTACTGGACATAGTCACAAGGGACGGGGATCAGAATATAAATGGGATGGTTGAGTAAAAGAAGAGAGAGATATAGATGGTGGCAAGTGCTGAGGCATACCCTTGAGGAGTGAAGATCATAATATAGGTGACAGGACATTGCCAAAGAAGCGTGATTAGGGAGTGTGGGGAGGGGTACCGTTTAGCAATGATACAGAGAAACAGGGTGGCTATGAGGACAGGATTGAGGAGTGAGAAGTAAGTATAGTGCATGAAGGAGGAAATGTGAGGAAGAGAAGAAATGTAGTTTGGTTTGTTGAGCTAGGGTGTTTGAAAATTTTTCTGATTACATGTGGGTGGAACACACAGGTTGGGGGCTAGCAAATAGCAATGATACATTGAAACAGGTACAAAGGGACAGGATTGGGGAGTGGGAGGTAAGCCTAGTGCATGAAAGAGGAAATGTGAGGAAGAGATGTAGTTTGGTTTGTTGAGGTAGGGTGTGTGTGAAAACTTTTCTTGCTACATGTGGATGGAACACAGTGCTTTTAGAAGTGTTTCTCCTATGTGGGCAGGTCTTCTCAAGGATCTCTTATTGCCAGACATCTCATTTCATTGTCATTTCCTCCATGAAGCCCATCATCTTGAGATCAGTCCTTACCACTTCATCCCATGTCTTCCTGGGTCTCCCTCTTCTGCTGGTGCTATCCTCTTTCAGTGATTATCACTTCTTTATGCAGCTGTCCTCATTCATACGCTTCACATGTCCAAACTAATGTAGTCTTCTCTCTTGCATGCTACTTTTGATTCCTCTTATACCTAACTTTTCTCTCAATACATTTACACTTTGCCATACATGTGCACTGATGTTGCACATCCAGTGGAGCATACTGCCTTCATTTCTCTCCAGTCTATGCATGCCTTCTGCATTCAGAGCACATGTCTCACAACCATGGAGTATAGCCATTTGTACACAAGCACCATATAGTCTATCTTTCACTCTGAGAGAGAGTCCTTTTGTTGCCAACAAAGGTAATAGCTTTCTGAACTTCCTCCACCCAATTCTTATTCTAGAAACAATACTTTCAGAGCATCCTCCACCATTGCTAATTTGGTCACTTAGGTAACAAGGACTATCTACAACCTCAAGTGAGTCTCCTGGGCATTTGAAAGAAACTAAGTCCTATGTGCTCTTAGTGCTTATTGTTCCTGCACATCTGCCACATACAAAGGCGACTTTACCTGTTAATCTACCTATGATTCCACTGCACTTCTTATGTATTCATAGCTTACACTGGATGCAGTGAATGGAATTTCTTCCAACTCCTTTCCTACATATTGAACAGGGCTGTTTACCTGATGGAAAGAGAGTTTTATCTTCTTTCTTACTAACAACAACTTTGGTTTTTGCTAGGTTAACTTTAAGGCTTTTTGATTCCAAGTTTTGTTTCCATTCCAGGAATTTCTTCACCAATTCTGCTAATGATTCTGCAATAAGAGCAAGGTTATCAGCATATAGCAGTTTCATTTTTGAATTACTCTGTTTTGGCCTGGAGGACTATAATGAATAAGAATAGGCTGAGAAATGAGCCTTGGTGAATCCCTACTTGTACACTAAATTCATCACTGTATTTGTGGCCAGCTCTCTCCTTACTGACAGCACAACTGTCAGCCTGAGTCTATTATAGAAGGCACTTGCCCAAGGTGCCACACAGTGAGACTGAACCCAGACACATGTGGCTTGGAAGCAAGCTTCTTACCACACAGCCATGCCTGCTAATTATTTGCATATATCTCAGGCATACAAAGACCTGATTCTCAACCAATCTGTTAGCATATTTTGTGAATCCAATGTAATTAATACGTACATAGAATCCACTTCCTATGAATAACAGTCCTGTATTTGGCATTTGCGCTATAGTGTCTTTTGGGACTTTTGACTGAACTATCCTTCCAGGTTTAGAAGTAAAAACTCTTGGAGCGTGGCTATTTAGAAATCATTTGGAAGCCATTGATAAGTTTGACCTATTAGCAGGTTAGATAGGTTTCTTTGTCTGCTTGACAATCTTTTCACTGTTAATACTCTGATAAATGCACTTATTCTTATTTGTTAGAAGTTCTCGATATGAAAGGCATCTAGCAATAAAAGCCAAGCCAAATTAAATATGCAAACAGTGAACCAAACTGTAGCATCAACTACTGCAAGATAAAATATCACAATACTTTTGGCTTATATCACAATGCCCGCTTGTGTAAAACACTCTAAAGGATCTCATTATTAAAGCAACTAGGAAGGTGTCAAGCTTACAGAACCATTAGCGCATCAGACAACAATGCTTAGTGGTATTTCTTCTGATTCTTTATGCTCAGATTTCAAATCCAGTTGAGGTCAACTTTATTTTTCATCCTTTTGGGACTGATAAAATAAAGTACCATTCTAGTAATGGGGTTGATGTAATTGACAAACTCCACCCCACTAAAATCATTGGCCTCATGCCAAAGTTTGAAACCGTTATTAAAGCAACTGGAGCAACTTTAAAATCATCAAGAGAGTGAAGAGGGGAGGGGCATAGTAATAATTTCATATCAAAAATATAGAGGTACCTCAAAAATAGAAGCAGCTACTCAATTTATTGAAATCAACAAGACTTAGAACAGAAAGTCTGAGACTACATAAAAGCCAATGAAATTACATGACCAACTTGCAGTCAATCTACCAAATACCACTCTACAAATCTATCTGAAAACCCACCTGCTGACCTACCCAACCTATCAAGCCACATAACTCATTACACTGGTCAACAGCCAATTTTCATCAGGGATATTATATGGTGTTTTAGATGTAGTTTTGTCTGCAGATTTCAAAAATGTAATCAGTTTCCTTCTATCAGGTACAGTTTTTCTGATGAGATAAGAGAGGTATATAACTCCCATCAGCAGTATCGCTACGTGTAAACATTTTATACAAGTAGATTCTGACTTCTGTTTTATAACTGTTTGTATTCATTTTGTAATTTTATGTTTTCATAATCTTTTCATAAATTTTACTTTCTGTTTAAGGTGCCAAGTCATCACCACCATCAAATTCTACTCAGGATGTCAAGGCATTGCAAGAACAGTCCTGATATATTTTGTCATGTCTGTGGTTCATTTACCGCCAAAGCTCAGAAATGTGCCATCACAAGTGAAATCAAGAAGATCTGCCATTTATACTTTGGCTGCTCTCTTGGGAATCAAGATAAGAGTTGGGCCCCGCACATCATCTGCTCAGCTTGTTCAAATGGACTAAGGGATTGGCTAAATAAGAAGAAGAGAGTAATGCCGTTTGCAATACCTATGATATGGAGAGAGCCAAAGGATCATTTCATGGGCTGTTATTTCTGCAACATTAATGTATGTGGGTTTACTGTAAAGACCAAGCAAAAGCTTGTGTATCTCAACTTGGAATCAGCAAGAAGACCAGTACCACACAACGATGATGATCTTCCTATTCCAATACCACCAGAAAATGGCCTTCAGATGTCTGACGAAGATGTATTTCCTGAAGAAAATACTGCTGCTGTGGAAGACACTGAAGTGGATGCAGATTTCATGATTGAAAATGAAGACGTACCACAGAAATTTTCTCAAGGAGAGTTAAGCGATTTAGTCAGAGACTTGTCATTGTCGAAGGATAAAGCTGAACTATTAACATCTCACCTACAAGAAAAGTGTCTGCTTAAGAAAGATGTTTGTATTACTCATTTCAGGAAGAGAAATAGGGATCTGATTTCATGCTTCTCTGTTGATGGACCACTTTGTTTCAGTAATAACACTGATGAGTTATTTCGCTGTTTGTTCCAAGAGCATATTCCAGCTGAATGGTGCTTATTCATTGATTCATCTAAGAGAAGCCTCAAGGCAGTACTACTACACAACGGCAATAAGAAACCATCCATTCCCACAGGACATTCAGTGCACATGAAGGAGTGTTATGAAAACATGCAAGTACTCCTCAATGCCTTAAAGTATACAAACTACAGCTGGAAAATATGTGGAGACTTGAAAGTGATTGGAATGTTGGCGGGAATGCAATCTGGGTTCACGAAACATTATTGCTTTTTATGTCTATGGGAGAGTCGTGCAACTAACAAGCACTACGTGCAATCAGAGTGGCCTTTGCGAAAATCATATGAGCCGGGAGTTTCTAGCGTCCAGGGTAAGCCGACTTTTAAACCCAGAAAACGTTCTTCTTCCCCCTCTTCACATAAAGCTTGGCCTCATGAAACAATTCGTGAAGATACTTGCCAGGAAAAGCTCAAAAGGTTTTGAATATGTGAAGGCCAAATTTCCAAAAATCACTGAGGCATAACTGAAGGAGGGCGTATTCATAGGTCTGCAGATAAAAGAACTCCTGAAGGACAATCACTTCCTCACAGCACTGAATGAGATTGAGCTTAAAGCCTGGGAATCCTTCAAATGGTTCTGTGAAAATTTCCTATGCAACAAGAGATCTCTAGAGTTTAGAAATGGAGTGAAATGTCTTCTAGACCTCTACACTGAAAAAGTCCATTTCCTTGATTCACATCTGGACTTTTTTGCAGAGAACCTTGGAGTAGTGTCTGATGAGCAAGGGAACGCTTTCATCAAGATATTGCATCGATGGAACAATGATATCAAGGATTTTGGAAAGCAGGAATGTTAGCCGACTACTGTTGAATGAACCTGAGACAAAACACCATAGAAAGTCCAAATCCCAAAGATTTCAAGTTGCTATGCATTTGAGTGTACTGTAACTTATTTGTACACAATAATTTTAATTTTATACAATAAAAAGCCATGAAATTATCGTATCTTGTATTCAATATACTTTATATAGACATGTTTTATGTATCCTATAAGTTAAAACAACAGGTATCATTAACATGAAAATGTGACCTGATAGAGGAAACTGGACTTCAGATTCGTAATCAGCATCAAAACTTAACCCAGAAAAGTCAATCAGCAACTCTGATGATTAAAAAAGTTTCATTTTGTTGACCAGTGTTATTAATCTCTCATCAAAAGATAATAGTTTTGATTATCACAACTAGATTGCCATTGCCTTTTAGACAATAATATGAAAATTTACAACCTGAAAGTTTCAAAGAATAACATAAACATGGAAATTCTTGAAGCTCAGATAATTGCTATCACAACAGTACAATCTCATATGATTGTGCAATAAGGAGCAATATTTGGAAAAGGACTAGGTTTATTGCAACGCATTATAAGAATCCTTTAAATCTGTTGAACATCACACAACAAGAAAAAATATGAATCACAAATTAAAGGCACATTAATTGGCTTTGAATTACAATTTTCTTTGAAACAAGTGTTGCTAATATCATAGAAATGAAATTAAGAAGATCTTGAGAAAAGGAACACTTTTATTTTCCTGTTTTTGAATTTATGTTCTTCTAGTATAAATAGTGAAGAAATTTACAAGTGTTTGTGAAGTGTCTTTTTCTTTTTTTTTGCAACAGGATGCACAATCTAGGGAACTGCTATGTGAATTCTTATCTAGAAAGAAAAAACAAGCAGGTTTCAATACGAAAAGGGAGAGCATTAAAGAATGTTCAAATGAAAAATATTGCAGATCACTATCTGTAGAGAAGCACCTCTGATTAACGCACATCTCTAGTATATTAAGCTCTTCTAATTAAATTTCCATGTAAACCCCATATGGAAGATCATATAACTAACTTCCTGATATACTGCAACATTTTCTGACATTAACAAAGTAATATAACTGCTACATTGAATGTAGTTTTATCACATCTATTAATTTCTCAAAATAATTGCCTATAAAATCCAAAGGATATTTAATGAATGACATCCTTTACATTTTAATACTTGGACAATTATTTTGAGGGGATACCTGCCAATGTCATTGACCAAACAGTTCTATTTAATAGAAAATAGGCTGAACTACTGAAACTAACATTAGCTTCTTCAATATGTAAGTGTGTGCATCAGTTACCATTTCAGAGAAGTATAAAAAGATGGGGATAAGTTTATGTATTTGGGTACTTTTAACAATAATGATATTGGCATAACAAAAATATAATAAAGTAAGTTTTGAAAGAATGGAAAGATGTTTTCTTTTAAATATTCCATGCTGGATATTTAATTAATACATGTTGAACTTACTGGTATAAATAACAGCATTGAGACAGTAACACAAATTACAACATAAAAAATATATTCAAAATGGCTGCCCAGACTAAATAAGATTTGTATAGAAGAAGAAACTGCATTAGTTGTAATGGTAAAAAAGAAAGTATAGAATAATTTAGTTTTTTTATTGAATTGGTCTAGAGAAAGGGAATATGCTGAGATGAGTGAGATCAATACAGCTAACATTCCTCTTGAACAAGTTGTAAGTCACAAGTAGTGCAAGGAGGGAATTGTAATAGGAGAGCAATATTACGGCAAAGACATGGTACAGTGGGTAGTCTGAGAGAAAGATGCATCATATGGGTGATGACAGGAAATGAGATGAGTAAGCCAAGTGAGTTGGTGTGGAAGTGGTCCAATGCCAGAAATTTCTGAGAAACAGAGACTACTACAGTAGCAGGAGAGAAGAAGCAGAGGAAAGAAAGCAGCATGTTAAAAAGGTTAGGAGTTGAAGTATTTTGGTGAATGAAAGTTAGATGGCCTTTAAAAATTGTAATTTAAATTGTCTCTATGTATAACATCTTCCAGCCAGGTTAAGTATTTGATAAAAGGTGAAGTATTTTCTGCCCCTAAATAGAAAGACCAATTTTTGACATGCAAAATATATTTACAAGACAAGATTCTTAATGGTTTTGAGGCCTAGAATTTGGAGAGCTCACAAGGGCTCTTAGTTGTATGCGGCTCATAATTTATGAAAGGTATAAAATGCAGTGATGTCTTCTTGATATATGCATAGTGATGGTGTCTGTACTAGAAAGAGACAATATTGGAATTAACCATTTGATCTATCTGGAGGGTGCTTTTAAGGTCTCTGTTCATGGAATCACTTGGGTTCTGGTGTGGAGTATCAAGATTGTATGGAAATGATCGTTGTGTATGGAAGATTAGAGGTGTATTAAGGAGTTTGTCATTTACATAAGAGCAGGCACTGCTGGAGACACTGGAAGACAAAACCAAACTTTGGAATCCATCAGGGTTACTGAGTGTGGGTAAAAGAGAGTTCCATCAATAGAGATCCTGATGTTGCAGTCCTGCAAGAAGACATCAATCCAAGAGACAAGAGATGAATGGAACTCAGTAGGTGGTGAGTTTTTCAGAAGATTTGTGTGCAAGACATAGAGAGACATAGTGAACTTGTTACCAGTTCAAATATGTTTAAAATATTTTCAAACCTGTAAGAAGGTCATTTACAACATTTTGTCATCAAGAAATATTCTCACAGTGGACAAAAAGGTGTAAACATACAAATCAGTTCAAAGTAAGCCTCTATCCAGCTCAGTGGATGCATACATTCAAAGTGGTTATCTTCTCATCAGCACCAAATGCAGGGAAGGGAGGCAACTCTTAACTGATTAAGGGACTGAGTCTATCTTATGCTCTTGTGTTAAGTACAACCACACTGTTAAGATAAAACTTCCGAAAGGCAAGAGGTCACTAGTTGGTAACATGGCACATTAGATTTCCTGTATAGCTGTCTTTACAAAAGCTATACTGGTGACCAATGAAGAGAGAGAGAGGGAGAGAGAGAGAGAGAGAGAGAGAGAGAGAGAGAGAGGGGGGGGGGGGGAGAGAGAGAGAGAGAGAGTCAGTCTATTATAGAAGATTGATGTTGTTGTTACCATTCCTTTTAAAATGATGTACAATTGAGAACAATTGGACAACATTTCAAAAGAGATTTTCTCAATTGGACAATAGTTGGCTAGATCAGAAGGGTTGTCCTTGACTTCTTGTAATAGTAAACACTGTAGCATGTTTCAAAGATTAAAACAGATGCATGTAGACAGAGAGAATGAAAAGTTTGGTGAAGGTAAGGGGTAGTTTTGGATGCATTGTTTGGGAGGGAAGGGACATTACCAGAGTTGATGGCCTTGTTGATTTGAAGTGATTAGAAGAGTTTCTTTTTACTAGGCACTTATGTGTATATGGTGGTGAGCTTGGTGTTTGATATAAAGCTAGCTGTAAATGTGGAAGCTTTGTTCAGTTGGAGTTCTGCTAACATATCAATCATGTTCAGAAAATGGAGGAAAAGAGGATTTCACAAACTTGGTGAATTCCCATGCTGGTGCTATGTAAAAAGCATTCATGCTAGTGCCACATAAAAAGCACCCAGTACACTCTGTAGAGTGGTTGGTATTATGAAGGGCATCCAGTCATAGAAACTATGCCAAAACAGACAATCGGAGTCTGGTGCAGAACTCTGGCTTGTAAGCTCCAGTCAAGCCATTCAACCAATGTCAGCATGGAAAACAGACATCAAATGATGATGATGATGATGATGATGGTATTTTAATACTTTGCAGGGTGAGAGATCTTGTAGGTTGTATAATGCTATGATTCTTGAATGTACCCTTTGCTTCCTTGATTTAACAAAAGTCCAAGATATACATTGACCAGTGAAGTGCTTTGTAATTTGTACATATTTTTGGTGCTGTTAATTATGATACATATTGCTGGTTGGCTCTTCAATTATCAAAACTGCAAAACTGCATAGAAAGAAACCATTGAAACTTTTCAAGAAATTCTATTAGATATAAATGCTTTATTTTTTCAATGATAAATAAGAGAAAGATAGATTTATAGTTGCAGTACTTTGGTGGAAAATATTTTTTGAAATCAGGAATTACTTTATTTTTAAATTAACAGCAAATGTTTTGTTTGAAAATGGTAGAATAATGATTTGGGCCAATAGTTTACATATTTCATTTTTAAAAGGTTTCAGGATTTTGTTAGGTATGCTAGAAGGACCAATTTTCCTGTTGTGTTAAGTCATAAGGTATGAGATAAAAACTCTCTGGGATCAGTGAGTGAGAAATAGATAGAACTGGAATTTGATATGCTTGAAAAACCACAAAGCTTTTATGTGTTCAGAATGTTAAATCTTAAAACCACCATTGTGTTAAACCCTTGAGTAAAGCACATAAATCTACTTGCTCTAGTTTGCCTGACTGAACAAGGAATAGATTTCACTTCTTAGTACTCAGATTAGAGATTGAAAGAATAATCTACAATAAAAACAGCTGCTCCAGCAAATAAACCATGGGATGTTACCTAACTTGGAACAATGGATAAAAAAAAAAAGATTTGGCAGTAACTGTACATTCACATTCAGTGTAGATACAGAGTAGGTTTTTAAAGGCCTTAAAAAGACATTGAAATTCATTATTTATCACATCTTTTGGTATTCTTGTAGATAGCATGAAATAAATTGGATATTTATAGCTTATCTGTTTATCAGTATTATTGTGAGACTGTTTGTATTCACATTGCAGAAAAGCTTTTAGAGCAACATCTTTAAATTTGATATATATTGTATATATTTTTCTTTGTGTTTGATCACATGTAAGGTGTTATCTATGGCTTACAGATTGCTCCAGTTTGCCCTTTGGTCAGTTAACATATGTGAACATGCCTAACCAAAAGATCAATTGTACCACTGAAGTGATTATTGAAAGATAGCAAAATTTTATACTTTGAAAATATTTTCCTAATCAATAATATAAGAAACCTTGACAGAACATGGCTAAGTGATTAGGGTGTTGGGCATGTGATCACAAGGTTACAGGTTCAATTTCTGAACTAGGAAATACAATACATTGTATCCTGAGGCAAGACACTTCATTTCACATTGCTCCAGTCTACTCAGCAAGAAAAGAGAACCAGCCCATTGCTAGTACGGCCCTCACTCCCTTCAGGCATCATGTCCTCAATGTTCTGCTGACAAAGATGAAAGACCTGAGAGGATATCTCTGTCTGGTCACTGCTATATAGTAACTTAAAACAATTAGCCAAAGCATGGTACATACTACCATATCATAATCACGCATTGAAAGCTATGGCTTTTGTTTTTGTTTTTTTATTAAATCCCTTTCAGGTTAGTTTTCAGCTATATTAAACTCACTAATATTGTTTGCATATATGTTTCTTCCTTAAAATAAATTTTTGTAGATAGTCCATGATACAAACAGCCAGATTCATCTTTATCATCTACTTTTAATCTACTCACATAAAACTAAGACAGTCTTTGATGACCTAGTCTAGTGAAATATTTGTTCTCTAACATGATACACCAGTAAGAGCTGTTTTATTAGCCTTGACAGGTAAAATCTAATCTGATGTCTGACATAACTTCCTGCAACAAAGTTGCCTGTTCAAATTTATAGTCAGACTTCTCCATTGCAACGTGTGTCAAGAGAACTTTCTTCAAACAACTTTTGTAAATCCAAGCTTGTTTCAGGGTTTTATTATTGTCTTTAATACATTTTGTCAGTACTTTATGACCTGGTTCCTTCTAATTAAAACACATACAAAAATTCTTCTACATGTTGCTCAGTCATTAACCTTTCACACCATTCATATATGACTTAGATATTATGTTTCAGACTTGCACAGTTTCTGTGAACATAATCCCTGGAAACACCCTTTTGTTACTGCATTTCTTTTGAGATGCTCTGTGTTTCTTTCAATTAATTTTAAATAGAACTAAGAATTTAGTAAAATAACTTGGTAATCATTAAGCTAGTGTTAGAAAAATAAATTGTTACTAAGGTTTGGTGGATGATTTTAATTCAAAGCTTATGAAAACAAGAATTTGTACTAAAGAGCCAGAGGTGGTTTCAGCCGGGTTGGTATCAAAAGGGTTAAAGGGAACATGACAGCCTAATATCCTCCACAGTATCAAGCCCTCATTATACATATAAAGGTCACAGTAATGAAAATGATCACTCTTTCTACTTGGGAATTTAGACAGCTAAAAGAAATCTTGGCCGATGAAGAAACTTTTGTAGGGCTACTTAACTTGCTAAAAATATCAGCTAAATCTCTCTCAAACTGGACACATTAGATATTGTATTTCTGAATACTCCTAAAAGACAGGATTCAAAGTTTGAATGCCTTTAATCAGAGGTCTTTCAATTGGAATTGACCTGGGGTGAACCAGTAACAACAAATTTCCGATTTCTACAATGTTAGGCCTAATAACCTCTCATACTCTTCAATGGTGACCACACATCTGTAATAATGTGAAAATTACACATCAAAGAATAAATTTCCTTTCAAGCTCAAAAAACACTTCTGCTCTAATTAGTTGATAACTTTCTCCAAAGCTTAAGTAAAAATCACTGTTCCCCACATATCTGGGACAGCATTACTGTTACACACACACACATACACACACACACACATATAAAACCTAAACCCATATTCAAAGAAAAATGGTCATCTGACTGATTGGCAAAGACTCATACACCAACATTCTAAAATCACTAACACAGATGTGTTGTTTCTTTTCCTTTTACTACTATTACCATCACCACCGCAGCCACCGCCACCACTATACTACCACATTAATGGTTTTTCACTCCTCTAAATTAGTTGTACACATCCAACACTTTTTCACCTCACATTATCCTTACTATGTCTCACTTTGCAAATCCTGTACCTTTATATTTATTATGTGTGTGTGTGTGTGTGTGTGTGTGTTTGTGTGTGTGTAAAACATACAATCACCAATATATATGTGAGTGGTTAGTGAGAAACAACCTCTGTCCCTCTCCCTTACTCACTAACTTCTGACACCTCTCTTCCCCTTCCATTACTTCTCATCAGTGTCCTCAGTTAATCACTTCAATATAACCCTATCACAGCAATAAATCTGTTCCTATCTTTCATATTTTAACTTCACTCAATACCTTGCCTAAAGTTATCACTTTCTCCTATTCTTCCTTTCAGTTGTGGAGCTCTATAGAGTGAGTAACAAGGTGACCTCACTAATACTGGTGCCATAAAAATTAAAAAAACCCACCACCATGGACACATTATAAAATGATAGCCAAATCGAGTGGAGAAAACACAGGGACAAGAGAACTTTTTAGCCAAGACAAAAACTACTTGTTTAGTGATAAGGGCCATTGAAAAATGTACATAGGAGTGGCTGTGAGGTAAGTAGCTTGCTTACCAACCACATGGTTCCGGGTTCATTCTCACTGCATGGCACCTTGGGCAAGTGTCTCCTACTATAGCCTCGGGCCGACCAAAGCCTTGTGAGTGGATTTGGTAGATGGAAACTGAAAGAAGCCTGTCGTATATATGTATATATATGTATGTTTGTGTATATGCTTGTGTGTCTGTGTTTGTTCCCCCAGCATTGCTTGACAACCAATGGTGGTGTGTTTACGTCCCCCGTAACTTAGCGGTTCGGCAAAAGACACCGATAGAAAAAGTACTAGGCATCCAAAGAATAAGTCTTGGGGTCGATTTGCTCGACTAAAGGCGGTGCTCCAGCATGGCTGCAGTCAAATGACTGAAACAAGTAAAAGAGTAAAAGAGAGAGAGTATAGTACATTCTTTAAAGTGGTTGGTGTTAACAAGAACACTGAGCTTAAAATCCACGGTGAAATTGAGTGTTGTGTGATTATTCAGTATCGCTATTTGGTAGATTATCAGTATTTGAAGAACGATGGACAAAATGTTTTTGGTATTCATTGATGTCCTTCTATGTTCTGTATTAAAATCTCAGTGACTGACTTTGCCCTTCATCCTCTCTGGTGTGTAGAGAGGGTCAACAAAATAAGAAGCAATAAAATGCTGATTTTCATTTAATTCACTCGAGTGTTCCTCACAAATTGTGTGGCCTTGTGCCACTATTAAAAAGTCTTTGTTGAAAATTCTTGGTTTCTTTCATATGGAAAATCTAGTATAGAATGATTCCATTCAACAGTTTGGCAATCACAAAAATCAAGTTAGATCAAACACTGAGGTGTGTAAGGCTTGTTTCATATATACATTGCCCATCTTATTAAAGTTACATATGGGAATGGTACTGATTAGACAACTAGTAGTAATGAAGTATAGGAGAAATATTATGGTAAAACAATCATTGTTAAAACTTTGGTAGAAAAGGAGATTGGTATGTATGCATGTATCTAATATATAAATGGCAATTTCTGTCTGACTGTCTGTGTGTTTGTTACCATCGTAGTGTCTAAACCAGCAAACCAACATTCACGAAATTTTGCATACACTAACATTCAGTTCTATAACAGGTTAATTGGATTTTGATAAAATTCTATAATGTGCCCTTCCTCCCCAAGGGTGTTCAGTGAATTAGATGATAAAATGAGAAGGTTGCAAAAAGTATTAGTTGGATGGAAAGGTAGTGGCAGAGTGAGGGTGACTTATATCAGTGAAGATGAGAACAGTGGTCGCTATGTGATGTTATTGTTAATATAGCTGTCATATACACACTATGCTGCATACATATTTTCGTAAATACATAGGTACCTCACACACACACACACACACAGAAAGGTGGGTGTGAGGAATATGTAGCTTTAAGGAGAGAGGGGGTAGTTGGCTTTTCTGCTGTCCATCTCAAAGAAATACTCACACACACACACACACACACACACACACACTCATACATACATACGTATGTTTACTAAACACCATTTCAAACTCGAGATTACCTATGTGTACATTTGTAAATTTATGTGTGTGTGTGTGACGTCCTATAACTGTCTGTCTCTCTACTTTTGTAGGGTCTTCCCTGTTGCTCTCACATATTGTGAGATTCTAAAATTACATCAAAATTTTCAAATTTGGTATATTGAAATAATTTTCCACATTAAATCCGATTTTGTTATTCATTTGTTCTTAATATCCAGTTGAATTATAGGTGAATTGGATATCAATAAAAATCTATAATGGGCCCCCTAGGGAGGGGGGACTGTAGCACATGTTTACAAATCAGCTACAGTAAGCTATGACAAGTAACAACGCCAGCTACAATACACAGACTATTTGTCAATGTATTTGCAAATCTATCCATTTACCTAATTTATTTTACTCAGAAGCATATTCACTTGTTGAAATAATATAGGGACATTCCTTATTCACCCACTAATCAAATTATTAGTTTGTAATATCAATTTTAAGCAATAGACTATTGCCATAAATGACGAGCTGGGCATAAAGATGGGAACTGAACAGGAAACAGGATAGGACATGGAACAATGTAATGGCAAACAGGAACTGGAAATAACTCCCGTCTTTCCCAGTATTACTGGCCAAATCATTTTTTTTACTCAGATGCATATTCGTTTGTTAAAATAATATAGGGACATTCCTTATTCAATCATTAATCATGTTAATAGTTTGTAATACCTATTTTTAGCAATAATCTATTACCATAAAGGTTAATAAAATATTTAATGGCTCAATTACACCACACTGATTCTAAAATTTATATATTGACATAGGATTGGGGATAGGAATGGGAGCGGAACTAAAACAGGAACTAAACAGGAAGCTGGATAGGACATGAAATAGTGTAATGGGAACTGGAACTAATCCCTACTTTTCTGGGTATTACCGGGTAATTCAACTAATATATATATATATATATATGTGTGTGCGTGTGTGTGTGTGTGT
Source organism: Octopus bimaculoides (assembly GCF_046866305.1). Classification (NCBI taxonomy): domain Eukaryota; kingdom Metazoa; phylum Mollusca; class Cephalopoda; order Octopoda; family Octopodidae; genus Octopus; species Octopus bimaculoides. The sequence continues at coordinate 83,080,210 of NC_142934.1, read as the reverse complement.
GTGTGTGTGTGTGTGTGAAGGTGCATGGCTCAGTGGTGAGAGCATTGAGCTTACGACCATGAGGTTGTGAGTTCAGTTCCCGGACCGGGCTGCATGTGTTCTTGAGCAAGACACTTTATTTCACGTTGCTCCAGTTAACTCAGCTATAAAAATGAATTGCAACATCACAGGTGCCAAGTTGAATCGGCCTTTGCCTTTCCCTTGGATAACATCAGTGGTGTGGAGAAGGGAGGCTGGTATGCATGAGTGACTGCTGGCCTTCCATTAACAACCTTGCCTGGACTTGTGCCTCGGAGGGTAACTTTCTAGGTTCAATCCCATGGTCATTCATGACTGAAGGGTGTCTCCAGATATATATTATGTATGTATGTACAATTGCATGTATGTGTGTGCACATGTATGTATGCATGCAAGCATATATGTATGAATGCATGCAAACGCATGTGTCTGATTGCATGTATGTACACATGCATGCCTATATTTGTGTCTCTTACAAAATATATCCCTGATAAGCCTCTGTCTGCTGATCCTAGCCTTTTTTACACCCTCTCACCTCTTACAGTCACCTTTACCCCCTCTCCTATTCACTATACTATGCCAGCCACTGAACTATCCAATCTAGCACTGAATAGCACTGAATCTATCCAATCCACTCATCTCTCTAACACATACTTCTCACTGCAACATGCCGCCCTTGTAATGAAGGATAATATTGAATCTGTGTGTATTCTACCACTACCCTATTCACTTCACCTATCTCTCTCTTCCATTCCACCTTTCTCTCCCATCAAAACACATAGGTAAAAGAGATAACATTAGATGTGTTATTAGCTGATATATTTTACCATCACTTTTTCTGTGCTGCCAGCCATCATTCACTCTCCCCCAGCACATTTATTAGTGACATTCTTACTTCCACCTATTTCTGTTACAATTTATAACATGATCTCTCTTTGACATCAACAAACATACAGTTACCATTATTGTCTCTTTTTCATTACTTGACCAAGAACAGTCATTCTTCCATAACTCTACACTCTACTACCCTCACATTCCAATCATCCTGTTTTTACCCATTATCTCTCACCCCTTTCACCCACTCACACTCGTCCCTCTGCCACTGTACTTTTTTTCATCTTTTTATGCACTCCCTCTTGGTCATGCTGCCTTGAATAAATATAGAACTAAAAGAATGAGAATGTCCACTTGTCTGCATGGATGTGAGAGCTGGACTTATACAATTGACATGGAGTGAAGGATTCAAGCATTTGAGCACATGTACTTCGGAAGGCTGTTACACATCCTGTACACAAAGCACCAAACGAGGGAGGAGGTGTTCTCTGATGACAAAAGGCAATAGTATTCAGATATTTGTTGTGCTTGAGAAGACATGTCAAACCAAGTGAAATCATAGTTGTGGCCAGTGCCGGTGATATGTAAAAGCACCCATGCCAGTGACACATGAAAAGCATTTGTGCCAGCACCTGTGAAATGTACTCAAGCCGGTGACATGTAAAAGGTACCCACTACACTCTATGGAGTGTTTGGCATTAGGAAGAGCATCTAGCTGTAGAAACCAAACCAAAAGAGACTGGTATAGCTCTCCAGCTTACCAGTTCCAGCTAAACTGTCTAACCCATGCCAGCTTAGAAAATGGACGCTAAGTGATGATGATGATGATGATGATGATGATGATGATGGTGATGATGACGATGATGATGATAATATTCATGTTCAAATCTTCTAGAGTGTATTAAGGATGACTAAATACATTACTGTTTGGATTCTTACTGTTCTGTATGCATCCCATGAATTATTACAATAATGAATAGTTTTGTTGGAATGAAGCTTTCAAGTAGTGAAGTCTGAGAAGACTAAAATAAATGGTTTATTATTGTGAAAGACTTATGACCTATTGATAAAATAAAAACAGTCCTCTTATTGAAATGCAAAAGAAATCTAAGCACTGCTAACATAATTGTATACCTTCTTCAGAAAAAGAGCAAGCATATGAAATAAATATTCATAAATATTATAGCATTTGTAAGGCATATAGTTCACAAAGTGGAACATAATAAGTTCATCGTGTTTATCAGCTGCAAGAAGCAATTAGGCTAACATGAAGATTGTCATAATTGTGGTGGAGATAAAAGAAATGTGGTTCAATTTAATAAATGAAATCCATTTATTTTTAGATGTTATTGGTTACATTTATGAAAATGTAATCATAACAACTTTTGATAAATAAATCTCAGTGTATATAAGAACACAAAAGCAATGCTAATCAAATATTCATCTTCCAGAGAAGTGGTGAAGCCATTTAACACATTACATTTTAATCAATCTGAAATTTTTGACATTTGATAAATATAAGCGAAAATATATCATTATAGCTTTTAGACGTTTGTCATTACAGTTGATTTGTTTTTGTATATAGTTGATTTCATTTCTTTCAATGTTCAAAAGACCATAAGCTTAAAGCATGTGATCAACAAAACACTTAATGCAATTAGAACCTTTCTGCATTTATAATAAAATATTTCAATTTCTAGACAATGTTAGATGAGTATATTTCTGTTATCTTGTATTCATAAATTAATTTATATAACAAGCTAAAGCAAAAACAATTTTAAAATTTTGATTATTGATTTCTGAACTAGTAGACAGATTCTAATAAATTTCATAATTAGAATTTTGTTAGTATTTTCAACAAGGATAGTATGAACAAAAAGACAAAATAAAAATTTTTAAATCATTAAAAAATCCATTAACTTATCTTGCAAATATGCATGTGTATTTTACAGTTACTGTTCTGTAACTGAAGAAATCCATAGAGTGTATGATATTAATGCCATCATCACCACTGTCATCATCATGTTGTTACTACCAACATTATTAGAATTTACCTCATCACTGCTGTCATCATTGACATCACTGTTATCACTACTGACTTTGGCACTATTGTTCACCAATTTTTACTCAGCATATCTCCTCCATTTGCATTACATAACCTAGTATATGCTCCTCTAACACTAATCAACCAATATTATTGACACCAAACTACTTTCTCAATTTACTTATGCTCAGCTCTTGTAAAATAATATCCAAAATTTTAAGCACCATCATTTATTTCTATTTTGCTAATCCAGGTGTTCTATTTATATTCTACTAATTTACAGCCTCACACTCCTTAATCATGCCCATACAGTCTGAGAAGATGTTTATTATGAACAACCCTCAGCTCCTTGAAATTTTCCATCCTACTTGTACTTAAATCCCCTAAGTACTTGATTAGTTTTTCTCTCTTTTACAGTTTCCAATGAGCCAATCTAACCAGTCTATGTGTTTATATTATAGCTGTCCTGCCTGCTAATTACTCTTACACATTTGGAGTGTTTAAAATTACGAGCACTCTTTCTTGAGCACTCTTTCTTATTATAGTGAATATGCATTGAATTTTTCTCAAGTATCTTTCCATGAATTGAACAATTGCAATTTTGTGCTGTGTATTATTATCTCCTAATTTGATCTTTGCCATATTGAACTGCAGTTTATTCTCTGACTATTCCTCCCAGATGAAATTTTTACTAAAATTCTTCATTAGATTTTTCAATGCAAAATAAATCATGACTAATGGATCTGAAATTGAGGGATTAACTTGAGGAATTTGAATTTTTCCCTCTTTTGAACATTTCCTTTTACCTTATAGAAAGTGTTTGATGAGGTTACTATACCAGTCAATGAAGGCAATCCGAATATCCAAAAAAGCAACTAGTGTAGAATCAACCTAGCTCAATGCATACAGTATCTCAGTAAAAAAGGACCAAAAATTTCTTGTTTCCATATTATGACCACTCTTCTAATCATGGTTTATATTATTTTGTACAACTTAGTTTAATAAAGAAACTCTGTATGACTTTCATGTACTTTGTTCATCAACCTTTAGTAATGTCATTTCCACAGTTTTTGCTTTTACACTAGGGGCAAGTAATTTGTCTATACTTAACCCCTCGGGTCCTGATTTATACAAACATCATCTTCAAACAGAACGTTCAATTTTCTATGCTTATGTTTCAGCCCTAATTGTAAAAACGAAGTCATACTGATCACTTATAAAAATATGAAGATTTTTTTAGAAAATACAAGTAAGTTTTCTTGTTTTTTTTTTTTTTCTCTCTTCTCATTTCCCCTTGGTTAACATAGTTTTTGTAGGAGGAAGCAACAAAAATAAAACAAAGTCTGTAATGATGCAGAAACATCATAGGCCGATGGATAGCAACTAGAGCATAAAGCATTAATTTTCTTACTGCAGTTTCATAGCTTTAAGTTTCAATACAGACTTATCTTACAACAACACTTAATGTCAGAACTGAAATAAAATTTTAATAAAATTTAAAATAAATTCATAAAGAAACCTTTAAAATTAGTTCTTAAAAAAATATTTTTATAATTTAAGAAATAAAATAAGTTAAAATCTCTGACATATAAAATGAACAGTATACAATAAATTAAATTTTTTACAAATTGTTAAAATGTTCACTTCAACTCTAATACTCTCAAGTTAGAATGCAGTGAGTTAGAATAAATACTGCCGGACATTGTATCTGATACTTGTTAAAACATTAGATACAATGTTGCTAAATTACACTAATAGGCCTCCTCTTTGATTATAAACATCAAACTTGGAACAAAACTATTTTTGCTGCACGTAATTCTAAAAAAAAAAAAAATTCAATATCCACCAAATGCATATCTTATTTTGGAATAATAATCTCATGAACATTCCTTGCTACCTCCTTTTGATCCTTTAAATTTTAGAACAAATTCCACAAAAGCTCTTTATTTAACTGAAAGCTCCTCAATCCAGGAGCTTTTTCAGGTTTCTATTTTAACTGATGGGAAGGCATACAACCGTGCTGGACTCAGTTATTAGCCCATGGGTGACAATGTGTCCTTGAGTAAAGCACTTCATTTCATGTTACTCCAGTCCATTTAGGTGAAAATTAGATGAGTCTACTGCAGCCTGGTTTCTTGAAGACTATTATTAATCCAAACTCTTCATTATTCAAGATGTCAACAGCCCTTGATCACTAAAGCATATTGGATGATGATCTTTCTTGCCACCATTGTAATAAAGCTTTTACATTCAAAGTTTACAGGAAATATTTTGCTATTTTTTCATTCCTTATACACTGAACATTCTCCTAAATTTTCAACAAATCATGTGCATAGTTCTTCATTCTCTCTCTCTCTCTCTCTCTCTCTCTCTCTCTCTCTCTCTCTCTTCTCTCTCTCTCTCTCTCACTCTCTCTCTCTCTCTTTCTCTCTCTCTCTCTCTCTCTCTCTCTCTCTCTCTCTCTCTGTGCCTCGTATTAACCTCCATTATTTCAAACTTTCAATTAATTGAATTGTAATCCTTACATGCAAAGAGCAATGATTAAAAGGAGAAAAGATGGAAAACCCAAGAACTGAGGTGGTAATCTGCATTAGCAACACTTGTCAATAAGAGAATTCATAGAAAAACTCCATAATGTGTGGAGGGAAAGACCTAATGCTTGAGGATCCTGTTATACATCAGAAAGTGAGAAAGAATTAGAAAGTGATGTTGTTGCTCTGGTTGGATGAAAAAAATGAAAAGAGAACTCACATCTAATATAAACAATTTCTTCTGAAGGGTGTACAAACAAGAACTTATTATTCTTTTACTTCATCTTCTTCTTACTATTATTATTATTATTATTATTATTATTATAAAATATTAAATTCTTTTATTCAAGCTATTACAAGCATGAAGAAATGTTTCTTGAATGTTAGAAATATATTAAGAAATATTACATACACAAGCATATACACAGACACACACAGACACACTCACACACACATGCATGTGTGCATACACACAGAAGAAATGTACATAGAAATACATTATATCTATTCCTGAAGAGATAAAAATAGATATAATTTAAAAAAAGAATGTTAAAATTTCTTTTTTCATACTAGCATTCAAACAAATTATAAGTTATTTTGAAATTTGACTTTTTCTTTCACTAAAAATTAAATGCTGTTTGCATTTATGTTTTGATAGAAAAGACAATTTATAGTAAGAAGTTATTTCCAATTTTAAACTTGAATCAATGGTCTGATATGAAAAATCTAAAAGATTATTTATTAATAAAAAAAAGATGTAAAATACTACAACAGTAGTGGAAAAGTAATTTAAATTTCATTTTTTTAGTATTATGCAAAGAACTGAAAAATAATTAGTAAACATATGATAATATAGTTTAATATTTGTAATCTGAAGAAATTTCTGCATGTTTTTTTTATTCTGTATACTACAAATAATTTGAAAACAGATAAATGGTTTATCATAACTATTAAATATATATGACATTATCCCACTCTGTCAAACAGATTAAAAAGGTTTTACAGCCTTAAAAAAGATTTAGACAAAGAATATACATAGCTAAAGATATACTCAAAATATTCATTGAAAAATATCAATACCATAAATCAATGATAGTAAATATCTGAGAATAATAGATAGGTGCTTAATACAAGAGAATTATATATAGAAGAAAGCAAACTTCAAAAGTCTATTGGAATCTTTTAATCTTGTACTTTTGTCTGTCTCTAAGATTTATATTGACCATTATCAAAGAATTCTGTCAATTAACTTTGAACCATTAAATACACATACTTATAATGATATAACATAAACCATTATTTAGATCTACAATAAAATTTCATTTCCAAAATTTAACTGTGATAAATTTATGGGAAGTACTAAAAGAGTTTGTTCAGATTTACCTGTGTAAGCTATTTGTAACACCAATATTGAAAAGTAAAATAAAATAGGACTTTTATCATAAATAGAATGTTCTTCTTATTGATCAACAGTACAGTATCTCAAGTTAGAATAGTTTATTCTAAAAGCTATTTCCTGGACAATATATCTAAGATTCAAAAACAACAAAAAACAGAAAAATATTTCACTGACCATTCACATTTTATTCAGTGATTTTGTATTTTTATTTCACATAACAGTTAAACATACATTAATCATTCAATTCTTATTTACTCATTTTAGAAAGGAATAAAATTTAAAGTTTTCATCAGTTAAAGGATCCTACTATTTACTCTATTTTGGCCATGCTGCCATGAAAGAAGGAAGACACCATGATTTTGACAAAATCAGAAGGTCTTTCAACTCTCTGGTCATTTCAAATGCCTGATAGTTTTTTGCTTTTCACTCCACAATAAGAAGAATTCAATACACTCTATAAAGTGATTGTTATTAGGAAGGACATCCAGCCATAGAAACCAAGCTACAACTACAATGTGCAATGGTGTCTTTATCATTTTTCTTTATTTGTAAAATATCGTTCTATGCTTGAAAGATTCACTATTACAATGAGGAAAGATGTTGGATGCAGACATATTTGTCACCTGCTTTAACACTACCATCATTTTGTCTTTAAGTGATTTTAGCAGAGACCACTTTGTCATAAAAAACAATTAATGAAACTGGTAATTCAGTTAGTTTCCAATGATACAGGCATTTCAAGTCAAACCATTGGTAGGAATGAAAATTATGTTCATTATTGCAAAATTTAGCACACAAAGGGTTTTGCAATGAAATCAGCTTAAAATATCACATAGTAAAATAATTACAATCTGCTCTGTGTACTAGTTAAAGCTTTCTGACACAATAAATGCTATTTCAATCAGGTTGAGTCATTAGGAACTGCCCATCATTCTCTCACTGAATTATTAAAAAAAAAAACAAAGAAAACAAATTCAAACAGAGACTGGGATGTTAAGAGAAGACCTTTTTCTAATTAACGCTTACATGATTAGGTGCCACATCAAAATGTATTTCACTGAACAAACAGAAGCTACACAGCCTCATTGCATTTTTATTAATGTCTTATACCATACACAAGTGTTATAGAGGTGAAGCACCTTTTTTTATTATTATTGTTTGTTTGAATTTCTATGAGTGTAAATAAGCACATTATTTACATTTGACAGATATTTGAGCTCATCTTGCTTGTTGTCATCAGGTGTCTTGGGGAAAATATCAAACCTGGGTTCTCATTCCTAAGGTACTTTTCGTTGTTGTTGTTGTTATTATTATGATTATTATTATTATTATTATTATTATTATTATTGTTATTATTATTATTATTATTATTAATATTATTATTATTATTATTCAGACACCTGATGAAGGCTGGAGAGTATATCAGCTGAAACATTGTGTTAACAACAAACAAGATGAGGACAAATATCATCAAATGTAAATAATGTAAATAATTCCTCATCTCTCAAATATAGAACTGTAAATAAGCACATTTGTTATTTTGCTTATGATGATTATTAAAATATAATAGACCAAGTGATTGAAGTTTATTGCAGTTTGTTTTCAGAGTTTGAAGGACATTCATTCCTGTCAGAAATATCACTACAAGGAAGAAACTTTGAGAGCACACTGTTTGAACAACCTTCAGCATTGAATGAACCAAAGTTTTCTGGTTGTTTGACCACATAAGCACAAGATCTCAGATATTTCAAGATAGCCATGATAAAGACATCTTTTAGAAAGAATGCAAAGACCCATCTTCCCCTAGATGGTGCAATGGACAGAGACCATATAGTATGCAGTAGCTTGACCAAAAAAGTTAACATAAACTTTTGTTGTAGGTGTCATTCAAACAAAGCACCAGCTAATGGAAAGCTTTTATAAGTATCACAGTGAAGTGTGTATATATGTAAGGATTTTTTAAGTTGTCATGTTAGAGTATGTTTGTCTTAGAACTTGTGAAATAACTTTGAATTATCACTTTTTATGGATTTTATGTTTAAATCAGCTTTCTTTCTTTATTGACTATGTAAGAAATGTTGATAATTTTATATAATTTTATACTGAACAGTACCCAGGAAGGATCTATTTTGTAATTATGTAAGATGTGTGTTTTATATCAACTCATAAATCATTTTCCAGCATGCAATTCATTTAGCATAGACATATGAATATCACAAATAAATGAACAACATTTATTTATTGAAATTACATTAAATTGCCCATAATTTAATATAAATGTAGGGGTTTATCCATAATTATCTACTTCAACATGAGTTCAAAGTTTTGTACACCTATAAATTTTGTTAAAGGAGGTAAATGCCTGAAAAAATGTCTTAGATTGTTTGAAAATTAAAAAGCAATGCAATGTCAAAAGTAGGGTCTTGAAGAGGCCAAAACAGTTAGGAATTAAACATTTTGCCAGCTTTAACCTTTGAAAAGTATCTTAAATAGGTATAGAACTTTTATATTGTACAAAGCTTTTAGTATGATTTCATTTAATTATTCTTAAAGTAGGAATCCTAATTTTGACCCAACAGACCTTTTCTTTTTGTTGTTGATTAGATATAGGTCATATCAAAGCTTTGGTAATCTTGTCTTTTTAAAAGAAAATAGGACTACATTATCTAATGTATAGTTTCTTTTAGGACAGTAGAAGGGTAGGAGAGAATTTGGCTGCTGTTTCAAGAAAGTTAAGCAACTATGTAAAGGTGCATATATATTTTTCTTGATTACATTAGTAAAAGTAAGGATTTCTGACATTGGCACAAATAAAACCTTTGGAGGGAAAAATTATTGTCAATAAAACCGATCTTCCTGATGACTGACATTTGTTTTATCAATCAAATAAAAGACAAAATCACAGACAGATAAAATCCCAGCCTGAGTAGACTCAAACTAAGACCCTGGAGGCACAAACCTACAGAGTTGTATTTAGTCTGGTGCTTGGCTTTCTTAGTCACATCAATACTACTATTGGAATAATAATTGTCTCTAACACAGGTACAAGGCTAGATATTTAGGGGAGGGAGATGGTTCATTAAATCAATACCAGTACCTGACTGATACTTTATTTTATCAACTCAGGGAATGGGGTGTGAAAGACAAAGTAGACCCTGGTGGGATTTGCACTGAGACTGTAAAGTACCATACAGTGAGGCATTTTGTCTAACACTATCTACCACCCCACATTACTCTCTCTCTCTCTCTTGTTCTCTTCCTCTGACTGGGTAACCATGTATCACCTCCATTGCAAGATACCTGTTCCTGTCCCTCTGTCACACTCTAACCTCTCATCACCTGGCACAAAGCCACTGATTCCAATGCCCCACCTCTCTCACCAAGTTACTTAGTGACCCCACCAGTGCTGGTGCATCCAATCCACATAGTAAAGTGGTTGGTGTTTGGAATGGCATCCAGCTGTAGAAACCATACTAAAACCAGCCACGCTGGTACTGTAAAAAGCACTCAGTCCACTATGTAAAGTGGTTGGTTTTAGGAAGGGCATCCAGCTGTAAAACCCCTGCCAAAACAGACAGTGAAGCCTGATGCAGTCTTCTGTGTTGCCAGCTCTTGTCAAACTGTCCAGCCCATGCCAGCATGAAAAACAGACATTAAATGATGATGATGATGATGATGATGGTGGTGGTGGTGGTGGTGGTGGTGGTGATGATGATGTTGATGAAGATGGTGATGGAGTTTAACAAATTACCTCAGTTCCAGTACTTGACTAGTGTCTATTTTATGAAGTCCTGAAAGGATGAAAGATACAGCTGAACTTGTCAGGAATTGAACTCAAATCATAAAGGGTTGGAATGGATGCCATAAAGCATTTTTTCTGAAACTCTAATGATTCTGTCAGCTCACCGACAATCTGTTATTTTGTTAGTGTAGTAAACAATAGTATACTTGTTAAAAAACATTGTTTGTAAATAACTGTTTTTATGAGTTAATGGGAAAAAGGTTGGATGGCGACTAATTCCATTTGAAATCTTCTCGTTATTGAAAACGAGAAAAATATGCATACTTTCAGCAGGTTAGAAGGAAGCTTCACAAAAGATGAATAAATCAAGTAAATATCTTAAAAATAAAGGGGGAAAAAACCCACTTCCATTGATCCTTATGATAAACTTTGTGTATATATATATATATATATATATATATATATATATATATATATATATATATATATATATATATATGTGTGTGTGTGTGTGTGTGTGTGTGTGTGTGTATATATATATATATATATATATATACATATATATATCAATAGGTTGGTTGTTGGAGTTATCTTAATTGTAGATGCTTTTTCTATAATTTTTTTTTTTATCAATCATTTCTCTCATTGCCTTCAGGTGTCATATTTTGCATGTATAAGGTTTTCTTTTTATCATTTTGGACAGAAAGAAAGTTATACATATATGTAGTTTTGATAGGAATTCTTAATAATGATCTTGCAATGTTTTTTTTCTACCTTTGTGTGTACACAACAAAATATGTGCATATTCATATATACATATATACATATATACCAACATGCATACACACACACATACATAGAATGTGCACTTGTTAGAAAATCCATTTTATATTGTGTGTTTTGATATGTGTATGGACATGGCTTCTTATTATCAAGTTGTTGCTGTATAATCATGTTGTTTTTACTTGCATCATGCACGTGTGTAGATATTCTTCCTGTATATGATTTATTGTGTCAGAAATCATTTGGCCAACTACTGTACTAGCAAGCATAGCACATTGTAAATATTTTATTAGGTGAAATATTAAGCAGTTATTATTTCAAAACTCTTTGTATTATTAATTTTGCAATGAAGAGCATAAGGTTCATTGTTCTATAGTTATACATGGACTGGCTTGAAATGCATATATCACTGGAAATTGTAGCTGAATTACAAGTTTTATTCAATTTTTAAAATTATTTATAGCACAATTAGCTTACAACGGTGTCATTAGTTGCAGGTTTTCCAATGGGGCAATTATTGTCTCATTACATTTCTTTCTGGTGGTGAAAGGGACAAGGAGGTGTATGTACTTTCATGTAGAACAAATATAGGACGTTTCTTTTGAGCAAAAACGTTTCTGATTTTTCGTTAATGCTTAATATCTTAATCAATATATACCAGCTAAAAACACACACATGTATGTGCACTTGCATTCTCAAATACATATATATATATTACATGTATTTTTATCGTTTATCTTTTACTTGTTTCACTCACCAGACTATGGCCAAGCTGGTGCACCACCATGAAATCATTTTTAGTCGAATTAATTGACCCCAGTACTTTTTATTTTAAGCCTGGTACTTACTTCATTGTTCCATTTTGCTGAACCACTACATTACAGGGATGTAAACAAACCAACACTGGATAGCAAGCAGTGGTGGGTGACAAACAGACACACACACACACACACATGATGGGCTTTCAGTTTCCATCTACCAAATCCGCTCACAAAGCTTTATTCAGCCTGAGACAACAGCAGAAGGCTTTTGCTCTGAGTGCTACATAACGAGATTGAACCCAGAATTATGTTATTGAGAAACAAATTTCTAACCACACTGCAACACTTATATATAAAAGCAATGGGCTTTCAACCAGTATGGTAGAAGTTAACTGTGGAGAGGTTGAACCTTAGACAATGCAGTAGTAAAATAAACTTCTTAGCCTCACAACCATGGGTTGTAACAAATAATTAAGAAAAGCAGTCGATTAACGAGTGACCTAATAGTTAGATGCAGATGAAATTAGATTAACTAGTTTCTAATTGTGTTTTCATTAAAATAATTGACACTTCTCACTTACAATGTCTTCCGCATATTTTGAAGAAATGAAACTTTGTTTAGTCTATTCAATAGGAATGTAAAATGAGTGAATTGAAAAATGCAGTTATTGGCAACATGACACTGCTAAAAATAAAGACAAGAAATATATTTCTGACTTTGCTATGATACAAAATAAACAAATGGTGAAGAATACAAAAGAATCCAAGTGTGAGATGTGGTGGGTTCTGTGAAAATGTATAGAAGAGAAACAGAAAAGTTTGAAATTTTAAAGCAACCTCAGTTTGGGGTAGGGAAAAACCAGCTTAGTAAGAACAAGACAATAATGAGATATGATGAGAATAAAGGCTCCGCAATGCAATAAAAATCATGATAGGATATTATGATAAAGAGAACAATGTTGGAATTAAGAAAGTCTTCAATGGAGGACATAGTAAATTAAGTTAGTTGGAAAAAAACTATAAGAGTTAAGTTGGAAAATATTTTAGAGATAACCAAAGAAATTTTGCTATGTAGAGTGATAATTTAATAAGATATCATTCAGGAAAAGTTTATTCATTATAATGCTGACATATAAAGAATAACACTAAGAACATAAACATTCATATAATTCATACATTCCAACAAAAACTGTTGACCCAAAGAGGTAAAGCATATGTGAGTATTACAATTATTAATATGAATAAAGCATAACTGACAGGTTTCTCAGGCGTAGTTGCAGAATTTCAAAAATGATTCCACTGGATATAAATCTAGTTACAAATGTTATGAAGCCAAAACATTAGGTAAGATGTTCCCACTGAGCATGTCATCAAAATTAGCAACTATTTCATGTTTTAAAGATTAAAGATTAAGCCAAACTAATGATGTTACAGACAAGTTATATAAAAAAGAATAACATGCAAGAATAAGTACAATATTCACTACATAGGTAATTTGTTTTCCCTAGAAATAACTGTAGAAGTTATTGACAGGGTGATGACTAAGATAACTTTTGCTATACACTTTAATAAAGATTCCTTCTAGAAAGGTGTATTCACAATGATGCAGACATACAAATAATAATCAGCTGGTTGTATACTGACCTGGCAAAAGTATTTGATAGGGTTCTACATAGTGTAGTTGATAATCGATGAATATGTTAGGTATCATTGATGCTATAAACACAAGAACTAAAATTAGAATTACAATGCTGTGAGAATATTATGACAGGCATCAATATAATAAAGGTGTAAATTGTGTTATGCTCAAAGTGCCTATGATGTGATGCAAGTTATGAGCTTATAAATAATATCTTTAAGCTTTAAGATAACATATCTGAAAGAGATGTCTTTCCATATTCATTTAATTCTCTCCAATAACTATATTATAATTATGTCTTTATAAGCAAAACTGAATATCTAATATGAGTAAGGTCCCCTACTTCTTGTTCTGTTGACCCTAAAGATAAAAATTAAATATGAAGTGCATTTCATGTCAAATGCAAGTATTGAAAATACATATTTAAAACTCACAACATACTGAGAATGACAGAATAAAGATAATTGATGTTTGAATATAGATATAGAAGACTATATACAAGATATATTCAGCTAGTAAATTATTTTCATTTTAGTACATTTAAATGTATATTTATTATATATACAATAATTATTACTTGCAAATCAAAGTGTATCTGATGGAACTAAAAGAGCCAGACAAAAATATGAAAATATCAAAAGTAGATGTAATAGTATTTAGTGTTATCTTCCTTCTCGTTAGTTTGCTGATACTACTCTGTCTACCAACTTGTTTAATCTGTTTTTACCATGACAACTATTAATCAGATAACAGTATTTATTCAGCCAATTTGTTCAACGAAATGTCTATAAAGTTGTCTGTTTAGAGAGGTAGAGAGCTATTAATAATTTTCTTTCTTGGTCAGCATCTTAATAGATTTCAAATCCTTTTACTTCTTAATCGCTGTATCAGATCTTTCAATCCTTTAACATCTAAAAGAATAATATTCCAATTACTTTCAGATTTTTTCCCCTTCTTAGTGAACATCTACAGTGCTAAATTTATCAGAAACTTACATGTATGATTTGTTTCACTATATGAAATAGGTCTTTGGCTGATAGAAACCTTGGCAAAACAATCATTATACTAATTGGCATAAAAAATACAGCCAAATTTAACTGAAACAAAGACGGCCAACATTGAGTGCCTGACAACTTCAATTTTCAAAAAATCAAATTGGGTGTGTATATGTATTTTTATGATAACAACTTTAAATTTTATCAGAAGAGATGTCAACCACATTCAGTTTCAGATGTAGTGAGTCAATTAATATTCACTTTTTGCGTACATAAACTGAGTGAAGGTATATACAGGGTGTGGTAGATAAAGTGTCATCTAAATTACACAAAAATGAAAATAACACTGACATCTCAATTTAAAAGATATATTTACCAAAATTACATAAAAATATCTTGAAATACTAAAGAGTAAATTCATTCAACAAAATTGCCATTGGTTTCAATCACGGCCTACAGACAACTTCAGAATCTCTTGGAACTCTTCTGGATGGTCTTGACTAAGTTGGTGAATGCTGCCATAACCCTTGCCTTTAGTTAATCTTTAGTGTTACAAGGAGTTTTGTTGGGCTCCTGCTTAATTGTGACCCACACATAATAATCAAGGGGATTGCAATCTAGGGAGTTAGGTGGCCAGATGTCAGGCATGATGTGGTTGCAGAAGTGATCAATCCAAACACCATAGATGTTTGATATTTATCACTCTCAGTATATGTCCTCAAACTGACACCCAAATACTCTGAAATGTTTGTATTGGAGCTTCCAGTGTGAATGCCAAGCAATACAGCATGCTGTTTCCAAATTTCTGGTAGAGTCAATTGTGTCATGGTGCTGTTTTCTTCACAGATGATGCCCAACCAGCCCACTATACTGCATAGTTGACAAAACCCAAAAACTAACAATGCACATGCACAAAATCAAAAATATAAAATGGTGACAATTTACCCACCGCACTCTGTATATATCATCATCATCATCATCATCGTTTAACGTCCGCTTTCCATGCTAGCATGGGTTGGACGATTTGACTGAGGACTGGTGAAACCAGATGGCTGCACCAGGCTCTAATCTAATCTGGCAGAGTTTCTACAGCTGGATGCCCTTCCTAACGCCAACCACTCCAAGAGTGTAGTGGGTGCTTTTACGTGCCACTGGCACGAAGGACAGTCACACGGTACTGGCAATGGCCACGCTCAAAATGGTGTATTTTATGTGCCACCCACACAAGAGTCAGTTCAGCAGCACTGGCAACGATCTCACTCGAATGTCTTTACACGTGCCATCTAGCACAAGTCCCAGGAAGGCGATGCTGGGCACAGTTGCCATTGACGGTTTTGCTTTCGCTTGCCCCAATAACTCTTCGCAAACCGAGTTTCGTTTCCAATATATATATATATATATATATATATATATATATATATATATATATATATATACCTTTTACCTTTTACTTATTTCAGTCATTTTGACTACAGTCATGCTGGGACACTGACTTGAGAGGTTTTAATTGAACAATTCAATACCAGGACTTTCGTTTTTAAAACCTGGTACTTATACTATCGGTCTCTTTTGCTGAGCTGCTGAGTTATAGGGCTGTAAATGCACCAACACCAGTTGTCAAGTGGTGATGGAGGACAAACACAAAGACACACACACACATAAATATATACATATATCACATATCAAGGTGGTGCCCCAGCATGGCTACATCTTTTACATGTTTCAGTCATTAGACTAAATAGAAATAATACATTTTTAAATCTCTGAGAGAGATTTATGCAGTAGTGATACGATAAAACACTTGTATGCTGTCAACTTAATGTGACAGTCCCATGAAGGGAATAATACTACTGCTATTTAGCCCTAGGAAGCAGCACCGCTTCCTGTTGGCCTTGACACATTTCCTGTGTCCTTATGTTTACAAGTGGGAGACAAGTACCTCCACCCAGAGCTGGATGGAGGTGCTTGTCTCCCCCTTATAAACATAAGCTTATTTCTCTGATGCTTTGGTGTAAATCTTCCACACACATAACAAAAGCTGCTCGGGTGATAAACAAAAAACTTTTCTGCTCATCATAAATACATACAGTAATAACCTAAATCAATACACAAGGAAGCCTATCAATAAACTAAAATATAAAATTGATTAACTGTAAATGTTACTGAAAAACATCAAAATATATTTCTAAAAAAAAAATCATTGAAATTATTGTAGAATGTATTGAAGCTATGGCAATCACGAAACAATTTTTTCCATCTCCCAAATTTCAAACATTGATTGGTTTAATAAATACCTAAACTTACTACTAAACTAATTTTCATATAACCTGGCTTTTTTATTTGATGTACTTTGTTTTAACAGCACTAGCAGTTATCAAGAAAAGGGAGTCTGAGAGGCTTGCTATAACCTAATATCAATAGCCTACTAGGAGGAGAACTTTACTATAATTACAGTGATAACAAAATAAAATAAATCCTCACCTTGTGTAGCAATTTAAAAGGTAGCCTACATTTCCTTCTATCAGCACTTATTCTTGTTTCAGTGATGAGTATATGAATGAAAATCGAAAGCAAATAGCCTACTACTTTGTCAATATTATCAGTCGGTTGGAAAATCTGATGCTGTGAATAACTAAAATAACTACATGTACTGTCTGAAAATTGATGTCGGGTTCAGATTCAGCACCCTAAAATTACCCTAAATCAGCTGAAAAGTTTAAATAGCAAGACAAAAAATTTTCTTGTTGCCTAGTTTTATAAATAAATATAGAATACATCAAGTGTAGGACATCACCAACAAGTGAAAATTACGTAAACACACGAGAGTTAAGTAAGTTTTTAATTTCATTTATAATTTCTGCAACTTTATTCTCTGTTCCCTTTCTTTCTTTCTTTCTATCTATCCCTCTATAATCCTCTTTATTTTCTGCTTCTCCCTCTCCTTCTTTGCTGTCCCCTGTATATCTTTCTTCCACTGCCACCTATCTTTCATTCCTTCTCCCTTCTACTCACTCCCTTTGTTTCATCCCCCTCACCTGCTCTCTTGTCCCCCTTCTCCTCTGCCTGTTTGCTCCCACGTGACTACAGGCCATTTCTCTCACTTACCATTTCTAGACGCGACATGCACTTAGCTGGACGTCATTTTTCTTGCCTTCCGACATTTTTTTTTCTTCTACTATTTTCTTCTCTTCTATTCTATATCCTTTCAACATTTTCCCCATGTGTTATCCATTACAATGCATCAAAAGTAATGACAGCCTTTGAGAAAGAGGGAAAAACCTCCTCATCAAAACAAAACTCCAGAAGAAAATCAAAACTTTCAGATAGGGACTGTCGGACTCCTACACAAATTGTTAGAAATAACAATTTGCGTAAGAATCCAATGGATCACAAAATTACAGAAGGTCATGTATATTTGATGGAATTTTGGAGGTTGTTGTATTTTGAGCTTGTCCTAGAAGGTAATGCTGTGAGCGTTAACCTTTATGCCCAACAACTGCAGTGAATATATGATGCTTTGAAAGCCCACTACCTGGCATTGGTCAAAGACATGCATTCTTACAGCATGACAAAGCCCCAACACACACAGCCAATGTGATGTTGCACAAACTTGAGAAGCTGGAAGTGCTACTTCACCCTGCTTACAGTCCAGACCTTGTACCATCAGATAACCACCTTTTCTAAGCCATGGCTCATTTCTTGCAAGGACAGAGGTTTAGCAATGTGGATGAGGTTGAAAATGGGTGCAGGGAGTTTTTTGCTTCCAAACCAGCCAAATGGTATAAGCGTGGATTTGAGCTTCTGGCACAATGATGGCAGCAGACAATAAGAATTTGATGAGATATACTTTTGATAAATAAATACTTTTTGCATGTAATTTGTTGGAACCGTTTATCAAAGCTTGAAATGCGAAAATACAATCTGGTATATATATGCATAAGTATGTGTGCATATACATATGTATGTAAATATATGTGTATGCATACACACACACACATATATAAAGAGTAAAGACTCCCTTTGGTCATGAATGACCATGAGATTGCACCTAGAAAGTTACTCTCTGAGGCACAAGTCCAGGCAAGGTTGTTTATGGAAGACCAGCAGTCACCCATGCATATCAGCCCCTCCCCTCTCTATGCCACGGATATTATCCAAGGGAAAGACAAAGGAGCCGATACAGCTTGGTACCAGTGACTTTGCAACTCATTTCTACAGCTGAATGAACTGGAGTTATGGGAAATAAAGTGTCTTGCTCAAGAACACAACACACGACCCAGTTAAGGAATCAAACTCACTACCCCATGATTATGAGCGTGACCTTCTAACTACTGAGCCATGTGCATGCATGTGTGTGTGTGTGTGTGTGTGTGTGTGCGCACATGCATGTGTGTGTGTAATGTGTGCACACATAGTGAGCCACTGGGACACTTATAGTTGCATGACCAATATGGTTACTAGAGTAGTGGCTTTATTACTTTACACCTTTCAAATTGAAAATCTAATTTGTAAATAACATTGCTCACTTGCAACATGTTCATCGGCTTTAAAGTATGTGCTTTCTTACTGAGAGAAAGTTTTTTTCTTTTCTTTAACTCTTTGTAGTAAAAGATGGTTTGTATGCAATGCCTTTTGCACTCTGTTTTATGAATTTTTCATATTGCATTCATCTACTGCAGTTATTCCAAACTCGTAATGCAGCTTGCTTTTTCACTGAATAAGGTTTCAGAAGAAAAAACCTTTCTCATATTTTGGAGAAGAAAATCGAAAAACATCACAGAAAGAGAGCTTACATTAAGCAAAAGGAAGCTAATTTTGTGCAATGATTTGTTATCAATATTTGCCTGCACTATCTCTTCTAGTATGTGCTTCTTTTTAGATATGGGCATTGACTAGTGCCCCTTGTGAAAATTTCGTGGAAATTACCATAAAAGATTAGGACTTTATCATCATCATTACCATCATTTCAATATCCACTTTTCTTTGCTTGCATGGGGCAATCAGAATATATTGAGACAAATTTCTATGGTCAAATATCTGTTGTTATTGCTTGTTCCTAAGTAAGAAAATATTTCTTCATGGTCAGTCATGTTTTTTTGCAGATTTGAAATGGAAGATATCACTTGTATAACATTGACAGCCAATTACAATCATCATGTGATAACAAGAAAAAGTAACATACACAATTACATAGGTATATACTGTACACACATGCATATGTATGAAAGGGCGCTGAAGAGTTTCTGGCTTTGGGTAAAAGAAAATACAGAAGAATCAGTTAATTATGATTTTATTCAACATATTCCTCTCTCAGATTCACACACTTATGGCAGCAGTCCTTTAATTTTCCTAAACCCTGATAAAAAATTCTTGGGAGGCTGGGCCTCTAACCAGGACTTTCCTGATACTCTTAAAGCCAAGAACTTTTCAGCACTTTCTCATCATCATCATCATCATCATCATTTAATGTCCGCTTTCCATGCTAGCATGGGTTGGACGATTTGACTGAGGACTGGTGAACCAGCTGGCTACACCAGGCTCCAATCTGATTTGGCAGTTTCTACAGCTGGATGCCCTTCCTAATGCCAACCACTCTGAGAGTGTAGTGGGTGCTGTTACATGCCACCGACACAAAGGCCAGTCAGGTGGTACTGGCAACGGCTACACTCAAAATGGTGTATTTTATGTGCCACCTGCACAGGAGCCAGTCCAGCGACATTTGCATGATCTCGCTCGAATGTCTTTACATGTGCCAGGAAGGCGATGCTGGGCACAGGTGCCATCACGATTTCGCTTTCACTTGCTCCAACAGGTCTTCACAAGCTGAGTTTCATGTCCAATGAGGGAGACGATGTTAGCATGGGTGCCAGTCATCGAATTTAGTTTGATTTCATATATATATAAATGTATATTGAGACACAATGGACTTCTTTCAGTTTCCATCAACCAAATCCACTCACAAGGTTTTGTTCAGCTTGGGGCTATTGCAGAAGACACATGTCCAAGTTACTGTACTGTGAGACTGAATCCAAATCACTTGGCTTCCACAGCACCCTCTTATATCAGCATTCTCTACCACATTGTGATCTTACAATGCCCATATTAGGAGCTACCACCCAGATTAAAAACCACAGATTTAGTATAGCTAGAATGTATTTAAATAATACACGCTATGTGTGATTTTTATCTTATTACTGTGTAGTGCCTGATGTATTTGTCTCTCTGAATTTGTTTCTGTATTCTTTATAGTCTGGTCTACCAGCTTGTTTAAATACATATTGTTGATTCTTGTTTGGTTTTGTCTTTAGATTTCTCTGGGTGGTGTTTTATGGAAGAGGTAAAATATTCATCTATGTAAAGATTTCACTAAAGATATTTAATATCTATGTAGATATTCAATATCGCCATGTAAGTACAAGTAGACACTGTTGGTTTTAGTGTACAAGGAGCGGATATAATATGTTTTGTTCTGTTTTTTTTTTTTTTATCTCAAAGTTTCTATCTAGAAATGGAATTAAAGTATCCCTAGGACTTTTATTGAGACAATTCTGGGTATTGAATTTTAAAACATATGTTTATTAAACTATCAGGTCATCCCATAAGTTCTGTCCGAATTTTGAATGAAGAAAACAGGTGATCAAATGTTATATTTAATTGAAATTTAATCCTCAATGTACTTTCCCTGATTATCTATGACTTCCTTCCATCTATTTACAAGCTCTTTAATCCCATCAATGTAAAACTCTTTTGGTTTCAAAGCGAAGAACTCTGAAATGTCAGTTTCAACCTCTTCCTGGTTTGTGAAAGTTATGTCCCCCAAATAATTCTGTAAACTACGAAACAAATGGTAGACTGAAGGAGTAAGGTCGGGAGAATAAGGTGGATGAGGAAATTTTCCCAACCAAGCTCTTCGATCTTCTGTGATGTGATCTTTGCAATGTGGGGTTGCACATTGTCCTGATGAAACATCACTCCTTTTCGATTCACTAAAGCGGGTCTTTTTTTCTTCAAAGCTTGGTTCAAACGCTTTAATTGCTGACAGTAGACTTGAGCATTGATTGTTGCATTAGGTGATAACAATTCAAAGTGAATTACTCCTTTGCAATTCCACCAGATAAAGAGAAGAACCTTTTTCCCATGAAGTTCCCTTCTCGGTCGTGGTTGAACTTTTTCTCTTTTACCAAGTCACTGTTTACAATATTTAACATTTCGATAGAAGATCCATTTTTTGTCACCAGTCACAAGTCTATCCAAAAAGGCTGAAATGAGTTCGCAAGAATGGAGAAAAGAGCAGATGTCAACTCGGGATTTGTGGTTGCTTTCAGATAATTCATGAGGCACTCATTTTCCAAGTTTAGGAACCTTTCCAAGTTGTTGAAGATGACGATGAACAGTTGTATGGTTTGAACTAAGCTTTATTGCCATTTCTTCAACTGATAATGCAGGATTTTCTTCAAGTAATGCCTCAAGAGGCCTATCATCAAACTCAACTGGAAGTCCTGTTCGATCTTCATCTCCAAGGCTGAAATCTCCACTTCTGAATTTTGCAAACCATCTTCTGCAAGTCCTTTCATTCAAGTATTCTTTCCCATAAACAGAGTGTATGTTTAAAGTTGCTTCAGCTGCAGGGTTTCCATTTTTGTGCTCATAAAGCATTATGTGTCTGAAATGCTCTTTGGATGCTTCCATGTTAATCAAAGAAATTTTAATTCTATTATTCTGTAAAATAATATTTAATTAGTTTAAATGTACACAAATGCATAAAAATGATTTTAAAATTCCATTAGACATTCTAAAATACTATTAAATTTCGTTCAATTTTAAAAAAGGTAAAATCGGACAGTACTTATGGGATGACCTGATATTAAGCTGTCTTTTAATCTCATTACATCTTTCAGTGTTTTTATTATGACAAGTACATTGTTAACATAGTTGTTATATATTATATAATTATGTATTGGTCTCATTTGGCTTGTATTGTGAACATGTAGAATATTACAAAATGTGACTTAATAGAGAACCCATAGCTACCCAACATTTTTGCTTATATAATTTAACATTTGGATAAACTTGGTTTTAACTTCTCAACCTTAGTACTAATTTCTGGTTTTATGGGAAATATGACCTAAAGTGAAAACAAGGTGAATTCAAACTACT
Source organism: Octopus bimaculoides (assembly GCF_046866305.1). NCBI lineage: Eukaryota > Metazoa > Mollusca > Cephalopoda > Octopoda > Octopodidae > Octopus > Octopus bimaculoides. The sequence continues at coordinate 83,057,307 of NC_142934.1, read as the reverse complement.
AGTCCTCAGAGAAAACCAGAGATAAAAACATAATAAAAATAGCTGACAAACTTCAAGATATCCTCTGGGGCAAAAAGTAATAACCAATAGATAAGTACATTTTATTGATGTGTGCCTAACAGAAAATTGAAAACAGCTTCATAGATTATAAAAGTAATGTTAACATCATAATATGCAAAAATGGTGAGAACAATTTATCTGCTGTGGTGGATAAAGAAAAATTAATAACCTGCCTAATGATAACAATAAAGTTATAAGAATTCAGAAAGAAAATATCCACAAATAAAAATTTAGAAATATCAATCTTTGCTGCAAATATATAACAGGATCAAGATACTACTCCAAATTTGCAACATGTTGATATGACAGTGAATATCCACACAGATGTAAAATCTACTGAGGAAAATACTGTTGTCCTGCACAACCAAAGTACCCTTCTTCACTGTCCACAAGGAATGTTATGCAACCATAAAGATGAAGTTGCTTAGCATTCTTCATTTGGATTTATGTTCCTGAAGTTCTCCATGGTTATAATAGAAAAAAATTGTTGTTTATAAGGCAAACATATAATTTACTTGATATATTTTGACAATGCACACACACACACACACACACATATACATTACGTACATACATATACACACACACACACGTATGTGTGGGTGTGTGTGCATGCATATGTTTGATATTTTGATACATCTTAGCTGAGGAAGACTTTGCATAAGAAGTGAATCTTCTTTTTATCCACTGCACAATTACCTGAAACATACATATTAAACACGTTCAAATTATCATTACTTGGTTTGACTTTATTATATATATATGTGAGGGGAAGTCAAAGATCATCTGCTCTTTCACCACAACAGATCGTTATTATTGTCACACTGCCTTCTGTGCATGCATGCTTATAGTTGGTTCTATTGTGGTCACATGATTGAAGTTTGAGCTTGATTGCACCATTTGATTGCATCCACTTGCAATGTGCACCAAAGAAGAACAAAGAGCAGTGATCTGATTTCTCTGGAAAAGGGGTGTATGATCAACAGTGTAAGATACAATGCTTTGCTGGCCAACAAACTGAAGCCAGCAATTCACACTAAATGCTGAAGTCTATTGTCGAAGGAAGTTTTGTTGTCGCATGACAATGCAGGCCCACACACAGCCACCCACACCATTGAAACCATTAACCAATTGGATTTTGAAGTGCTGGAACACCCTGCTTACAGTCCAGATCTTGCATCTTCCAATTATCATATCTTTGGACCACTCAAAGATGGTTTATGAGGTCGTTGATTTCCCATGGATGAAGATGTAAAGGAAGCAGTGCATAAATGCTTGCATGACCAACCAATAACCGTCTTGGAGGAAAAACGTGGCACTTTCTTTCAAAGCCTAGATGTGCTTGGCTAGGGTTGTAGTGTTATACCTCTCTAGGATGTTGAATGAGGACTTGTGGTTATCAAAGCAGGTTCTGAAGAGGCTTTCTATTGCCCCTACATATTTCCACACACTCGGTGGTCTATTGGGTCCTGCTGTTGTTACTTCTGCCTTGTAAACAACTGCTTCTGTATTGCATTGGCTGTTTGGTGGACAAGTTGTGTTACCCCTGCATGAGCATCCTGCCTCAGTCTCAGGTCTGGGCCTACCTACTAAAATGTTTCTTACACTAGTGTATTTTGGATGCTACGCACAACATTAACTTCATCTTCTTTCATTTTATATACATGTGTGTGTGTGTACATAGAAAGAGAAAGAAAAAGAGCTAAATATTTCCAAGAGAAATTAAAGTGCTCCAGCATGGCCACAGCCTTTAGGTTGTCACACATAAAAGAACAGTGAAATAACTTTATATCAGTTACAACTAAGATGAGAAATTATGTAGAAAATTTAAAGCACTATTTGAAAATACTTTGATTTACTACAAGTTAAAAATGTAGAGGTAGACTTAGCTGTTACTCTTTAGATGTAAGCGTTTACAAGTGTTTCAACATTTTGTGTCAGCAGATGTGTCATCAAATTTTAAGAAATTAATATAAGAAGATAAAAGCAAATTTTAATCAAGAGCAAGAGGAAGGTTTTGTATTCCCCACTGAAGGGAACATAGTTTTGTGTCTTAGCTACCATGTGTCACCTAGTCATTTCAAAGCCTGAAACTTAGAATATATCACAATGAAGAAAATCATAAAACTACCTCATATGATTACCCACCTAAATCAGAATTGAGAAAAACAGTCAGCAGACACTGTTTTCAAAATTTCAGTATGGAAACTGATAGAACAACAGAAGCTGGTTTTGTAGTGTCTTCAAATATTTATCATGTTAAATCCTTATATTTTGGTAGTGAATTTGCTTAGAAAGCTACAGGCAAAGTTGTAGCAGTGTGAAATCCCCAAAACACAAATCTTCACAGATAAATAGCACAAACACCAGTCTCACATCACACTAAAGAGGGGTGAGTTTCATAGGTCAATGTTGATGATTCAGGCAAAATGCAAAATGATTTTCAAAATTCCCTAGGCAGTAAGTGCTTGTTGATTCCTCTAATGTAACATTGAAAGAATAGATGTAGTAGCAATAAAAAGAACATAATCACAGTAATAGGAATGAACAGTTGAGTTGACATTAAAAATGTGCCTGGCAGAGCCTCAATAAAAGCTGATGTTCTGCAGAGTAAACTTGTCAATGTTACAACAGAGGGAAAAACCTATAATAGATGTGGAGGGGATACAAGATTAATTGTTTTTATGATGAAAAGAGATCCCAGCTTTCCATCAGCTTTCCCTATTCATTACATTATTATTAATTGTGAATATGTACTAACCAGATACTTGAAATATTAAGGTGTTATTCAGACTGTCCTTGAAACTACCAATTTTATATACTTAAATGAGGAGATCTACTGATATTTCAGAAACGTTAGTGGAGTAATGGATATAAACACTGTGATGAAGATAAACCCTGTAATGTCACGTTCTACAAAATTGTGAGGTGGCCATCAAACAGTAATGTTTTGAGGTGGTTTGTAGATCTGTTGGAGCCTATTATTTTTATGATAGAAAGAAAAGATTTTTCTCCTAACTGGAAATATGATTAATGGATGCAAAATCTGATGTTCTTTACTCATACAATGAATAACCTTTGAACTTGATTCACCACAAAAAAGATTGTTTCTGATCTTACTGAGAAAATTTTTAGCTTTCAGGAAAAAATAAGGTTTTTAAAGAAATGTATTGTCAAGAAACTGCAACTACTTGCCAAATCTCAGCTGAGGAGTAACATTCCCTGATATTTAAAAGGCCATAATAGGAAAAATGTAATGATAAATTTCAAGGACGACTTGATAATTTCCAAACCATATTTGATGTAACAACTGAAGTACAACTTTACATATCTTACAAAACCAAATCTCCAAGCTCTATTTACAGAATCATTGGCTGAGGACATGGATGAGAACTTGGGCCTAAAGACAATCCACAAATGCCAGTTTACTACTGAGTTCTGAAAATAAGTTCCAGTAAAAAGGGTTCAGTTCATCTAAATTTTTAGCACTATATACTTCTGTGAAATAGTGTACTCTAATTATGAAGTTTGTGAAGCCAAAGCATTATGCAACCCTTACAAGCAAACAAGTTGTACACATAATCCATAGAGCCTTGACAACACATAGGTCAACTTTTCAGTGACTCACAGCCTCGATATAAATGCAGAAGACCTCAACTAGCATTAAACAGTAGCTTGAATAGATTCATAACAGAAGCATTGCATATTTATTGAAAAATTGTTATGACAAGACCGTAATTCTGTATCATAATCTGATTAAAATATGTTTAATTTTATACATTTGCTTTTCATTTGCATATTTTCATCCATGCCTTTGCCAGAAGTTAACTAAAATAAACAAACATTAAGCAGTTGTTTGAGAACTGCAAAACTTGAAAAAACTCTCAAGCAGATGACATTTTAACTTCACCATGGTCTATTGTGTTATTTTAGCCAATCAGAAATGTTAGCTTTTAGCTAGATTAACAAAAATACAGGATCATTTTCTGCTCATCATTGTCACATACGTTTTTAATAATCAGAAAGTTTAGCTAATCATAACATAATAGCCTTGAGACAAGTTTAAGCTATTATATATAAACAAGTAAATATCCACATATTTATTCTGCCACTTCTCTCACTGACAGCCATGATAAAGAGTATTTCTTTACATTCTCTCAAGCCTTTAGTTACCATAAACTTGGGCTCAATCTTGGCAGAATAAAAATCAGTTATCCTAAGTCATAAGAAATCATTTCCCAACAGTTTAAAAATCCGTGTGTTATAAATATTTATTCTATGCAACTATCAATTATCTGCTAAGAAATATTTTTACTTTAAAAAGCAAGCAAGCAAGCAAACACTTGAATATTTTCTGCACATAAATGTACCTGTGCAATGCCACATAAAAGCATCCAGCACACTCTGTAAAGTGGATAGTGTCAAGACAGGCATCCAGCCATAGAAACCATGCTAAATCAGATTGGAATCTGGTGCAGCTCCCCAGCTTTGGTCAAACCGTCCAACTCATGCCAATATGGACAATGGATGTTAAATGATGATGATGACTTCAATTGACTTTGTAAAACATGAAAATACTTATGTACATTCACAAATAAATTTGTGAAACTTTACTTATATTAAGATTTGCTATATTACGTATGAATTTTGTTCTATTTTAAATTGAATTCTTAAACCATATAATGTAAAATTACTATTTGACTATTCAACAAACAGGATCAGGTGTCTATTTGTTAGTATTCAACCAACAGGACCAGGTGTCTATTCGTTAGTTAGGAAATAAAAAGAAAATTATGTACAATTATTATTGTCACATTGCAAGAAACAAACTTTTAATTTTCTAGATATCTGATGTCTGTCATATGTGGCTCCTGCATCAAGCAAGTAATCTATACAATAGTTAGTGTACATCTATATGTGGTTTGTATATTTTTAAAGGTATGGTAACTGATGTAAGTGCTTCAGTGCATTTCTTCTTGTATACTTTCATAGCTTGGTCTATCTGTTTGCTGGAATATCCATTTTTTTTTTTTTTTGATTGGTGTTATTTGATTTTGTGGATTTCCTAAGTATTGTTTGAGGAGGAAAATCAAAATACTTCTTTTAGTAATGATTCTACAACTAACATTTTTGTATCTGCTTCAGTGTAGGTTTATACATTTATTTATGCATCTTTGTGTAAACAGATACATTTTTTGTTTTCTATCTGAATATATATCAGGAGATGGTTTTGCATCGCTGAGGGTTTTATTTCATTTTGGATGATGAGTTTTAGTATGGAATCGTTTTCTAAGTCTTCTCTTAATTTCTGGATATCTGGTATGTCTATTACTCCCTTTTAACACCATGTGATTCTTGTCTGAAATCTTAAATCAGAAACTCCTTCCATTAAACATTATTAGAGACTGAAGTCCATTTTGAATTGTCAGAATACTCATAGATGTTTCTGTTCCATCTAGATGTTAGTATTAACATAAATAAAACATATTTCAACAATATTTATATTTCGGAATTAACATAAGTATTTCTACAATGGAACCAGTATTAGAACTCACTCAGCATCCTTCATTCATAAACATCACCTTTATTTATTCACTAACCATTAAAACTTTTTACATTGATACTACCAATGTTTGATATGAATACATACATGTCTGATTGAATGGTTTTTAAATAGGAATTAGATATTTCTAGACTTCTATTAAACATATTTTTCTCAAGGTTCATGTTTTTCCTGCTTGCTCAGTGTTGTTCCCTTCTCCTCTGCAGTGTTATCCTAATGACCCTGGCATACCATACTTGCATGCAATCACAGCACACCATACAGTTAACTCATCATGTGTGTGTTTTCATACATCAGTGCCTGTTTCCAAGTCTCCCAAACATTAAGATCAAATTTCTAACATCACTTCTATCAAATACTACTTTTGGTTACAGTTATAATAGAAGTGCTTTGCCACTAAATGTAAATGTAGACAATATTCGCAGCTCGTGTTATTTAACACACTACATTATCTTCACCAGACTGCTAACACCACCAAACATCTTTGCCCAGTACCCATCAAACATACATAACAATATTGCCAGACTTACTTGGCTTTTTACTTTGTTCACAAGCACTAGCAACATACACAAACATATTACAACATAATACACATTATTCTAGACATGGAGAATATCAGCCTACCTCTCAGCTGCTAGAAAGTATCATTGTGGCACTCCGTTGGTTACGATGATGTGGGTTCCAGTTGATCCAATCAATGGAACAGCCTGCTCGTGAAATTAATGTGCAAGTGGCTGAGCAATCCACAGACATGTGTACCCTTGACATAGTTCTCAGGGAGATTCAGCGTGACAGAGTGTGACAAGGCTGGCCCTTTGAAATACAGGTACAACAGAAACACGAAGAAAGAGTGAGAGAAAATTGTGGTGAAAGAGTACAGCAGGGTTTGCCACCACCCTCTACTGGAGCCTCGTGGAGCTTTAGGTGTTTTCGCTCAATAAACACTCACAATGCCCGGTCTGGGAATCGAAATTGTGATCCTACAATCGTGAGTCTGCTGCCCTAACCACTGGGCCATTGCACCTCCATGTTAGAAAGTATACAATGTAACTGAATCAGCTCTCTATTCCTCAATATTCAGACTCAAATATTCACTCACATGTATACACAACTAGGTAATTGTGTCAACTCACATGTATTGACACACAGATATATGTAAGAGTCACACACATAGCTTTGTTTTAATATTCTTGCATACAGCAGCATTTCAGATTTTCCTTTCAAGTATATATAATGCATTTATTGGCTGGCAACACTCGCATATGCTTATTCAGATTTGATGGTCTATTGTTACCAGCCATCTATGGGCAGAAGAAATACTGGATGTAGCAGCCAACATTAAGGGGCATTATATGAGTGATTCATTTTATAACTACTTTCAGCCAGTCAGATCACTTCTTTTTGGCATATGTACCCTTAAAGACAGACAGATTTGCTAAGTAACTTATGACCAAATAATCGTTGCTGGCTTTCAAGGGTGGGATAGGGTTGAAATTAAAATTTATGCAGAGGAAAGTCAAGAATATAACCAAAACTTAAAATACCCAGGTATTTCACACAATTGAATAAAACTGCTTCATTGCTGTCAGATACTTTACTGGTCAGAGAAGGATGCTCTAGCAGTGTTCTTTTGAGGATATGGGCCATTCAACGTAATACTGCTGTCAGATACTAAAGCAGCTATCTTTAAAATTACAACAGTCACCTACATAGTGTTTGGAAATACTCACTGCTTCAATGTCATTCTAAAAATTGACTGTATGTCAAGCAATAAACAGCAAAGGAATCATCTCAAACATAAAACAGCATTTGTCATTTATATCAATGAAAAATTCACCAAGTATTTTGCTGAACAATAATAAACCAGATACTTCTGGCCCTCATGTTAAAGACATTTTAATTATTCTGTCCACAATGGTTCTATCTGCTATTTGGCATCCTACGATTTTGCTGTAGTTTCTATAGTACTTTTGCAACATTTCTGCATCATCTAGTTACATATGATTCTGTATATTACATTAAACTTAACAACAGTTGTGTATCTTCTGTTTTGTACAGCCAAACACACATGCATACATTATCTTCCATATCTCTAAGCTTATGTATTCTGTATTTTGCATAACATATTTTCATTTTGAGTTTAATGTGTTCTAAACTGTTTAATGCTATTTGAATCTTGTCTGAAGTCATATTCAATTAGATATCCCTTCCATTAAATATTATAAGCTACTGAAGTCCATTGAGACTTGAACAAAAACTCACAGAATTTTCTATCTGATTCAGCTGTAATTATTACCATGAATAAAATACATATTTTAACTATACTTATGTTCTAAAGTTAAAATTAGCATGTCTATTATGAGACATGTGTTAGCTGGAGTTGAATATCGCTTGGTAGTCTTTCATATTCACATCTTTACTATTGCCTTATCTTTTTACTTAACCATTGCTCTACTCATCACCAACACTATTATTATAAATAGCAAAATTCAACAGATATCCTCATCATAAAGTACACACCAGAGCGCATCCAGAAATGAAAGGAACACAGAAAACAACTTCAAAATTCAACATCCAGAATAGTACAAATAAATTCTTAGCAATACAATAACTCCATTACTAAACAAACATTTAAGCAGAAAACAATAGACACATCATATCCGTTTACTCCAAAGACATAAATAAATTCATATTTTTACATGAAGGCAGTGAATGTCAACACAGATAAAAAATGTCAGTGGTAAAATAATTAGTAAAAAAAGCATTTAGATTTCCTTTCCCTACACAAAGCACAGGGAAAAAATCCTCATAAAACAAACATTTGTTCTGACAAACAAATAAAGATGAAATAGACTGCAAAAAGTACATTAGAACTATGACTATTAAAAATGCACAAACCATACATAAAGTGTATTTTATGAATCAAATGCATACTCACCACAGAATAAATGAATACATTGTCAAGAACCTCATAAAGCAAATAATCCCAAAATACACTACATCAAATGATAAATTAAAACTAATAATACAGGACAAAAACTCTAAAATTAAAAACTTCAACAACAATCACAAACATGAATATCCACATACAAGCTAGTGATAACCTATGTGATTTATAAATTCATGTTGCACACATATAAGCTGAAGAAATTATGACACTCCCCACCACACACACATAATACACACACAAAAAAATACACATACATATGTACATGTATATTCTCCACATACATCCCTACATATGTCTATGTATGTACATTTTTCACACATGTACTTGTGCTCGCACATGCGCATGTGTGTGTATCATATGCACATCAATACACACACATGTATATATTCTTCTGCTTGTAAAGATATAGAAATGTTTTTTACATTAGTTTACATTAAAAATTGGAGGTGTACCTATAATAAATACTTCAGAATAACCAACATAAGCTGTGTTTGAAATAGATAATTAATATAGATATAACACAAACAAATATACACTCTCATAAGCACTTTTAAGAAAACAAATATATGCATACACACACATGTACACACACACACACACACACACACACACACAGAAAATCATAGATTTTATATCTGAGTTTTATCTATGCTGACATAGGCTGAACAAGGAGGCAGTATTTTGTGACCAGTGCAGTAACAATCCCTTATTTGAAAAGCAAGAGACAAGAAGAGCATCTCAATGAAAAATACTGTTCCAATACATATTTTGTCAAACTCATATCAGCAAAAAAACTAATCATACACACACACATACACACACGATGAGCTACTTTGTTGCTAGGTATATTTTAAAGCCTCTTGATACTAGATAGTTGAAATCTTTCCTCCAATTATTCTAGATTCTAGTGTGAAAAGTTTAAAACAAGCTGTTTTGTGAACAACTATTTTTTTAAACTTAAGCATTGAGAACTATAATAAATAAGTAAGGAGCTCAGAACAGATCCCTGATAGACACTTACCTGGACACTAAATTCCACACTGAACTAAATGCTAAATCTCAACATTGACAGCCACTCATCTACATCTACGTTTCTTCATGATCACCAATCTACAAAGTGTGGTTCCCAATCAAAAGGCTTCTCCAGGTCAACGAATGGTTGATGCTGTGCAGTCTCATCCTATCACAAACCCAAATTGTATCTAACTAAATAGCTGTGCTGTAATTATTTTTGCCACTGTCATAACTTAGCCAATCAGTCTGATACCTCTATCGATGCTTTTGTACTAAAGCATCTGCTAAAGCCTAAAGATATAATTAAAGGCAACTGCACACAGTGTCACACTGCAGGGACAAACCCAAGTAACAGAGCAGCAAAATGAACTTAACTGTCAGATTTGTAATGAATATTACACAACTGGTGAAGTTTTGTCTGTCACCATTTCTCACTGTTAAAGCAATGATATAGTCATGCACTGTCTATAAGTGGAACTAAAGCTTTCTCTCTTTACTCAGAATTCAGTTAGAGCTGGAATCAGCAGAACTGATCATTGTCTACACATGTTTCACACAAGACATGTTTCAATTGAATAAGACATTGATTTGTCATACTCACTTCCACCAGGCTCCCAGCCACACAATTTCTTTTCTTTTATCTCAACATTTCTCATTCAAAATACATGTGTTACCTGAAACAACTTAATTTCAAGAACATGTAGATAACACTAATTCTACAACACATTTATCTCAAATCCTATTTTTTAATGTTTGTTATAATAAAAAATTGTCACTCCTCTCTGCATGAATTGCTGTCTCATTTCAAAACCACACTTTACAAACTTTTAAAAGAAAACAAATATTATTTAACCAAGTAGAACTATCAGACCACTTAAGCCAGGAGAAATATGTTTGGTGATATGTAGAAAATAAAAGAGAATTTCATGTACATAAGTGAGCGAGAGAGAGGGAGAGAGAGAGAGAGAGAGGGAGAGAGAGAGAGAGAGAGAGAGTGTGTGTGTGCGCTCATGAAATCTGTTTGTTTCTCCTAGCTATTTTGTCATGATATATTCCAATGTAAGCTTCAAGAGGTGATCATACTTAATGCTCTTGATACCAATCCACCTGGGACCATCCTTGGTTCTATGATACAACTTGCAGTTTAAAGTGATCCAAATTAAAACCTTCCATCAGAATTTCACTCTAATTTGTGTTTTAAAAACCCGTTCAATAATGACAAAGTTATTTTCCTCATTTCTTCAATATTTTCAAAATTAATTGGAGCAAAGGTGTCATACTTCAACAGCGTTATTGTAATAGAAGGGTTAATGATACCTGAACATAAAATTCATTATTTCAATACAAAATAATTCTATGCCATTCGCAATAACATTTCTCATCTTAAATGATTCCCTTCAGAACATAGTGAAGTAATCAATGTTTCCAATGGCTTCATCTGGGAATCTAATACTCTGAACATTGTCAACAAAATACCATTAAGAATATTTTGTTCCATGTAACTTTCTGCTTTTTCTTTACAAAAGAAAATAAAACTATGCAAAACATTTCAGTTTGACCATCTTGCCTAAAGCTATTTAGGGTTACATTATTGGATGTGTTTTTCATTTAAGACAAAAGGATGTAATTTGAGGCTGATTTGGCTGCTATTTTCAGCTGAGTAAGCACTCATGAAGAGGTGCAAGTTGTACTCAGTAAAAGAAAAGTATACAGAGCATTGATCGAGATTGATATTAAGTTTACATTTCTGATATTAATATGATTACAAAAAAGATTTTATAATAGCTTGTAGTAATATCATTCACAGATATAAGTTTCATATGTGTGTGTGTGTGTGCACGTGCATGTGCATGTGTGTATACATATACATATATATATATATACATATACACACACAAAGTAAAAACCTTATGTGCATCATATTACACACACATACACACATGCAAGTACACACACACACACACACATTTATTACAATGCATTATTGAAGTCATAATTTCTTTTTCCTTGTCAGAGCTTAACAAAAGAACAGTTAACTGCTTTCTTGAGCTGGATTTCATAATTTTAAATGATGTCAATCATATTGCTAAATATCAATAGAAGATATTTGTGAGACTAATATTGTCAGAGTCATCAACATTGAAATATTTCAGAGATCACTTACTTGGATAGACACATAGTATCAAACCGTCATAAAATGATGATAACAAAAACAGGTGCTCTATTCTCTTGCACATTCAAGTCAGATATCAAAATTATGTATCCCAGTTACATGGACAAATAGTTCTCTTTCTTTTTCAAATCAAAATTGTCAAAAAATGTAATGAGAACAGATCCAGGTTAGCCAAAAAATAAATTTAGACAACTGGTTCTGGCAAAAACTTGTTGAATAAAAACAGTTTGATAAAACTGAGTGATTTTTTTGAACAGAATTAAGAGCTTGAACCACAAACTAAAACCTTCCAAACCAATAAAAAACATTACACCTATAAAAGAAAATGTAATTCATATTTGAATAGATTGGCAGAAAAACAATTATACATATAATAAAGTTGCACAATGTATATGATAGGAGAGAGACAAAAGAAATATACCACAAGCATGGTCTATCTATATAATAATCTGCTTGTTCGTTCTGCTGAGGTTGACTTTGCCTTTCATCTGTTTGCGTACTGGGGTTGATCTGATTGACTGGCCCCCTTCCCAAAGATTTTGGGCGTTGTGCCTGGAGTAGAAAAGAATCTGCTTGTTCGTTCACCTGCTACACTTTAGCTTGTTAGAGAGATGGAGGTGGAGTGAGTGAGTTGGAGTAAAAGTGAGAGAGACAAGGGAGGAGCGTGAGTAGAGAAGAAAGATACATTGAGGCCAAATGCATCATGGGGTTAGTTGAATGGAGAGGCGAAGAGCTAGAGAAAAAGATGGTGAAAGAAAAGGAGAGAGAAATGTTAACAATGTTTTAATGGGTGAAAGAGGGAAAGTAAAACAGAAAGAAATATGTCTAGGATACAATATTTAGTGGAGGGTGATGTTCTGAGTGGTGAGGTTAAAGGAAGGCAGATAAGGAGAGATGGACAGGGAAGGTAGTTACATTAAGAGAGAGAGAGAGAGAGAGAGAGAGAGAGAGATAGCATTTGTAATATAAGAGTAGAGATACATCAAAAGCAAGAAAAAGTAGATAGAAACAAACAGCTGGACAGAAATGAAATGAAATGAGCTTTGTTACTAAAAGTTAGAGTGATGATGATGATGGTGGTGGTGGTGGTGGTGGTGGTGTTGTGTTTATTGTGAAAAGTTTTTTTTTTATTGAACTCAATCTATATTATTTTTCTTCCTGTTCACTCACATTTTATGCCTTAGTTTGTTAGACCGGAGGAAGAGGTGAAGTGAGAGAGTGGAAGAGGGAATGTGAGAGTGAGTGAGAAAGGAGATAGCTACCAAATGCATCATGCTATCTATCACTCATGTAGTTAGTGGAAGTAAGATGTGAAGAGGAAGAGAGAAATGTTGAAAACATGAAGAGAGGAATTACATGGTTAAAATATTTGTTGAAGAGGTAGAGAGGAAGAGAGAAATATAAAGTGCTTAGCAATGGAAAATTTTTAAATCATATAATATATTATTGGGAGTGGAAATGAAATAATTTAGCAAAATATAAATAAAAATACAAATCATCCTTTCTTTCTTGAATAGTTTCTCTAAATCTTTTTCATCCTGTGGAATTTCCATGGGTCCCACAAGTAATTTATGAATTTCTCTTTAAAGTTATTGTTGTGATACAACAGTTATGAACTTGGTTAAATGAAAATGTGGTGACAATCTCCAATATTAAAGTCACCCGAAGCAAAAGGTACTAAAAGTTAACTAGGGCCACTCACAAGCCAACATGTGAACTTCATTACTGTTGAGCAACCTGATAGCATTAGCAACTGAATTTCTGCCAAATCACAACCTTTTTAGTTGTAGATGTGCCTGGATAAATGGTGTGATGTTTACAAGTGGAGCAGCTTTGATCATAAATCTGATCAAGGCTGACCTGGTGCTAAACAACCCAAAGAAACTGTTGTAAAGATACAGATGTGAGAGTATGGACACAGGTACGGTGTATGGTTAAGTAGTTTTCATCCCAACTAAATGGATTCAGGTTCAATATTGCAGTAAGGCATCTTGGGAAAGTGTCTTCTACCACACCTTTTGTGAACAAAATTTGGAAGGTAGAAGCTGCATAGAAGCCCACTGAGGGACTATACCTGTTCTTGGATGGTAAATTTAATCAGTTGTTCAGTTTAATGCCCCTAACAGGCCTTCAGTTACCTTTAGCAGAGTTTACCCAGTTAGAAGCATTTTGACCATTATTTCAACCTGAGAGCTACTTCCTTCTGTTAGTCTCCAAAAAAGGGTCAGGGTTACTACTCTTCCTTCTACAACAAAAACTGTCAAAGCTGTAATCATCATCTTTATCATTCACCACCACCATCACCACCATCATCATCATAATTTTTATGTCCATTGTTATCAGACTGGTATGAGTTGGATGAAACTTATTAAGGAGCAGTATATCCTTCCTGTCTCTATAGCAGTATGTCCTTCCTGTCACTAATCCTTAGCTTTTGCTTTTTTCTTTTTCAAATATGATAGTTTTATTCCACTGACATTCACACATCAAAATCAACAAATAAACCAAGCAATGGGATATTTTGTTTATGGGAGACATAAACTAATATCACCACACAAGCACACGCATAAAGGACTTCCATTAAGTTTCCCAGTTTCCATCAACCAAATGTCACAGACAAGATATTGATCACTCCTCTATAGTAGAAGGGAGTTGTTTGAGATGCAATGACTTGGGTGGGATGTAATCCAAACCGAAGTAGTTGCAAAATGAACTGTAAACCAGAGAATCATAGCTACACCTGAAAAGCTAATCGTTTAACAAGAGAACAATTATTAAAAGTCAAAATTATATCTAGACTCTGAAATCAGGCAAACAGTGCATAATCAGCCATACCCAGTGCAGAAGAAAATTTTAAAACTCAATATATAGAAAGGAAGGAGAGAAATACAAGATAGTAGAACTGAACAACAAAACTAATATAGCAAAAAAAGACTAGACGGTGCAAGAAGGAATCAAGTATAAATTCATTAATTGTCCTTGTCATAAGTGACAGCTTCAGTATAGAAGGCCTTGGGAGGTTAGACACACACAAAAAAAAAAAAAAAAAAATTAAACAGCTGAATTCTAAATCCAACAAGGAGAAACAACTTTGAAACAAAGTAACCAGCTGGTCTAGCAAAACACTCAGAAGAGAACATAAGGGAACAGAGGTCGGGGGGGGGGGGGAAGAAAGAAAAAATAAATTGTTCTATATTACGGGGGGGGGGGATAAGGTATACACTGAGCTAAAAAGTCTATTGAGGAGCAAGCAATGACTTAAAATAAAAAATCTTTAAAAACTTTTGCAACCAAAGTAACCCCAATTTTTTTAAAAAAGTGAATTGTATAAAACTCATCTATTAACAGTATCTTGCAGGACCAGGCAGAAAGGAGATGAGCTAACATGAAAGTCAGCAATGACTGAAAAGGAAAGTCTGATTTAGCAATTAAAACAAAAAAAATTAGCCAAAGTAATTAAACTCTATTCTAATGCCAATACAATATCTAGTCCACACAAAGATGAAATGTATCTACATGTTTAAACTGCTCTCTCTCTCTCTCTCTCTCTCTTTCACTGTTGCTCTCTCTCTCTCTCTCTCTCTTTCCCACTCTCTCTCTCTCTCTCTCTCAATGTGTAAACATAGACTGGGCAATATGCAGATATTATCACTTATGAAGTGATAATGTGATAACGGTAAGACTACAATACTCTGAAGAATATCCAAATTAAAAGGATGAAATGATCCACACATCAAAACCAAAAGCAATCTTTTATCTTGAATTATTTTTGATCAAAATAATGCCTGAAAGTATGTTGAAAAATATTGAACTAAAAGAACCTTGAAAAAGAATAAGCAAGATGTGAGCATTAATAATAATAATAATAATTGCAAGGTAAAAAAATAATATTAGGTGTACCAATAAGAGTTGGGTGATAAAAAAAAAATATGGTGGAAGACAATAAACAAGATATCATGGCTCAAACTTTTGGGCAATCATGAACAAACTCTTACTCAATAGATCACTCATTTTATGTAAGACTTCCTCCTCCTCCACCACCACCACTGCCGCCGCCACCACCATCATCATTTTTACAGTCATTTTCCATGCTATTATGAACTGGATGGTTTGACAAGACCTAACTAGTTAGAGAATCACATCTTGCTCCAGTGTCTTAATTTCATCATGATCTCTATGGCTGGCTGGATGTCCTTCCTTACACAAACCACTTTGCCGAGTGTGCATGGTGCTATTTCCTTTGCATCAGTACTAGTGAGGTCATCTTATAACTTGCAAAACAAAACAGACCCCTTGACTGAAAGGGAGAATAAGAGACTGAGTGGGTGTTTTATGCAAGGTGTTGAGAGTTACAAGTAGGTTGAGAGGAGGAGCAAGAAGTATGCTGTGGGGAGGTTCATGGTGATGTGTAGAACATGAATGGGCAAGAGTGGTACCAAACAAAATGGTAAATATAGTGGTAATGAGGTGCCAGAATATACTCTCAAGGAGACATATCCAAAATGGTATGTAGAAGAAAGCATGGAGACAGGGGGATCATCTGGGTGGGGAAGGCTGAAAGAGTGAGGAGGGAGAGTAAGTTGATGATAAGTATGATTGGTGATGAAACAATGTTAACAATGATGGATGGATATTAACTGGGAGTAATTCAGAGAAGAGGGAGCAGTGCCTGGCAGTATAGAAATGCTATATGGTTTGTATTAACAGAGTGATGGAGAGGAGTAGCAGGAAGATGAGGGGTGGAGTTAGAGGTTGCAAGAGTGTGGGGAATGAGAGCTGGATAAAACAAGGGTGAGAGTGTGGACAATGATGAAAATGATGGTAAATATGGAGGTGGGGGAGATAATCTAAAGATTAGGGATGGTTGTCAATAGGAAGGGAGGGACCCAGGTGAATGGGTAGGGAAACAAGAAATGAAAAGAAGGGAAAGGAAAAAGAGGAAAGAAGCAGCTGTTGCAGACTTGTCAGACTGAAGAATCCAGTTGTGTGTATAGTGTTCATAAACATTATGCTTCCACAGCCTTTAGTTGTATACATACACTGTTGGTATATATATATATATATATATATATATATATATATATATATATATATATATATATGTATATATATATATATATATATATTATGCTTTTCATTACTTCAGTTATACATCAATATAAGTGAGTAGATCTTCTTGAGCACAGTTCCTAATCAATTCTGATACCTGAATGGTACTTAGTTTATCAACTCCAAGAGGATGAAATGCAAAACCACTGTGAAAGATTTATGAACTCAGAATGTAAATAGATATAAGTAAATAGCACAACACACTTTATTTAGTGCTCTACTGATTTTGCCTATCACTGAGCTTGATTTGTTTGATTAAACAAAACAGCATTTTCATCCTCATCTTAATTATGTATTTGACAGTAATATATTCTTTATTGAGACCTTATGCTATTTGCATTTGAAATGTTCTCATGTCACTAATGTTTTACTAATGAAACTGAAATTAATTTTATTATCCTAATGGCAGATATATTTGTGCAAATTGTAGAATGCTAAACAAAATGTTGTATACTATCAAGAATAATTTCTCTCATTTCAGTATGCAGATGCATCAAGGCTGAATTAACCTTTCATCTTTATTTGATGCTATTCACTTAATCCACTTCTCTTGCACAAAAGTCTTATTTCAAGAGATTATGGTTATTATTTCCCACCGATGTTGACTTAGCCTTTCATCCTTTCAGAGTCAATAAAATAAGAAGCAGTTGAGCACTGGGGACCATGTAATCGACTTATTCCTTCTTCTGGGATTGCTGGCCAGGTGCCAAAATTTGAAATCATCGTTATTATTATTATTATTATTATTATTATTATTATTATTATTATTATTATTAGTAGTAGTAGTAGTAGTAGTAGTAGTAGTAGTAGTAGTAGTAGTAGTAAGGTGATGAGCTGGCAGAATCATTAGCATGTCAGGCAAAATGCTTACATCATGAGTTCAAATTCTGCTGAGGTTGACTTTGTCTTTCATCCATTCGGGATTGATGTAATTGACTAGCCCACTCCCTAAAATTCCAGGCCATGTGTCTATAGTAGAAAGGATTATTATTATTATTATTATTATTATCAGTAGTAGTAGTAGTAGTAGTAGTAGTAGTAGTAGTAGTAGTAGTAGTAGTAGTATTAAGATGGTGAGCTGGCAGAATTGATAGCATGCTGGGCAAAATGCTTAGCGACATTTCACCTGTCCTTACATTCTGAATTCAAATTCTGCTGTGGTCAACTTTGCCCTTCATCCTTTCAGGGTTGATAAATTAAGTACCAGTTCAGTCCTTGGGTCGATGTAATTAACTTAACTCCTCCCATAAAATTTCAAGTCTTGTGCTTAAAGCAGAAAGGATTATTATTATTATTGTTGAGTGAGAGAGAGCAGTGCATACCATCAAAGTGATACTGAGGTAAAATATATGAAGCCCAGTATACCATCATGACTACCCGTCTGATTAGGGTGCACCAGGCACATACATCACAACCATATGTATGTGACATAGTGATCAAGATAAACAGTGCATGACCTTGCAGGTGGGGCCCAGTTAGAATTTTCTTCAGGTCAAGTAGCCCATCCCGCTCAAAAGGTCCTTGAATAAGTTTTGTTTAAGAACGATGAACAAAATACCCATGTTTCCAAAGGTGAATTATCCAAACCCCAAAGAATTCTTCTCAACACAAGGCTATGATTCTCCCCCACTACTTCTGGTCGTGATCAGAGGTGCACATATCATCAACCACTAAGGGACATGCTCAACTGGTTAAGGTCAAGCAGCTGCATTTGCTGACTGCCTGATTTGTTGCCAGAGATGAACGAGGTCATGTGTTGTTATGGTGATTTCAGATTTTTTCTGAGTTCTCTTCTCCATAATGGCTTCTTCAGGATATTCTAGTATCTCAAAATGCCACTCTATGTTCATGGTACAACTAAATTCCACAAAATCTGTGGTATTGAGCAGAATATTAGCTGTAGCCCATCTTGATAACACATCCAATCAGTTAAGATGAGAAGCCATGAGAGCCACTGCCTGGTATTGTGTCAATGCATAATTATTATTATTATTATTATTATTAGTAGTAGTAGTAGTAGTAGTAGTAGTAGTAGTAGTAGTAGTAGTAGTAGTAGTAGTAGTAGTAGTAGTCGTAGTAGTAGTAGTAGTAGTAGTAGTAGTAAGGTAGCAAGTTAGGCCACCAGGCAAAATGATTAATGGCATTTCATCTGTCTTTACATTCTGAGTTCAAATTCTGTCAAGGTTGATTTTTGCCTTTCATCCTTTTGGGGTCAATGAAATATATACCAGTTGAGCATTGGAGTCGAAGTAATTGACTATCCCCCATCCCCAAAATTTTAGGCCTTGTGCCTATAGTAGAAAGGGTTATTATTAATATTAACATTAACTCTTACAATATAAGAATGTCTTTTGAGTCTCTCCTCGAAATATAATTATTTTGAACATTGTCAAAAGAAATTTTCTTTAGAGTGCTTCTAAAAAGAACAGCAATAGCCTAAGGAGGGGCTATTCTCAATACCTATGAGTAGACAACAAAAAATAGAATTCTGTGACACAAATTCTTAAAATATATTTACACTCATTAAATTTTTATACTAAAAATAATTACCACACATAATTATGCTATGTGAAAAAGCATCACAACAGCTAATAAACAAACACAAAATCAATCACAACGAAATGTATAAGAGGAAGAACAAAATGAACAGTTTAGTGAATATTTAAAAAAAAAATATCACCCAAAGATTATAAGTTATCGTAAAGACAATGACAGCAGTAACAAGGATAATATATGAAATCAAATACTACAGTCTGTTCATATGGCAGCTATGTGAAAACAAACCTTCTCTCTACACTTCCATGAATAACCAAAATTTTTGAAATATTGCTGTGAAAAAGAATGTTGATAAGAATATGAAAAGACCCAACAGCATTTCTTTGACAAGGAAAATGAAAATAATGATGAGCAACAGCTAGAAAAACAAGTTTCAGTTTCCAGACCTGCATTAGCCAAAATAAAAGGGCTAGTAAAGGAGATATCTTTAGGCCCCAGTATCATAAATATATGGAGCAAATACCTTGCCCCTTAACTAACTTGTGGGACAACACCTTCATTGTATGATAGGTAATTTAAATTACACAAGTTGAAAGAGTAAATCTTTGTCTATATAGAGATACTATTCAATCAAATCTCCATCGCAATTTAGGCATTTACACCACGTTGAACCCAAATCTCAAATTTTCTTTAAAAAATTTCAAGTGGGCACCGTTATATCTATCTCTTCACAGCCAATTTCACTATGTCTGTATCATTTTCCTCAAAGAAAGTCCTTCATTGAATTGAACAGGTGAAAGTTGTTTGGTATCAGACACAGGCTGTATGATGGATGGAGACTACTGAACAGTTGCATTTGCTGACTGCCTGATTTTTTGCCAGAGATGAACGAGGACATGCGTTGTTATGGTGATTGTGGATCATTTTCAGATTTTTTCTAAGCTCTCTTCACATTTTAGTATCTCAGTATGCCACTCTATGTTCGTGGTACAACTACATCCCACAAAATCAAAGAGAATGATACCATTGCCATCCCATCAAACAGTCACCATGGCATTCTGTGCTGATTGCAGGCTCTTGGATTTCTCATGGTTTGGAGAAGAGGTGTAGCATCATTCTGTAGTCTGAGCCTTTGTTTCCAGATCATCAAGATAAGCCATTATTTCATCCCTCGTCTCCAGATCAGAAAAAAACATGTCCCCATTAGCTTCAAATGCTTCCAATAGGAATGAGCTAACTTCCACTCTTCCCTTCAGATACTGACTGCAGTATTGTGACCACAGACGAGTTATTCAGCAAATATATGTTAGAGATGACTCATCTGTGAAAATTCCTGGTGATTCCTGTCAGCGTCTACAGTTGATGGTCTCTTGCTATGTGGTTTGTCTTCAATGCCAGTTGTCCTTTCTCTAAACTTCATCTATCAATGCACGTTGCTCTTGTCATTGATGTCATCTCTATGAACATCCAGTAGCCTTCTGTGGATGTTAGATAACCTGCATCCCTCCTTTATCAAGAACCCAATAATAACATATTGCTTCTCCTTGGAACCCATTGTTTGCCTGCGATGAAGAAGGCAAGCAAGGTGAGTTACCATACAGGTAGTTACACAACTAACATATGTCAGTTAATAAAATGTTATTCACATTCATGTATTACTTTTGATACAACCCTTGTATATGAGCTCATCGTCCTTCGATAAATGAAAAAAAAAAATCCGCAACCTTCCATCTCAATAAACCACTATTGCTCCTGAAAGTTGTTTTTTATATTCACTATGGATTGCTCAAAGTTAACTCTCATCCTACACCTCAATCCCTGGATCTTACATTTATATATTTATATTGTGACATGTTCTTCTTTTTATTGCATGACATCTTTTACTTTCTCACTTTGTAATTTATAAACATTATAGTGAAGGCAATGGTGAAAGTAATACATAAGTGGCTATAATCTCTTTTATAAACTAAAATACATCAGTTAAATTGCACACGAGAGAGTATCCTTTTGTCTGTACACTCCATATTATCCTTTCTTTCTTTGTAAAAACCCCTACAGAAAGTTTTGTATTTTTACTGTCTCTTAAACTGTTGCTGCCAATAAAGAAACTACTACTACTACTACTACTACTACTACTACTACTACTACTATTATTATTATTATTATTATTATTATTATTATTATTATTATTATTATTATTATTATTATTATTATTATTATTATTTTATGTTTGACTTTTGTTTTGCATTTGTACAAGTTGGATCCAAGTCTCACCCAGAGACCTCAAGAGACAACAAGTTAGAAGTTCATGTAGGTCTACTACTACTACTACTACTACTACTACTACTATTACTATTATTATTATTATTATTATTATTATTATTATTCAAGATGGTGTGCTGGTAGAATCGTTATCACACTGGACAAAATGCTTAGCAGTATTTTGCCCGTTACTACGTTTTGAGCTCAAATACCACCAAGGTCGATTTTGCCTGTCATCCTTTTGGGGTTGATAAAATAAGTACTAGCTGAACACTGGTGTTGATGTAATCAACTCATCCCCACCTCCCACAAGCTGCCCTTGTGGCAAAAATTTGAATTAATTATTATTATTATTAAGTAGTCTTATTTTTATCATGTGCTTTCACTACACTACTGTGCTTTGGGTATGTGCTGTGGTTTGTTGTGGTGCTCTCATTTTTACTGTATTGAAAGTGCTTTATGTAGGATGTATGCGGTACCTAGTAGTGCTATTTTTTGTATGTTATATATACTTGTAAGTTCTGGTGTTTTTATTATGTATTTGTCTGAATGTTTTGTTATTATTATTATTATTATTATTATTATTATTATTAGTAGTAGTAGTAGTAGTAGTAGTACTTTATGAGGGTTATAAGGGAATTATGAGTTCCCAGTAAAATTAGCCTTCAACCAGGACTTCCAGTTAAACTCTCTTTATCTCACATACATTCACCGAATCTGCTGTGATTAACAAGGACATCACAACTTAGTCATTGTCTCTGTTCTAAAATATTCAGGTTCCATGTTTGATATCAAAGCACGACTACCATTACTACTACTGGACAGTGTTGTTTCCTATTCTTTATGTAAAAGAAAAGTGAGACCAATTTGTATATTTAAGTGAACTAAGGATACATATATCAATATTTGATTTATATGTATTTCATTATATGCCTTTGATCTAAACATATCAACTATTTTCTACTTTATTGCTTCTCTAATGTCTCTGTATTTTCAATATTCTGTAGAGGTATTTTGTGAAATGCATTCTGTTATTTTTATCAAACGTCCTTCTATCTTGCATATACTACTACTACTCTTACTACTACTACTACTACTACTACTACTACTACTACTACTACTACTACTACTACTACTGTGCAAGAACACACACTTTGTGTGTGTATGTGTGTGTGTGGTAAAAATATACAAGTAACAAACATTCATAAAACCAAAACAAAATGAGATAGATCCACAGATTTACAAAGAATGAAAAGAAAATTATAAGCTGGCATTTGACTCTAAAAACAAAACAGAGAAATGTAAATAGAACCTATACGTTCAGCTAGGTAGTTGTAATTTACTAAAGTGGGGAGACATTATAGGAACCATGGTACATTGATTACAGACAGCATCAAAGACGTTAGAAATATATATTTTGGAAACTAAAATAGAAAGTGTCTTCGCAATATCTAAGAAATATAATGGAATGTATATTAAGCAAAAAAAAGGAACCTCCAAACCAAGCAAAAAGATAAAAACTATTGATACAAACTGATGGACAGATTTTAACACTGAAGTCCACTACCTCTACATAGTTAACTTAGTAATTTTTTTCCAGTACAAAATCAAGATTCAAAACTTGCTACAACTTTTAAATATTAGCTTCATATTTTGACACAAGGCCAGCAATTTCAGTAGAGGGGATAAGTAAATTACATCAACCCTAGTGATAAACTAGTACTTATTTTATTGGCCTCTAAAGGATGAAAGGTAATGGTAGATAAGAGAAGTGTTAAACATGGAGTATAACAGAAGGAAGAACCAAAGAGGAGAGTATGTAGTATGTGCCTATTCTGCTCTCAGGTGAATACACCAGCAAAGTAGTACCATAGAAAGAGTAATGATGAGTGTTAGGGGATGAAATGAATCTACTAAACACACTATGTGGCACCTTGGGCACATGTCTTCAACTATAGCCTTGAGCTGACCAGAGCCTTGTGAGTAGATTTGGTAGACAGAAACTGAAAGAAGCCAGTCATATATATGTGTATATGTGTGTGTGTGTGTATGTGTGCTTATTCCCCTCACCACCACTTGGCAACTGGTGCTGGTGTGTTTACCTCCCTGTAACTTAGCAGTTTGGCATAAGAGACTGACAGAATAAGTACTAGGCCTTTAAAAAAAATAAGTACTGGGTTCAATACATTTGACTAAAAATTCTTCAATATGGTGCCTCAGCATGGGCGCAATCTAATGACTGAAAAAAGTAAAAGATAAAAGATGTATACGTATACATGTTGGCTTCTTTCAGTTTCTGTCAACCAAACCTACACACAAGTTTGGTCAACCCATGGTTATAATACAAGATGCTTTCCCAAGGTGTCATGCAGTGGGACTGAACCAGAAACCATACAGATGGAAAGTGAAATTCTTAACGCAGCCATGCCTACATACACACACACAAACACACACATAACTACAGAGAACATTTCTAATCCAGGAAATCCTTTCCTAGCTAGACATTCCCAACAAACATCAAGCTACAGAAATCCAGGATGAATATAAACTTCATCCATCTTAGAAATATGGGACAGCCTAGAACTGATATGGTATTAAGTTTAAAATCAGACAAAAGAAGTTAATTAGGTCATAACTTGTCAACAAAAAATTAGAACTCATTATTAACTTAATTGAAAGATAACAGAAAAAAAGTTAAGCATTTCTTTCATTTTGGATCACATCAAAACTGAATTCATTTTGCCAAGATTGTTCATTTCATACTCAGAGTAACCATTTTAGAGCTAAAATTCATTATTTTATTGTTTTTGTTATTTCCTTAACATTCAGGCATTGTGCAGATAAGGCACATAACAAAACACTTTATTTCTGTGTCTGGCTTTTTTTTATAATTGCGAAATATGATGCAGTATAAATATGGTGTTAAATATGAAGCAATATAATGTCTGGAAACATTTTCATTGTGTATTTGCTGACAATTGATCATTGCTTTGTCTCAGCTGTGAGTCGAATACAGTTCAATACATATGCAATAAATTAAAATTGTGTAACCCTTCATATATATAATATCTATAGTATGTAAATCTAATTATATAATGCTACTTCAAGGAAAAAGAATAAGTATGAAGCAGAGTATATCACCTGCTGCAGTGTTTTAAGATGTGGAGGCAATGGTGTGTCAGTATGAACTCATCACTTACAATTGTTCATGGTGTAGAAGACAGAGAAATGAAGTTAGTAAACTAAGAATAATAACAAAAAAATCAAATACAATGGAGGAATTTTTTTTTTTTAAATTGTCTATTGAAGATGTAAAGTTAGGCAAATAAGATAGTTTCAGTGTTAACCAAATTGTTAATGCTTCATTCATTCATGAGTTTTAAAAAAGTACATGTCAGTGCTAGGAATAAGGTACTTAATTACAATGCTGAAAAGAAATAACAAATCACATTTTCATTTTAAGATTGGAGTTATATTAAGATGTAGATGTTTTAACATAGAGACAAATCATTGCATAACAGAAAATATATGAATATTAATGTTTATGGTGAAGGTGGTAAGCTAGTAGAATTGTTGCCACCCTGGAAAAAATGCTTAGAGACCTCTCTTCTGACTTTACGTTCTGAGTTCAAATGCTACTGGTGTCTACTTTGCCTTTCATCCTTTTGGGGCCAATAAAATAAGTATTAGTTGAGTACTGGGGGTTGATGTAATCAGCTTACCCGCTGCCCTGAAATTATTGACCTTATGCCAAAATCTGAAACCAGTATTAATATTTATGGTGTAATGAAGCACTGGTTTCAAGGCCTCACTAAACTGAGTGGTTCACATAATAGTACAGAAACTGCTTGTAATAGACTAGATATATTTGGTGTCAATTTAAATCACCATGTAGCTTATTGCAAAACAGGTAGGGCTTCAGTAAAGGTAAGGAGGTACAAAATACATTAAACCTTTTAACCAGCAGCTACATGGTCAGGTCAGTCAGGTAACTGACTGAAAGATGAGTTGTGACCCACAGATCAATCTTCCCAGTTTTACTGTCTCCATACAGCTCAGCATACACTGCACAATCTGATATGCATTGATAAATCATATGCTCTTTAACATATGACTGCATATAATGCTGCAGCTATTTCTGTGCATATATGTTTTGTAATGATTGTCTGAGCAGAGTAGGAGAATAAGAGTTCTCAGCATATTAAAGTAATGTTCTGGGATATTGTATAAGCATCCAATTTTTTGGAAGTGGCTTGTAATGTAATGACATAGACCATGATATATCAAGTTTACTATCGTGACAATCAATATCCCTAGCATGTCTTGGTCATCTTTCATTTACAGTATTATTTGTTTATTATATAGGCAAGTGGTCTGTGTACTACTTTCATGGTGCATACTACACTGTTTTGCATACTTTGTTGTTTATTGCAGTTTGCTAGAGATATTAGGGACCGATATAAATTTGGCATTGTCTCGTGCATTGTCTGTACATCTTTGCTGTTATTTCTTTCTGCTGCCTAAATATGGCAAAGATGATTGCTCTAAGTATGTGCATCATTTTACTTTCTCTATTATTCTTCCATGTGTGTGTGTGTGTGTGTGTGTGTGTGTGTGTGTGTGTGTGTGTGTGTGTGTGTGTGTGTGTGTGTGTGTGTGTGTGCGTTACATGTATATGATGTTGTATGAGGAGCATGCTGAGGAGGGTGCTTGAGTTTGAGGCAAATGGACCACAAAAGCAAAGTAGACTGAGGAAAACGTGTAGGGGACAGGTGAAGGGGGAGATTGGGAGGGTTGGCTTGGGAAGGGAGGATACTCAAAACTGAGCAAGATGGCAACCGAGATTTAAAACACTGGATAATGATGATGATGATGATGATGATAATGTGATGGTTGGTTGTATTTAATGTTATCTATGGTTGCTGGTAAAAAGTTGGAGATAGTGAATTTGATAAATGCTACTTTAAGCCTGTTTATTGTTGAGCCAAGTTTCAAGATGATTTATATCGAAATAGAGTAATTGTACAGCAATAACTGGAGAATGGTAGATGGATGTAAGCATGATGTCATCTGCATATGAGGCTATTTGCAGATTTTGAGTAAGTACGACATTATATAAGTAGAGGTTGAAAAGAGTGGGTGAGAGGATGAGCCCTTTTGGTATTCCATTCTCCACTTCAGAACTTGCAAGTTCTGGAAGTGTTGCTCCTATACTGCAGATAGACTTCACAACCTGACAAGCGATTTGCTAGAATATGTTTTGTATTGTTTCAAGTGGAGGATTTTTGTGTGTGTGCTTGTATACAACTGGTTACCACGGAATGCTATCATCAATTTTATTGATGTGAATGGTGTTTAGAATGGTACATAAGACATGTTTTTGTTGTCGAGGTCATCATGTATTTTCTGTATTAGGTTTATGATTCGTGAGTGGGTGAGTGTAGTGGGCTGAACTTTTACTATGAATTAAAGACAGAATGTGTTAGTGATGTCAGTAATTGTTCTATCTAGGATTCTTGGTGGAGGCACAATGGCCCAGTGGTTAGGGCAGCGAACTCGCGGTCATAGGATCGCGGTTTCGATTCCCAGACTGGGCATTGTGAGTGTTTATTGAGCGAAAACACCTAATGCTCCACGAGGCCCTCTGGCAGGGGATGGTGGTGAACCCTGCTGTACTCTTTCATCACAACTTTCTCTTTCTCTTACTTCCTATTTTTGTTGTGCCTGTAATTCAAAGGGTCAGCCATGTCAAACTGTGTCACGCTGAATATCCCCGAGAACTACGTTAAGGGTACACATGTCTGTGGAGTGCTCAGCCACTTGCACGTTAATTTCACGTGCAGGCTGTTCCGTTGATCGGATCAACTGGAACTCTCGACATCGAAAGTGACAGAGTGCCAACAAATAGGATTCTTGAGGTTGTGCATAGGAGAACAATGGATAGGGAAGCTGGGAAAAATCATATGATTCTGTACATCTTCCAAAGTTTGAGGATCTTATAATGCCAGTACATGTAGTTGCAGATATTAAGGAGTGCAGTGGTTCCTGTAGAACCAAATTTAGATATAAGATTTTGCCTTTTGTCTTTCCCAAAGGCCTTTGATGTAGTAGATTTTCCAATTACCATGTTGTTGTTTGATGTAAGTGGGTCAAAACCATGATCGTAGTAGAAAGTGCATAACTTTTGTTTAATGCTTTGGTCATTTTAATATGCTTTTTTTAATATGCTGATTCTCAAGAAATGCCTGATAAGAGCATTTCCTATGCATAGAAGTGTGCAACCATTGTTGGTGACACTAGTTATTCTATACATGTTTCAGTGTCTGATCTGTGCTAAATACAAATGTCTGCTATTATTTTACTACGGTTTATTTATTTGCTATTTCCTTGTTTGATAATTTGATGTTGAGTTTTAGTTTGGTAGTTGAATTAGTTGCTGAATGTTCTTATAAAAGCTTATATACAAGTACAGAGACAGTTATGCTTACTCTTTGTCACAAGCCCCACTGGCATAAACAGAAAAGAATAGTGTCTTTTTCTAGTATTAAATTTAGAAGTCAACAATATTTTTTTCTTGTTTACTGTTAATACAATTACATCATGAAAGATAGTCATTTAAAACACATATATGTGTTTATATTTACTTTACTTTTGTTTCCTTTTACGATAGTATTGCATACTATAAAGTGTCAAAAAGTTTTGTCAAACATTTACACCTTCCCCACTGACACAATCTATTGGAAGTCATATTTTTGACACAATGTAGTAACCAATATTATCATGAAGACACTGAATTTTAAGAGGCTATTTTGACTCCTCCACACTGTAATTGTTTCTTCAGTTTGAACATACAAACTTAAATCAAGTAACTTGCTTAACAAGTACAACCCCAAAATTGTTATTAATATGTTTGATGAAAGTTTAAGAAATAAATAATTATTCAAATCAAAACTTGGAAGATAACAATTAAAAAAATAGTAAGTATGTTAAAGTGTGCTGCTGTTTTTGAAATCAAATACATAGTCCGGAATATTATTTGTATCTTAACAACAGTTATTAAAACCTTTTAAGGATTTCAATGAAAAAGAATGATAAATTCCAGGTTGTTATGAAACACATAGTTAAATCATAAAATTTAATAACTTTAGATATATTGAAGTAATAAAATAATATTATTTGTTATAACCAATTTTATGAAAAGCAACTCTAAAGTTATAGCAAATATGAAAAACAAAATGCTCAATAAAAGTTATTTTAATATATTTTACAATAATAATAGTTGAAAATAACTGTAAAAAATAAATGCAAAGAAAATTACCAACCTTTGATCCAAACTTGTATACAAACATAATTTCAATTCCTAAAGTAAAACAGTTTAAATTAGGATTTTAAAATATTGTTTTTATTTCAAAATGTTATTTCCATATATTCAAATTATTTTACAAACATTCTTCATTCATAAGATATCTGAGATTATGAGAAAGTAATTTCACACTGGAAAATCACAGTTAGATGAAGGGAAAATTAATGAAGAATTAACATAATCACTTTCTTCATGTACTGCACAAAATATTTTTTAATTCCACACATTTTGATGATTATGTATTAATTAGAAATATGATTTAAAGTTTTCATTGCTAAAAAGAAAATTAGTTACCTGACAGTTTATTTTAACAAATTTTTATACCTTGAAAGTTAACAATAAAATATTTTAAAGAAACTTTATTGATGCTGCACAGTTATACACAGCAATTTAAATATTGATTTTTAATACACTATAATATGCTTAAAAAATAATTTCAGATATTGTAAACAATAAATATATTTCAATAATTCAGATAGGTTACAATATAATATTTGAATATTAAAGAAAGTTTTAAATGGTTAAAATAAATAAAAGAAAAAATTATTGAATTTCTATATCTAATCATATGTATCAGAAATATTGTTTATATCATGATAAAATATTTCTGAGGCAAAAAAAAAATTCTCTAATAAAAAAAAATATGTTGAGAATCTTTTGTTTTGAAATAAATACTATGCAGGAGTGGCAAACAGTCTGATAAGAAGATGTCTTGTAACAATGGGTAAAATTTAGCAGAAGTATCAAATGGTGAGCATGAAGTGAATATATATATATATATATATATATATATATATATATATATATATATATATATATTATTGAATAATTAATAAATATATCATTTGTACAATTGAAACAAAAAAGAAAAGTTATCAGTAACATAGTAAAATGTTCAATAAATTAGTCTGAATGTTATTTGTGTTCAGTGGAGTGGAATATTTAAAGGCTAATAAATCACTAAATAGTTTTCAAAGAGAAATATATTAAAGGTGATAAAAAAACAAAGACTTTCTATTCTTATTAAGGACACTACATAATGTTTTAAAAAATTAAATATTGCATGGATGAATACTTTAAACAAAAGCAATGCAAAATATTTGTTTAAGTTGAAAACATTTCCTTTTATTATTTTTAACAATAACACAAATTAGTATATGAAAGAAAGCAAACATTAGGAAATAAAGTGTTCTTATTGAATTTAAAGAATAATTTCAGCTCTTCTGTAATCTCTTTCTTGCTTACAGGAATTTATATTTGTTTCTTTTTCCTTTCAAACTTGAACATTTGCATATTGATAGAATAAGAAGTTTTTACGCAACTTTACATATCTCACTTACCACTAGTCCCAAAGCTGAAAAGTACATGGTGAATCTTTTTTGTTAACTATACAGAAGCTGTCTTTCTTAGGAACAGAATAAATTGGAAAATCTGAGTACAGGCATTACTGAATGGTTAAAATGTTCACTTCATAATTGCATAGTTCCAGTTACATTTCAATAGGCACCTTCAGCTAGTGTCTTCTACGTCAAACTTGGATTGATTCAAGTTTTGTAAGTGAAACTACATAAAGTGAAACTACATAAAGTGAAACTGTACAGAAGCCCACTGAATGGGCTGCATCTGTTTCTTTTTTCTAAGGAGTAGATTGAGAAGGTCCAGCAGGTAAAGTGAGATTACAGCCGTAGCCTATACTAGTGTCACATAACCAGCCCATTTAAAAAGTACCTTTGAGTCATTGGGGCGACACACCGTGCTTGAGGAGAGCTACTGAGTCAAGTAAAATCCAAGTCAAAATCACAATCAGAATCTCTATCAAATCAAAATCAAAATGGAAATTGTAGTTGTGGCCAGTGCTGCCTGACTGACTCATGTATGGGTTGATGCCAGTGCTGCCTGACTGGCACCCTGAGCCGGTGGTACGTAGAAAGCACCATCCAAACATGGTTGATGCCAGTCTCACCGCCCCGACTGGCTCCTGTGCCGGTGGCACGTAAAAAGCACCATCTGAATGTGGTTGATGCTAGTGCTGACTAACTGGCTCCCATGCCAGCATGGAAAACAGATGTTAAACGATGAAGATGGTGATGATGGAATGAGAGAGACAAACATAATTTGTCACTTGGTTTAACGTCACCATTTCATCCTTGGTGCAGGACTTCACAACAGATTTCCAAGCTAAGGGAGTTATCTAGTTACCTCATTATTTACAATTTCCTACTTTAGCAACACATGAGTTGTAAATATCTCCTCTATTTTCCCCCAAAGGAATGAAACCTCTGCAAAAATGTCATGTTTGACGACAGATTGGTCACCTTCTTCTGACTAAAATTAAAATATAAAAATTATGAATATGCTTCTAACTAGCAAGTTCCAAATGGCATTATATTTTTGATTTTCTTTAAAAAATAAATTCTTGATTCCAGCAATAACTTAATGACACAAACATTATTTATATTTTTCATTTTGTTCACTCATTGTCAAGGTAAATGGCCAAAGTTAACTTCAATTTCATCAGAGGGAAGTATGTGACTTGATTAATGTGAAAATATTTCTAACATGTAAACTAAAGCATGCCGTAAAAGTGACTGTATATTAATATTTGTACTGGAAATGAAATATACAAAATTGCTAAGGCTCCATGATTTGATGGCTGAAAATACATGCAATTAGGCTGGCAAAAATTTTTAAAAAGCATGAATAGCTTGGGATGAAATAATAACATTGAACCTAAGCACTCAAAATCTCGTATATGATGATAAAAAAAAAGCATAGAAAGATATTTTACTATTTTACATCCAATTCAATCCATCAAGTGAAGATGAATGTTTAGGAATAATAGACACAAAATATTATAAATGAGCTAATTGGTGACTCATCAATCCATTTTAAAGCAAGGAAGCAGTTCGTGAAAAGAAGTAGCATCACAAAAAATTCCTCGGAATAAAAAAAATAAGCAAGAAGAAAGCAACATTTAAGGATATCCATTCAAATAGAGTATATTCAAAATTACAGATCAGGCTGAAGAAGAAACTGGGGCTGTTTTTAATACAGCTGATGACAACAGAAATTGCAAGGGTAAATATTTTTTAGACCTCAGTTTTTATTGTATTATTTTGATAGTAGTTTATACATAATCTATACATATAAATTTTACATGGGCGAGTCTTGTCTTGGGATTCATGGTCAAATGGCTGGGTGGAATTGTGTGAAAAATTACACAGATGTGTAGAATGTAGGTGATGCTGGGCTTTGTATTTTTTCATAGCTCCCATGGTTACCGAGATAATCCACTATAATAATACTCTTGTGTTTATGAATGACAAAGGAAGGGGTGATGTCATATTTTTTCATATCTCCCATGGTTACCGAGATAATCTACTATAACAATACTCTTGTGTTTATGAATGAGAAAGGAAGGGGTGATAGATGAATAAGGAAGGAAGGGGTGATGTCATACTTGGTAGTGTGATGATGAAAATTGTACGCTGAAAAAATAAATCAAACAGCATTTCAACTCTGTGTGAATATATGAGTGTATGTAAAAGGGAAGTATGTGAATGTGTGTGTTTGTGTGTGCACAATGGAAGTAGGATGTTTCATCTTTGTTCACTTAGTATTTGGGTTTATTTGTTGATTTGGTTGAATCTTGGCTGTTTTTTTTTTTTTTGTTGGTTAGTTATTTTTAGTGTTTTGACAGAAAAAGTCATTCTAAAACTGTTTCTAACGTAAGCGTGCCCAAACAAGTCAAATGCTTACACAGAGCAGGTTTTACAGCCACATCATCCAAACTGACCAGGTGAAACTGGGCTTAGCTGCTAGCAATTTGAATCACTGAATATCATATGACAAAAAGCTAATAGGCATGTCTTCATTCTTCTAGATTTTAGTTTTCTGGATATAAATTCCACTGCAAGTCGAATTTGATATTAATCTACCATTAGTTAATATAATTAATACCAGTATTATACTGAAGTTAATTCAGTCAACTTTGCCACTCTCTTGTAAAACCTAGCCTTGTTAAAACTAATTAATATGCACTCATTTAATGTGTAATAGTTATTGTTACCGTTTAAATGACAAAGATCAGTGTTTTGATCAGATCTCTTGATATGAGAGCAGTTGATATACAAGAAATTTGCTGCCAACTTAAATTCCCATTTTGTCTTCCACCTAACTTGGGAGAGCAATGCCTGGCTTAATTAATTGATTGATTAGCATCTGGAATCTGTTAACTCACATAAATCGACTAACATGAATCACATACAGTACAAACATTTTCAGGACTATCTTTGGGACAAAATTCATAGTTTGATGTATTATTCAAAAAAATTAATATACTTCTTGCATTCATTGTGTTAATTCATAAATCGCTAAAATTAACTAGCTTTTAGGTTAAATTAACTTTAAATATTTAAAGATAAATTCTTGAACTATGATGAAATCTATTTATCATTTCCATAATTAAATTTTCTTCTCATTAGTATTCATTATTTACCACAAGAGAATAAATTAAATGCTATTTGTTATTCATGGAATCAGTAATAAAATGCAATACTTAAACTTCCACATATGATGTATGAAGGAATTATGGTATGATGAACATAATATCTCTACCGTCATTTCATCCATTACACATATTTTAACCCTGTCACATAAACATCTTTGCTCTTTTTATTTATACTTCTTACTAGCCACTAACATTTTTGTTTTGATCCTTACATGCAAGTTAAATATCATACCACAATATTTTCCCACTTTTAATCAGTATATTAATATTTAATATAACGTAGTCTTCATATCCATCTCATTTTTAACATTTAATTGGTTAGACCTACAGCTGATAACCTATGGCAGTAAAAATCGTTTGAAATATAACTTGACAAAATCAGTTTAGAATGAAACATCGTGTCATTTTACATCTTATATAAATTGAAAAATCAATTTTGCGTATCAAAATCTTGAAACACAGTGCATATACATGTAACAGAATCCTAAGCTAAATGTCTATCATAATATCAATGGAAAAGGATTTATTTTGATTAGAAATATTGAAAAAGCAAATGTCAATATAAAATATTTGTCTTGATTAAGAATAACTCAACACTCTCATGGATTATCCACTCATCAGCAATTTAAGTCCATTTTCCTTGTTGCACAAGCTAGAATAAATTTGTTGAGGTAGATTTTTATATGCGCAAGTGGTCATCTTGTCAACAACCCTCACCTATTTGCAAGCAAGGTAATATTTTCTCTTGACTAGACATGTTTTTTACAAGAGAAAAGTATGGTCGTGTAATGAATTTGGATGAGGGCAGCTTAAAGTGGGTAGAACTTGTAAAAGAAAAAGATCTGGGAAAACTGAGATGAAGTAGTGACCTGCATCTTTGTCACTTTACAACTCTCTCTCTCTCTCTCTCTCTATGACCCTCTCTCTATTTCCCTGACCCTCTCTCTCTCACTCCCTCTTCAGTCTTCTACATTATACCTCTATTTTCTGATCTATCTTTAGTTTACAACACATTTGCTTTCCACTCTTCTTGTATTTCCACTTATCACCTCTTTCTTCCTGATCCACTCCTATTTCTTTCACCTTTCCTTTCATACTAATATTTGACATCAACCCACATTTCCACCCTTGTTTATCTTTCCCTACATTTACCTTTCCCCCTATATATAACCATCTGTCACTCTCCTCCTACTCTCTTACGAACTTACTCGCTGACTCTTCCTAATCCTTTATCTTCTTATGTCTTGAGAATATGCTCTGATACATCATTACCACTATCTTTTCTTTTCCAACTACTCACATACACCTTTATATAATGCAAAGTAATCTCTATATCAAGAGGCCCATGCCTGCTCTTCTCTCATACTTTAGCCTCTCAACACCCAACATAAAGCCACTTCCCTCTCTACTACAACCCTACTCAATCAAGGGAGTATTTCCTTTACCATATGAGTTACTTAATGACATCAGAAGTGTTAGTGTCATAAAAAAGCAGCCATCATACTATGTAATGTGTGGGAAGGTCATGCAACCATAGAAAACTTACTAAAGCAGATTTTAGAGCTTGACATAGTCACCCCTGTTTCCTAAGATGTTATCGAACCATCAAACCTATGTCAGCATGAAAGTCTGATGTTAAATGATACCAATAATGATTATGATATATATGTATATATATATATATATATATATATATACACACACACACACACATACATATAGAGAAATCCAATCCCCTTACAGCCACTCTTCATCCTGCTGATTTGGTCCTCAGCAAAGATATCAAGGTGTAAGTTCAAATCATTTGAACACTACTAAGTGTTTTCTATTCTGTGATTCTTTCAATCACATCTGTTGACTCTCTCTCTCTCCTTCTCCTCCCCCCTCTCTCTCTCTCTCTCTCTCTCTATATATATATATATATATATATATATATATATATATATATATATATATTGTGCCAAAAGCATACAAGCATCCTATTCAACCGTACTTCTCAAATTTAAATTTATTGGAAATGTTTTTCTGACTTTTGTGGTTTTAAACATTCAAAATGACAATTAGGTGTAAAAAGAAAGTAAAATACTTGAATCCAATTTTTTAAAAATTATATACCTTCTCCATGTAATTCTAATCCTAATTGCTATACCCTAACCTTAACCCTACTCACAAACTAAATTTTTCCTTGCAGGATTGTAATCTTGAACGTTTAATACATTCAATTCAGGAAAAAATTTTGAAGCAAAGTGGAATATGAAAAATGGAGAAGTTATAGAATTTGAAGGCTAGTAAGAAATTCTTTAAAAAATGCAAATTGAATAATTTTTTTCAGAATCATAAAAATAAAAATTCTTTACAAGAATACAAAATGGAAATGTTAAGCATGTGAGGTTCATACTGCAAAACAATATACTGTTTAAGTTATATATAATTTATTTGAAATATATACCATTTAATATATGTGCAGATGTGGTTGTTTGGCTCTGAATGTCATTTCATAATCACCTGTTTTGGGGTTCATTCGACTCAACACTGTCATTAAAAACATTTCCTTTTCATATTAAACAAGAATTGTGAAAACAAGACATTGCAGCACTTCTTCATATCCAGTTCCACAGGAAAATGAAAGAATCTGTTTTGTCAAAATCAGGTGGCATGTATGACAGAAAGAGTGTTTCTGACAAAATGAAGCTATTAAGAAATAAATAATATAGTTGACAGTAATGTGCTGACCAGCATCTAGTAGTGTTTCTCAACCATTTTTAACCATGGGCCTCTTTGATTTCTATTTTACCTAGATTTACCTTCCTTGTAGTTTGATGTTTTATAATTAAATATTCTCTTTTACTCTCTTTTACTTGTTTCAGTCATTTGACTGTGGCCATGCCAGAGCACCGCCTTTAGTCGAGCAAATCGACCCCAGGACTTATTCTTTGTAAGCCTAGTACTTATTCTATCAGTCTCTTTTGCTGAATTGCTTAGTTATGGGAACGTAAATACACCAGCATCGATTGTCAAGCGATGTTGGGGGGGCCAAACACAGACACACAAACATATACACACATACATATATATATATACATATATACGACGGGCTTCAGTTTCCTCTACCAAATCCACTCACAAGGCTTTGGTCGGCCCGAGGCTATAGTAGAAGACACTTGCCCAAGGTGCCATGCAGTGGGAATGAACCTGGAACCATGTGGTTTGTTAGCAAGCTACTTACCACACAACCATTAAAAACTTGTTAAAATATATTGTGCATTGTAAAAGTATAACCAATTTATTGCAGATAAATTTTAACAATAAAATCTTATATAGACCCCCAAGGAATCACATGGACCCTTGTTAAGAACCACTGATCTAGTGTGATGATGTCATTATTAAAGTTGGATCCATCGAATATCTTAATTAAATTCCTTATTAATGTGAGCAAAGCATGGCTATCAACTACTCAAGTGTATCGAATGTTAATAGATGAGAGTTAGAATGATTAATAGCAAACACATAAAGCAGAGTTAATATTCTGTAAAATCACAGCCTACTTCAGCACAACTGACTTGTCATAGAGTTGATGGGGAAGTAAAGCTTAGTGAAGATCTACAACATGCAAATGAATACCAATGGAGCTTTACGAAAGAAATTGTCACAAGAAATTGTTATTATGAACACTATTGTTTGTTTTATTTGATATCTATTTTCTCCATAACATGGCTTAGATGAGGGTAAATTGGAGGCAAGATTTTTATGGTTTGCCTCATCATTTTTTCAAGTAAGGGATTTTTATTCCAGAGGAATCCAAAAGCACAGAGCTGGCAGACGGCTTACTGGCAGAAAATGTTGACAAATTTTACCAGTTGCAGTTCAAACACAAACAATACCACCATTTATAACTGAGATATAAACATTGATGTCAGATCAACTTAGTTTCATAAACATTCACTGACATGCACACATCCACACACACACACACACACACGATGGGTTTCTTACAGCTTCTGTCTACCAAATTACTTCACAAGGCATTAGTTTAACCTGTTGCTATCCTGAAAGACACTTATTTAAGATACCACACAGTGGGACTGAACATGAAGCCACATAGCTGAGAAGCAAATTTCACAACCACACTATCCAAAAATTGTGCATTTCTTTCAACTCATGTATTACTGAGAGTATGAAATGGCAAGCATAAAATAATAGTTCATTAAAACACATTCACGTATTCCCTATCGTAAACACTTGCACTGATTTTGACTGGGGTGGGGAGGGCCCACCAACTTTTGACTATCACACGATCATGTCAGTTAAGAAGTGCTGACTCTATTATTGAAACGTAGAAGACTACAACTGGTAAACAGAAATATTCTATTTATCTGAAAGTTTACCCAAGAAAAAGACAAAAACACATCAGTTATGTATATATATATATATATATATATATATATATATATACACACACACATACACACACACACATACACACACACATACACACACACACACACACACACACACATATATATATATGTGTACGAAAATATACACACACACACTTATACATACATACAGCTTAGCTCAGAATGTTCAGGTTATTCATCACTGAGGAGACTAGATCAGATCAAAACAATGTCTCTGGCAACTCATTGGCGTTCTGAGTGAAGCCGTATCATATTAACACAAAAATCTCTGTAAGAGTTTTCTCTGAGACAAAATATTACAATTAATGCCATACCACATTTGAATACACATTATGACTCTGCATAGACACATGTGTTTTGATCTAAGACTGTACCAATAGCATACATTAATTTAATGCAAACACACACACATACACATATCTAGATATAGATATATTCATAAATTTACGTGTGTTCATATATACAAGTAAGTCTGTATATGTATATATATATATATATATATATATATATATACTGACATACACACACACAATCTACATAGATTGATGCATGCACACACACACACATATATACATACACCTATTCATTAGTGTGTGTGTGTGTGTGTGTGTGTGTGTGTGTGTGTATTGCTACCATTCATAAATGTGTCCATTTCATGAATGGTTGAAAATTACATTTGTCTACAGATATAATAACAAAATTCTTCAAAGCCCAGAAATGAATTGGAACTTATTTATTACCACACTCTACTGTTTTCTCTAAATTTGTGGAAAGACAAACAGACTTAGAGTTTTAGTATTATTAAGCTAAAGAAGATTCACTTGATGACAGAGTTACTTGACTACAAAGGTAGAATTCATTAAATTACTATTCTAATGTCTGAATTAAAACTGGAGACTAACAGTTTAACTGGTATTTCAATGCTACCGAAGACATTTGTGAGGTGAAATGAATCAATATATGCATCATAAATTTATCATAAATATAGCATTAATAGAAATGTTAAAATTTAGAAACTTATGGTTAATTAGCTCAGTATTTGAACATTTGTAAAAACTGCAGTTTTCTATGAAGAGGAAGGTCACATATGTTATGCTATATTTCATAGAAGTCAATGATTTACAGAATAACTTTAAATATTATATAAGTATTCAAAGGAAGTAGCTATTTGAAGATAATATGTGATCTAAAAACATTAGATAATGCATTCATCTGAAGGTTATATGCAATGCTGAAAGAAAATATAAATTTCTAAATCAGAAAATTAAAGATCTAGCTTTGGGAATGTTTAAATGAATTAACATAAACAGATATTAATTAACAAAATTGCTTCTCTACTGTTCATTGAGAAAATATTGACTTTCTTCTATAAAATAGGGCAAATGAATAATGCAAAAATTATATAAGATATAATAATTTAAATTATCAAAAATTGTTGAAAGTTACTTGGATTAAATTACTTGTCTAGAAAATTCAAGAGATATAGGTTATATTAATATATGACAGGTGTGTGTCATTAAGTCATCACAAGTGTAAGATAATTTCACTTATATTAGAAATGTATAGTTGGTTTGTGGAATAGAAAACCTTAATGGTGCAGAATCTTCAATTGTTACTACAAGAAACACTTTTAGCTGGATTTACATGCTTAATTGCTGAGTGACAAGATGATACATTTAGTGTTGTAGTAAAAGTCTCATAAAGAATCACTTCCAATAAGTGTTTCAGGAGAAAATTAAGCAGTAATAAGCTAGATTCTTAAAGTGACACTACTAAGATTGAAAGACATCAAATTATACAATCACATTAACGATTTACATCAAACATCTTTAATGTGGAATGTTGCGAAACATACAATTTTAGATGTTCTGTGAAAAGTAAACAAAGTGGTTGAAGCACATATTTTTATGATTCTAAGGCCAGAAAAACTGGGATCGATCAGATGAATTTCTAGTCTTGTTAGACATTCTTCAGAAAAAGAATAACTGTCTTCTGTTCATGAAAAGATAAGTAGCTTTGTAGCTGTTTATAGTTTATAGAAACCCAGGAACAAATAATTGTTTTAATTTGCATAACTGTACATGTGCTGGCATGGTTAATTAGGTAAAGACCCCCTTTGGTAATGAATGACCCTGGGATTGTACCTAGAAAGTTACCCTCCAAGGCACACGTTCAGGCAAGGTTGTTTGTGGAAGACCAACAGTTGTCCATGCATACCAGCCGCCCCTTTCCATGCCACTGATGTTAACCAAGGGAAAGGCAAAGACCAATACAGCTTGGCATCAGTGACATCGCAACTCATTTCTACAGCTGAGTGAACTGAAGCAAAGTGAAATAAAGTGTCTTGTTCAAGAACACAACACACAGCCCAGTCCAGGAATCAGGCTCACTGCCTTATGATTGTGAGCTTCACACTCTAACCACTGAGCCATGCACCTTCACTCATGGTTAATTAATTAATATTGAATTATATAGTGATTTCAGCTCATTTGAAATATAATGTAAAATATACCCCTTTTGATAAGTATACAA
Source organism: Octopus bimaculoides (assembly GCF_046866305.1). Taxonomy (NCBI): domain Eukaryota; kingdom Metazoa; phylum Mollusca; class Cephalopoda; order Octopoda; family Octopodidae; genus Octopus; species Octopus bimaculoides. The sequence goes on along the minus strand of NC_142934.1, from coordinate 83,016,857 downwards.
TTTTAGCCACATTGTAAAAAGTAAGCATTACAGGATTTTTTTTCCATGTTTATCTCTCCTTAGGTAGAACAAATAGAATTAATCTAACTAATTTCCAATCTTCTTAGATGTTCAACAAAGATGGAATACTCATGTTATATTTATAAAGGAAAGGATATGCTTCACATTAAATTTCAAAATTATGCCAAAATGCTCTGAAGTGTGTTATTAATTAATTAACCACATTTTCAGTACATGCACTGTTATGTAAATTAGACAGATCAGTTTAAATGTCTCTGAATTTGCATACACTCTGAATACCATGTAAACTTCTCATAGACAGCAGGTGGGTATTCTTTCTCTGATGAAGGTTTAATAAGACTAGAAACTAGTTAAACAATCCCACTTTTTCTACTCCTGGAAAGATATAAAAGCCTCTGGTGCTTGTTTACTTTGTCTGCTAGTCACTGTGATGCTAAAATATATATCAAAATCAGTTATAGCTTACATTATATTTTGAATTATCCGAAATACACTGTGTAAAGCATTATTAATTAATTAATTTTCATCTTTATTGATTTCTAGCTAGTCATTGGTTGTACTATTTCTAATAAAAGAACAAATAATCTAAATAATGATGAGGAAATAGTTGGCTTTTAATGCAGACATGACCTTACATAAAATTAGCATTCGAGGAATCTATAGAAATGTGCTTTCCGTCAATGTGCATGAGTAAAACAATTCATGAATATAAAATTTTTTCACATGCTTCCCATATATAGCCAACTGAACATCATTTTGTGATTATAAATCTATAGAAATTCAATTTTAACTCCAACAAACGTAACTGATGAGAAACAGAGAAAGAAAAAGATTATGTTTTCGATTCTATTTTTTTAATGTTTTTGACGAGAATGTGTAAAGTGGAAAATTTAAATACCTTGATCAAATATCTTCAACTTTGATTGATAATATGTGCTACTAACAAATTGTTTAGTAAATCTTAATACATAATAGAGATATCACTGAAGCACTGAAGCATTTAACAGATATTACATGTAATGGAACAATTACACAGCTTCTCTCTTGCATAAGACAAAAATAGCCACAACAGTAAGCTCTTGGACAAGTGAAATCAAAATTATACAACTCCAGAAAATAAGTCAATTATACCAGCCAAATGAGACTTTGTTCTGAAGAAAAAGTGACATAGATGTCTAAGCAAATGCCTAGAAAATGTGCTCCTCAATATTATAAAATTACAAATAATGTGCAGGTTAGATTTGTAGAGTGTATAAGGTTAATGTGGAGAGAAAAAGAAACAGAGAAGTAGAATTCATGTCTTACATTGAAAGCATGAACAAAATTAAGTATTCAGAAATGCAAAGTAGTGTATCAGAATAAATTACGAAATATAGTCTGAGAAATGTACTGATATACTGCAAGTATTAATTTTACTATGAATAGGATTAGTTAACCAATATATGTATATGAAGATGTAATCCATACAAGCTTGAAAGTTCGAGAAAAAGAAAGGTGATGACTTAAGTGGACTAATATTGATTTCTGGCAGAGGCACTTGGCCTATCATAAGACACAAGGCTGCTAATAAGCAAATAATCTAGCGGGAGCATGAGGACATACCGAGTAATGAAGTGGGTTGAGTAGATGATAGAGAAGCAATATGTGTAGTAGACTTTAGCCTGAAATTAAGCTTATTCGGTTTGAAATATCAGTGAAGAGTAGAAGAGCTAAAAGAAATAGCTGTGTTTGTATAGGCAGTTAATGCATGTAGGTGAAAAACATTGAAGTAAATGGAACACTAAGTGAGGGAACCTTTGGAAAAGGTAGCTCAATCAAAATTATTATGTAAAACAGTCAAATTAATTTTTAAAAATGAAAAAATTGAAGTTTACAGGAATACAACACTGGAAACAAACAATATAGTAGTATTGGATGGTATTGGATACTGTTAATATTTTCAGTAACTTTATACCTATTTCTATGGGTGTGGCTGTATGGTAAGAAGCTTACTTCTCAACCATATGATTCCGGGTTCTGTTCCACTGGGAGGGACCTTGGGCAAGTGTCTTCTACTATAGTCTTGGGCCGACCAAAGCCTTGTGAGTGGATATTGTAGACAGAAACTGAAAGGAGCCCATCATATATATATATATGTGTGTGTGTGTGTGTGTGTGTGTGTGTGTGTGTGTGTGTGTGTGTGTGTGTGTGTGTGAAGAAATGGTGGTGAGGACAAATACAGACACAAACACACAAATATATACATGTATATATATTCATATATATATATATATAAGCAATGTTAATTCTCTAAATGAAGTATTAACAGTAACTGCACGATAAAGTGTAGTATATTGCCACTTAAGTGTGGCTGACCCCTAGGGGTGGATGTTACTGTTGCTTTTAGCCCCAGGAGGACGTCCTCCTGGGGCTAAAAGCAACAGTAACATCCACCCCTAGGGGTCAGCCACACTTAAGTGGCAATATACTACACTTTATATATATATATATATATATATATATATATGTGTATGTGTGTGTGTGTGTGTGTGTGTGTGTGTGTGTGTATTCATATATATATATATATATATATACATATGTATATATATATTTGTGTGTGTGTCTTTTTGTCTGTATTTGTCCCCCATCCAATCATCTCTTAACAACTGATGTTGGTGTGTTTACATTCTTGTAACTTAGTGGTTCAGCAAAAGGGTGTAATAGAATAAGTACTAGGCTTACAACGAATAAGTCTTGGGGTTAATTTCTTTGACTAAAAATCCCTTTAAGGTAGTGCTCCAGCATGACTGAAACAAGTAAAAGAATAAAAGAAAGAATTCAAGGCTGAAACATATTCTTTTCTAATCTAGGCACAAGGCGGACTAGTCGATCAGATCGACCCCAGTACACAAATGGTACTTAATTTATTGACCCTGAAAGGATGAAAGGCAAAGTCGACCTTGGCGGAATTAGAACTCAATGTAAAGACAGACGAAATACTGCTAAGCATTTTGCCCAGTGTGCTAACACTTCTGCGAGCTTGCCACCTTAAGGCTGAAAAATATTCTTTTCTACTCCAGGCACAAGGCCCAAAAGTTTTGGGAAGGGGCCAGTCAATTAGATCGACCCCAGTACGCAACTGGTACTTAATTTATTGACCCCGAAAGGATGAAAGGCAAAGTTGACCTCGGTGGAATTTGAACTCAGAATGTAAAGTCAGATGAAACACCACTAAGCATTTCACCCGGCATGCTAATGTTTCTGCCAGCTCGCTGCTTTAAAGCTGAAAAATATTAACTAGTAAAGTTGTTTATCAGTATGTAAACTTTTATTCTAGGTTCATAATAGCATCATTCCCACTAGTTTCAAAGGACACAGACACAGTTCCTTCTTCCAGAGCAAATTAATAAACAATAAATAAATCACTAAAGTTAAATAAACATTGAGAAATCTGTTTCAATGTCAGAAGCGATTGATTAAGTGATTATCGGCTAGTTACAAAATATATTATCAATTGTCAATTTTTAAATATATCTGAAGACGTTTTCAATAGTTTTTAAAATTATCTATCTTTTATTTTTCACTCGTTTCATTCATTAGAGTGTGGCCAAGCTAGGGCACTGCCTTGAAGAATCTTTTTAGTTGAATGAATCAACCCCATTACTTTTTTTTTTAAGCCTGGTATTATTTTACTGGTTACATTTACTGAGTGACTAAGCTATGGGGATGTTAACACACCAACACCAGTTGTCAAATGGTGATGGACAACAAACACAGACACAAACACTCTCACACACACACACACACACACACACACACACACACACACACACACACACACACAGATACAATGGACTTTTTTCTGTTTCTGTCTACCAAATCCACATACACGGTTTTTGGCAGCCCAAAGTTATAGTAGAAGACACTTGCCCAAGGTGTTACAGTGGGACTGAACCCAAAACCAAGAGGTTGGGAAGCAAGCTTTTTACCTCACAATCACTCATTCATTAATATGAAATTCACTTTCCTAATTTGTGGTTTCCCAATAGGTGTATAATTTTATTAATTGATTTACCTTACTACTAAGATATTAAACAAAATTACTAACTTAGTCTACTCATTTGTTCTTATGAATTTATACCTTCAAATAGCCTACAGTTTGAGTAAACTCTGTTGATATGAGTATATATGTCATTCAGTAGTCAACTTCATATATAGTACAGGTATCACAGGGTTCCCTGATCTTTTATATGGTGGTCAATACAGAAACTAGGGATAGATGAATGGCTGGTGGGAGCTGTACAAGTCCTGTACAGGGATGCTGTCAGTAAGGTGAGGCTTGGCAATAAGTATAGTGAAGAATTCCGAGTAAAAGTAGGTGTTAACCAAGGATCAGTCCTCAGCCCCCTCTTATTCATTATAGTCCTCCAGGCAATAAGAGAGGAATTCAAGACAGGCTGCTCCTGAGAGCTCCTCTTTGCTGATGACTTTGCTCTTATAGCTGAGTCACTACCAAAGCAAGGTCTATAATTGAAGAGTCTTAGAGTCAATCTAGCAAAAACCAAAGTCTTAGTAAGTAGTAAAGCAGACAAATCACAAATCCCTTCAGGTAGATGGCACTGCTTGATCTATAGAAAAGGTGTAGGTAGAAGCTCCATAAGATGTGCAGCAATATCCAAGGAAGGTTAACTATGAAGATAGTTTTTGTGTGTGGCAGATGCACAGGTGCAAAAACTACTGAAGATGTACAGAAAACAGATTCCATCACATGCCAGAGGGAAAAACTAGAAGTAGTTGATAACTTCCATTACCTAGGTGACCAAGTCAGTAGTGGAGGTGTATGCTCTGAGAGTGTAGCTGCTGGAATAAGAATAAGCTGTGCAAAGTTCAGAGAGCTACTACCTCTGCGGATAGCAAAGGGTCTCTTGCTCAGAGTAAAAGGTAGACTATATGATGCCTGTGTGCAAACAGCCATGCTTCATGGCAGTGAAATATGGGCTGTGACTACTGAGGACATGCATAGGCTTGCAAGGAATGAAGCTAATATGCTCTGCTGGATGTGTGATGCCAGTGTGCATACACGACAGAGTGTAAGCACCCTGAGAGAGAAGTTGGACATAAGAAGCATCAGATGTGGTGCGCAAGAGAGACAACTGTGCTAGTATTGTCATGTGTTGTATATGGATGAGGACAGCTGTGTGACGAAGTGTCACACCCTAACAGTGGAGGAAACCTGTGGAAGTGATAGGCCGAAGAAGAGATAAGATGAGGTGGTGAAGCACGACCATCAAATATTGGGCCTTACAGATAGATATGTGTGTGTTTGTTTGTGTATATCCTCAACCACTCCTTGATAACTGGTGATGGTTTGTTTGCATCCCCACATCTTAGTTGCTTGGTAAAAAAAAAGGACGATAAAATAAAAACATGAGTTTTGACAAAAACCTTACAAGACAGTGCCCCAGAATGGCTGAAACAAGTAAAAGATAAGCATATTTCATAAGAAAAATAATTAGTTCTAAATGACTTCATTCTTTCAAAATATAGCAGACTAAGATTTCACTACCCCTAATATATTCAAGAAGTGGGTAACTGAGGGGTATAAAGGAAGTTTAACTTGAAAGCTATTTGTTGTCTTGCTTTGGTGATGTATCTAGCATGACAAGTCTTTATGAAGAGAAAAAAATTGTTGATTCTTGGGTAAAATTTGTTAAATCCTGGCTGGACTAAGTGACATTAAAAAAATATATATCATATAACATTGAATTCTACTAAAATGTCATCTATGAATGCCACTCTTCTTTCTAGGGTAAAAAATTGCTTCACTCCAGAGCAGGTTTTGTTTTCTATGAAGCTCAAATGGAGTTTGTTGAGAAGTACTCATACTTTACATGATTAACTCAGACAACCATACATATCCTTTGCTAACATAAAAATGTAGAATCAAATTTTTTCCTATTCTAAGAGAAAATCATTCTGAACACTCATAAGTACAAGAACGATATTTACTTAGAGGGTGCAAACCAAGTTTTTCAGGAGGATGTTCAAAACATTTTGGCTGTCCTCCACCAAATTTTAGGGGTTGTGCTTGCACCTCCTGCGCCCCTGTTCCCAAGCCTAAGTTAACACTCTCAATCTTCAGACATGTTTTCATATAGTCTTTATATATCCATATCATTACTACCATAAATTCTTATCTTCCAAAATTTGTAAGTTAAGGCTTAATTTAAGTTAGATTCAAAATAATGTGAAAGATACTATCAATTATACATTTCATCAGGAAATATATATCATTAAGTACCATATTTAGCTTTTTCTTATCAATGAAAACAATAAAATGTATTCATTCTGCATAATGCTCAAGAACATCTTATAACACAAAATTATCAGGTATACTATCATTTTGAAATTCACACAACATATTGTAACATGAATGCAAAATTATAATCAAGATTGAATAATACTTTATGTTTGTGTTAAAAGCAACTGAAAACATGTACCTAACTTTACTATAGAATGGAATAAAATTGTTTATAGTAAAAAAATCATGGTTACTGCCAACTTTAATTGACATATTCCATGCAACTACATGTCTACAACTTCAATGGAAGTCTAAAAATATTCCTAACTTTCTGTTAACTCTAAAACTAATTTCTCACGCCTCCTGTTTCAGTTATAGCAAGCTGTAGATGCCATTCAAATAAGGATTGAAGCTCTTTTACAATATACTTTGTACACCAAACAAGGCTTTGAGGTATCGTGAAAAGATCTTATTCAACTGATCAGTGTTATCTGTAATTCTTTTGTCATGGACCATAATACAAATTGCAACATTTCAAAAGATTCAACTAATGTGGGCTAATAATGCTTCCTCTCCTGTTTTGTCATGTCAGATCCCTTTCAAATCTACTAATGCAATTTGTCATTTTAAACCTATCCATCAGCTGATGTTAAGATTAGAAAACAAAAATAAAAAGAGCTAGAGATTATTGACCAGGATGAAAAAGTCTGCGTAGTTCAGATCTTTTGAGAAAAGTGAATTAGCAGCTCAAATGTTTGAGAAAACTCAAAATAGAACTTTTCCTCATAGAAAGACGTATAGCCATTGAAAATTCAGTAATTATTTCTTTCAATAGAAACTTCTTAAATATTTTAGACTATTGAGAGTTTGCCTTAGATCTGGTTACTTCTACCACACACTTTCTTCTGTACATTAATTTATCTTATTTTATAGACACACATATTCCTACGTAGACGATACCACTCTTCACTACTCAATAGCCTTTTGCTTACAGTCATCTTTTATATGCAATCTAGATGCCTTTTCTTTCTATGGATACAAGCTTTGAAAACCCCTTGCAATGGGGACATCACAATTTAGTTTCGTTCACTTGAACCATGAAACTATCACAACATATGTTAAAACAAGATACACACTGTGCACCCCTTCTTTGTCTTTGAATACCCTAAAGCTTAATAACTCAACAGTTTTTGTAAATGCCAGGTGACATATCTAAAACACTGACAAATTTATAACTCAAACCTAAAATTTTTTTTCTTTAGGACTAGAAAATCTTCAGCACTGATCAGATATTGATTCTTTACAATACCCAAGTTCACCCTAAATTAAATACTGCTAACATATTTGGAATGGTACAGCTGCTGCACAAGCAAACATCAAAAACTGCACCCACCCCCACACATACACACACAAAAATAAAAGTCATCTCTCAAACAGGAAAAATATTACTCACCATCTTATTACCACTAACCAACAGACAATGAATGTTCTCCTCTACATCATCAACCACTACTATAACAAGCTAATGAGGGAGCCTCTACATGCAAAAAGTAACAGCCTAATCTCTCTTAAATAGCTCCTGCCATGTAAATAAAGAAGGATACATAGGACAAGGTAATCCCAGATATATAGAGAGAAGAGAAAGACGTGGTTAGAATACCTTTGCACATAGCACCTGGAGCAACACAATAACAGCAATAACGACTACTATAGTGTTTTTATACTGATAAACTACCATGATGTCTACCAAACCTGAAAATGCTCACCTAACTTTTCTCCACCATACCAGGAGGGAGAAGTACATGAAGTGATGAAGATTGTCATTGTTTATAATAAACAAATATAAGGAAAGTCATTAAAATGAACAACAATAAATTATCAATTATGTCTTCTTAGAGAATGTATTAAATGAGCAAATACACAGGCACCAAAAATTCCTTCAACATATCCAAAATAATAAGAGAAAATCAATATAAAAATATCAGACTGAAACAAACTCAAATTACAAAAATCTTTAAAAAGCAAACGAATCATGCTTTGAGGGATAAAAAGAAGCCATAGATAAAACCTGAAGAATTAAGAGAAAAAACATCATAGAAAAACACCTATTCCTAAATTCAGCATTCAAAAGTAACGACAGTAATACAGAATACAAATCAAAGAAGCCATAGAGCTAATCTTACAAGGTTCAAATATATATATATATATATATATATATATATATATGTATGTATGTATGTATATATATATACAGTGGCAGTTAACATGGGTGATCAAAAACTAAAATGGCTCAAAACACAAGAACCACGTTAATAAAGCTACTAAATAAAAGACAAATTAATTGAAGTTTAAGATAAACAAGCATAATAAAATAACACACACACACACACACACACACACACAATACATATACATACACACATACATATATACACACATGCATATATATATATATATATACATATATATATATATATATATATATATATATATATATATATATATATACATATATATATATATATATATATATATATATATATATATATATATATATATATATATACATACATATATATAAACACATATATACATACACATATACGTACACATTGTTTTATTATAATATTTATGATGATAAAACAATATATAAATTAAGAATTAAAATGAAAATAGTAATATTGTGAATTAAGCCAAAAACTAAATAAATAAATGCTAATGGAATATGCTATTAAGCCACAAGAAGCTAATATAGCATCCAACATTTGGCTGTGAAGTTGATGACTGAAAATAAAGTCTAAAAGATTTATGATAGCAGCATAAACAGATTTTGTCTGCAAGTAAGTACTTAAAGAGTGAAGTAATGCATTTTAAGACATGTTGATATCTTCATCTTTTACTAAAAATTAAGTGAGCTGTATTTTTGTCTGATCATGAGTGAACCATTTTCTGGTTTTCCTAATGTTTCTTCAGAGAATATGTGATTCCCAAATTAATTAACTAAGAAAGAAAAAAATTAATATGTCCATTAAAAGTTTTTATATAAAATAAACCCAAGAAATAGAAATATTAATGTCAACAATTTCGATAAAATTCAAGATTTGTTTTTTTTTTATTTTTTAAGATATTATTACGGTATTTAGTTTGAGGCAGCAGGCATCTAGTAATTTATTGATTTCTTTGGTAAACTAATTTTGAAAGTAGAAGTGGTCTGTGCTACTAATTTTGAAAGCTTTTCATGGAAGGGATATGAATCTTAAGATGAGATATGAAATTGAAAATTCAAATATTGAATAATACATGCAATTAAACAAGGAATATCTTATCATAAAAAGGATGTTTAAATTTATTTTAAAAAGTTACATTACTAATAGATATGACTAAATGATATAATGATAATATTGGTCATTTCTATTTGTGTTTTAATAAAGTGAAAGTTAAATTTAACTATCTTGCTATATTAATTGAATGAGTCAGTTTATCTTTCATTAGATCCAAGCAAAATTTAAATGTGACACCATTTTAGATGTGCAATAACATCCATATTGAAATTCAAAGAAATAATGCAGATTAATATCTAATTGCTCAGCAAGTTGTCTCTTTCATTCCAGTAGGCAGTGAGGTATTTTGATCTCTTCTGCCATGAATTGCTGTCATTTGTATGAAGATAAATATGTATTTATACTCTGCACTAATTCAATAAATAGAATCAGTTACTTGAATTTTTATAATCAAATGTATCCATAAATGGATTGTCAGTATGGCTGACTGCAGTAGAAGATAGAATTGGAAGTCATGACATTTAAGAATTTCAAATAGCAGTAATTAAATGTCAGTTCATCGTAGCACCATGAATACTATGAAATAACTATAACAGGGAATCAAAACCAATTTGCAGACTTGATTGACTGGGAATTAAATTTACCATGTTAGCTGATTATTTGTGTAACCTTATACTGAGAAAAGATAGATATTGCTATAGTTACACATTGAAATATTTTCAAAACCTAGATAAGAAACTTAAAACAAGTGAAAAAGATTGTTGGCACATAGCTTATTCTGAGAGATAATTGTCAGGCTTCTGATTATATTTATTTTACATTTAAAGCACTTACAATGATTTTGAAAGCAGTTAATTCACTTGAATAAGGTTTGCAATATTTCCATATGACTAATATACATCATCAATCTAAATACAGATTGTTACAACTGTCATTAAGAATAATGGTTTTTAGCATTCAGTGGAGTATTTTGTGTGTTTGATTCCCTGCAGTATGTTTCTCACTTAATATGGCATAATATTCATTAAAAAAAAGAAAGATCCAATAATATCATATTAATAACTAGTAATGCACCATAACAATAAAATGTAATTTCAGATCTCAGTGACAGCAACTCCAATGTTGATATGAGAATTCTAATTACACCAATTGTCAGGAAGATATATATATATATATATATATATATATATATATATATATATATATATATATACATACACACAAGTAAATATATTATGTGTGTGGGTGATTTGATTTACAACCAGCACTGAGCAGAAGAGACAAGAAAACAATATTTGATAAAAGAGAATAAAGAATTAGAATTCTGCAAGGAATAATGATGCAAAACCAGCAAATAATGTTACGGTTTACCTAAAAACAGAGATTCAGATTATTTTTGCATTTGTTGTTTCAAAGAATAATTTTAGCAAGCTTCTCTTACATTACGTTTGAATTTGTCTTTAAATTTTGAATATTCATTAGTGAATTTGAATGATTCTGTTAAATCTCCTAAAAAAAGGTTTACGGAACTTGTATTTTTTTTCAATTTGTCATTAAATGAAAAATCCAATTCTCTTAGTTAATGTGTATGATTAGAATTCATGAACATTTTTAAGACAACAATTTATTACATCAAGGAAATTCGGAAAACTGTGATACATACAATCAAAGAAACTAGGATATCAAAAGATGATCAAAACGTAGTGTCCTCTATTAAAGCCGTGGGCCAATTAATGCCTAGTGAGTGAATTTGGTAGAGTGGAAGCCAGGTGGAAACACATCATGTCTTAGTGTTTGACCAACCCACTGCTTAACAGGTGTTGGTTTGTTTGTATCCCTTTATCTTAGTGGTTTAGCACAAGAGATCAACTCTGTTGATCTCTTGTGCTAAACCACTAAGATAAAGGGATAAAAATACCAGCCTTGTTTGACTAGCCTACAGATTAGTGCTCCTACATGGCCACAAAGCAAGGACTGAAGGAAAAGAGTAAAAGAGAATATTAGTTTAAAATAAGAGGAACATGATTTAATTATAACTCAATTTTGATAACTTGTTGCAATCCTACACAGCTTATTGCATCAACAACTATAATAACATGACATTAAAGATGCTAGAAATTTTTATTAATAGTTAAATAGGTACTGGCTTCACATTAGAATGGAGATTTAATGACAAAACGGGTTTAAACTGTTAGTTCCAAGAACGCTATTCCTGGAAAATATAACATTGATTTAGGTCTAAAACATAATTTGGATCTGAAGAATAAAAATAATATATGGATTCTTCTTTTTCTAAGGTATCTCGATGAAAGTGTTGATACAATATATGCTAACATAACCTGGGGAAATTCTACTGATTTTATTTGTTAAAGAAAGATGGAGGGAAAGAAGGAGGGAGGGAGAAAGAATGAAAGAAACAAGAAAAGAAGCTTTCACAAATGACTGATTCTATATTACTTCATCATCATCATCATCATTATGTAATGTCCTTTTACCATGCCAGCATGGGTTGGATGGTTTGACAGGAGCTGGCAAAGCACACCAAGTTCGATAGTCTGTTTAGGCTTAGTTTTTACAGTTGGATGCCCTTCCTAACACCAACCACTTAACAGAATGTACTGAGTGATTTTTATGTAGCACCAGCACTAGCACACTTAATCATATTAAATTAGAAGAAAAGTTGCAATATACCATAATACTTCCCATAATGCTTCATGAGTTGGGACATGCATAAAATCACTAACTGGGTTATTAGTTCTGAACTGGTGCTGTCCCAACTATTTTGATTGAATAGTTTACTTAAATGAATTAAGGTCTGATGAGGAATGGACAAAAATAGGGAGATCTAGTCTCAATATATAAATATAGAAAATTGATTTTATTAGGATCAAATTCATCGTTGTCCTTGTTATAAATATATTATTAATAGATTTTTAAATATGTATACCACTGGAGCAAACATTTCTTAAATGGTATTTCAAAAAAGTTTATTTCCTTTCAATTAAAATTAGGATTTCCTTTTATAGAAATAAGATTTTGCTAAAATAAACCAATTCATACAGTTTAATTAATTCTTGAGTTTAAGATATACTAAACTGTTCTTCATTGCCAACTGCAACAATAATCACGATGTTTGTAAAGTGCTAGAACTTGTAATCTTATTTTATGTCCCTTCACAATGAAAAAAGCAGACAAATATGTTTTGCAGCATATTTAATTCAATCACAGTTTCACACCTAACTTTCCATTAAACAAGTAGTGAATGATTTATGTCTTTTTTATTTTGTTATCTTTCAAAATTATAATACTACTTTTTACCTTTACTATCTGAATATTGTAGCAATATCACTTCTTATACTACTGTTTTCTGCTCTGACAAAAACCATCAGCATAAGTAGGCCTATCCAATTAACTATCTGATCTATGAAGCAATGATATTAAAGAGATTCACATGAAGAAACTAGTTGGCAGCAGAAGAGAAATATGATTGTTATGAGAGGGATAACATTTAGTTCACAAACAATTTTGCAAACATTTAGTGCCATACGCAAAACATTTTATCATGAAATATGGAAACATTGAAAACCTTATTGTTAGTAACTACTCTTGGTCCATCTTATACCATGTATTACTGATTACTGTTCACATAACTGTTGATAACAGAACAGAGTTTAGAAAGAACAGAAATGTTACATTAAACTGTTTAAGAAAAACTAAACCAGCATTTTAATGAATGTATTGTTCATTCACAAAAGCTAAAGACAATTAATTTAAATAGCTATTAAGATGTTGTCAGAATAACCATTTTTGAGATTCAAGGGGAAATATACTAGACAGAAGAAAGAATATAAATATATTGATTTTGCAAGCTTAAAAGTTCCATATTAAAAAGAATTATGGTATAAAAAGCATTTTTATAAGCTTACTTCTTATGTTATTTCATTGACTTATAAATAATATACAGTTCAGATATTTTTATAGAAATATGTTCCAAGTTTATAACAGAAATATTGTTATTTATATCCTAAATGTGGTTACTAAATCTGTTTACAAGCCACAATTCATAATTACTGCAAAAAACTGTGAGAGAACATAGACAAAAGAGGAAATATTTCTTCTAGAACAAAAGACAATGACTATGATTATGAGTTATCAAAACATTGGAAATATTTCAGATATTGTTTGAACATGTGCACATGTACATTTCTTATTACTGATTTTCCTAATGTGTCATAAGTGTAGAAATTCAATTTTAGCATTATCTACTCATTTATATCATCTACCTGGCAGGCTTATATTTGGAAATCTACGCACCATCCCATTTCTCAGTGACCCAAGAGATCAATAATATTATTTTGCAATGCAAAAGCCTGTACATTTTCTACATTTTCTATAATCATGTTTCCATGGAAACATAAATAGGATGATTCCTTAGAAAAAGTACTATTCACAATCTTATGTTTAATATCAATAATTTGTTTCAAACACTGAGAAAGAGTTTCATATTGAATATTTTCCCTTACAGTTTCTCCAGCACCTTTAAAAACACTCTTTCTGTACATTTAAACAATATACTTACATATATACCCAAATTTCATCTCCTATCTAATATTCAAGTGTAGCTGATTGATATTAATTGCAGGAATTTTGTGAGCAACAAAGGACATTTCAACATTGTCTCTTTCAACAGTACTAAGACATCCCAACTACACATCAAGGAAACCTACAACAATACTTTTGTTGAGCAACACCACAAAACTCATTATATTCTCTGCAAATGCTAGGCTTCATGAATTCTGATGAGCTTTGATGGTGATCACATAACAATATAGTAAGGCTTAAACTTTGAAGAAAATATTTATTCTCTGAATACTTGCTGACTTCACACATAAACTTTAGAATACATCTTATATTTTGGAAAGACTATATTATATACATATATAGATACCAAGCTAAATGTTATGCTACATGGTACAGTCATGAGTTAACCAATGTGCTATATCCACCCAGTCTCTTCAACTATTACAATCATTTATACATGTCAAAATTTCCTAACTGTATACCACCAAATCATTTGCTTTTCTTCCTCCTCTTCAAATCACTATCTCTTCCAAAACCCATCATACTAACCCTCTCCCCAGTCTTTTTCCTTTATGCTGAACATCTAATTTTCATGAACTTCAATCTAACTTTGATACTACTCTCAGTCAGGCAAGTCTTAAATCTTATTCCTCTCAACACCTTAGCACGAATCTCATATTTTCTGTCTCTAACATATCTCTACTACACTAGTTATTCTAGATTCTAGCTTTTTTCTGAAATAACATTTGTGCCTATACAGAATCTACTCTTGCAAGAACTCACCTCACATTGTGAATATCATTTCAAAATCTTTCAATTCCTTAGGCTAAAAGCATTCTTTCTAGTTTTATCTGCTGCCTTCACTGCTCTCCAAAATTCTCCAGCCTGTAACAATTTGTTTGACAAGATCTCATTCAGCATTGGAATCAACTATCTCACTTTGCCTCACTCTTTTCAGTCATCATCCTCAGTGACATATATACCCATATTTTGACTACACATAAACTGTCTGAATGTTCTACAAATCTTTCTTGCCTCCAAATTCCCCCTTACCAAGTCTAACCATCACTAACTGTAGCCTCAAAGGATCATCTGATAACTGTTAACCATGCTAACACACTTCATGTTTTTCTACCACACAGCTCCTAACATTGAAACTCTACATCAGTGGTTCTCAACCAGGGTTCACATAGCCCTTGATGATCCATATCAGATTTTGTTGTTAAAATTTATCAGCAATAAATTAGTTATACTTCTATGATACACAAAATATTTAAGCAATTTTCTTTTTAATAATACTTAATTATAGAAATATTATATGATGTTTGTTTTAATATCGAATGACTAGGAGGGTACATCTGAGTAAAATAAGAATCACAGGTGTCCATAGGTGAAAAATGGTTGAGAAACACTGCTCCACAGTATTTCAGGTCAGCTAATTTGTCACACCTTCAACAATTCTATACAGAATAACCAGCAGCAGATGATATGCTTTAATCTTCATCCATACAACACAGCTATGCAAGAGATCAGAACAATATTCCAAGGTATTTCTCTCTTCATTACTTACACAGAGATTGTCCACAGACTTAAATGCCCAACTAGTTCACTTACAGTTGTGTTGCAACAGTAAAAGTGAAAAGTGCTGCCTACACCAGGGGCACCAATTTAGAGCCCTTGGTTTAATAGCTGAGTCACTGATTCCTCTTTTATCTTTTACTTGTTTCTCTCATTCAGCTTCAGTCATATAGAAGGGTTTTAGTGGAACAGATTGCTCCCAGTGCATATTTTCAAGTCTATTACTTATTCTATCAGTCTCTTTTGCTGAACAGCTAAGTTACTGGGATGTAAACACACCAACACCAATTGTCAAGCATTGATCAGGAACAAACACAATGACACACACACACACACACACATATATATATACAATGTGCTTATTTCAGTTTCTGTCAGTCAAATTCACTCACAAGGCTTTGGTCAATTTGAGGCTATAGAGGAAGACACTTCCTCAAAGTGCCATGCAGTAGGTCTAAACCTGCCAAAACCATGTAGTTGGGAAGCAAACTACTTACCATGCAGCCAAACTTGTGCCTATTGTTTGCCTTTGCCAAACTACTAAGTTATGAAATATAAACAAACCAACAACAGTTGTCAAGAGGCGGCAAGGACAAACACTGATACACACTCACATATATGGATATATTTATATATGACAAGCTTCCACAGAGTTTCCATCTATCAAATTCACTCACAAGACATTGGTCTGCTCAGGGCTATAATAGAAGACACCTGCCCAAGGTGCCATGCAGTGGAACTGAACCCAAATCCATATGGTTGCAAAGTAGCTTCTTCACCACACAGCCATACTTCTGTTTTAATTTTACACAGGCTTATAAAATATCTTTCCAGACATTATGGCATATTTCAGCATTTCATAATTTCTATAATTAAGTAATCCGCGATGTGTGAGTGTTTCATTTTATCACTTTCTAACTTTTTCTTTATCCCCATTTGCTTCTTATTCATAAATTAGATCATAAATGTCTTTCCTCAGTTCAGTTAGTGTCTATTGTTTCCCCACTTTCATCTATACACCCTACAAAAAGAGGAATCCATTGATTATTCTAGTCTTTAAACCTAATAGGAAATGTTTGCCGACTACTACAACACAGGCATGATGACTATTAGAAAAGCAAAATAAATTTTCAAGTATTTCACAGCCTTGCAAACTCTCACCTCCAACCCCAAGCTGAAGAATCTGTATTAGCATCATAGAATCATCCTACTCACCACTCCTCAAATAAAATGCAGCGTTCCTGCTGATAAACCTACCACATTAGTTTCCCATTTTGCTTCTAAGTCTACACAGCCCACATACAATAAAACTGCTTTCAAACTGTGTATATACACATCAGCTTTCACTCAAAGTACACTCATTCACATGTGGGAAGACTACCTGAAATTCTCTTTAACCTAACAAGGCAACCATAACCGACAGCATCCTATCCATTAAGCATTCGGTACAGTTAATTTTCATTCACATGAAATTCTTCAATCACCTCTATAGGAATCTATTTGGACCTATGGATGCATGTGACATTGTCTCATTCCTCTGAAAAGCAACCTCTTTGACCAGCCGAACATTATTCTATCATTGTTACTTATGATAAATTAATAGAAAACCATAAACAACTAGCTCTTTCATCAGACTCAGTCTCTCTCTCTCTCTCTCTCTCTCTCTCTCCCTCCCTCCCATTCTTTCTCTCTGTCCCCTTTCGTAATTACTAGAACAACTGCAACAGAGCCAGGTCTGTTGGAAACTTGGTCTCCCCTTTTGCATGCCAATGCTTAAAAGTAATCTTTCTTGACAAAAGCAATGTTACTGCACTTGACAACAAAAAAGCCTTTCCCTTGATTAACATGCTAACCTTATAGTTAAGCTGCTCACATATGAGCTCTGTCCATTTTCCATCTTCAGATCAAGCATTTGCTGTCAGAATAATCCAGAGCAGCTTGCACTGAGAAGGGTCTTTTTTTAATTCCATTCTATCAACCCAGTCATACCCCTATTTCGGTCTTGTCTCTAACTATTCCTCCTGTACACTAATGATTCATTTCTATTCTCTCTAACCACACACAATCTTATGAAGATTATGAGGTAATGCACTTATTTGTAACCTTCTACACACAAGCACCATCCACATATAATCCAGACATGTTATATCTACATATCTGCATTATTTCCATGAACAAACACCTTGAAAATATCTTTTAATAAATAAATAACAACCTAGTTTGCTTCAACAATGTCATGGCACAAATATCACACATATGAAAGAAATATTTCATAATCTCTTCTCAGCACATGAATGAGACACAAAGTTCTCATAGTTGTTATAACTCCTAAGCCTTACAATCTCAGATAATCTCTGCCCACATATGCAATATTTCAACACAAAAAGAAGACATTTTCTTGGGACCAGAAAATTCTTCTGCTCTGATTCTCACCAACTTCAAATCTCAGTCACAACCTATATTGTAACACTTGTATTACACACACAAGCATCCTAAACTATATCTGAAAGAATGCCACTTATCTAATAAGCAACAAGTCATGAATTAATTCAATACATCTGCTGACCCACAAATATATTACTCTTTCTCTGTCTTTTCTATCTCTATTACAACATTGCATACTCTCTCTCTCTCTCCAAAATTTTTCCCTATCATTTCTTATGAGAGTTGCAACTCCATGGTGTTATTTCCCATCCTACCTTTAGACAGTATATGTTATTCAACAGAAGTTCAAGCCAAACATTATTCCTATCAATATGAACCATTTTAGAAAGCCTGCATAGACTGAGTACTGCAACCTTCTGAATTTACCTCCCTATCCTGGAAAAGTTCAAACTGAATAATAAATACATGATTTTCTTGTCTGATTCTGCAAGAGCAAAATGCAATGTTCTAGCTCTTTGGGGTAAATAACAAAAATAAAGCCTTAACATAATAGTAAAACTACTTCTACAATAAAACCATTATATTGATACTTTTATAATTAGAAATTAAGTGTATATGGAACTGGTAAAATAATTTCATACCCTTTATTTTTATAGAGTGGATGGCTCTGAAGTTATTTGTTGTGGCAAACATTCACAAAGTGAATGGAGCTTCAAAGACTAACCACCCAACTATATAAGTGAAACAATATCTTTTTCCATTTAGATTTAAAGATTTAAAGAGGTCGATAAAGTAATGTGTTCTAAAAGCAGACTCAATAGAAAAGCAAGAGTAAGATTCCATATTATCAACTCCAGTCAATGGGTGAGTTAGTGCAAGCATAGTTAATGCATGAAGCATTAAAAAGCTAACTAGAAATAAATATGCAATGGGAAAAGTAAGACCTTAATCATTGAGTATTTTTTCTTTTTCAGCAACTATCAGACAACTCTAGGCATGTTTTGGTCTATTCTGACCTCATTTGCAAAGCTTTACTGGACTGAATGAAACAAACTAATAGTTCAGAACATTAACAAATTAGGCTGCTTTTAATTACTTCAATTAAATAATTGAAGCTTTGTGCTAAACCTTTCATTATCAATGACATGAATTTTTAGTATGACAATAACACTTCTCAATTTCAAGAGAAAGCATATAAACATGCAGTTTGAAGTTTGTTTTCCTTTTTCTTCTAATGCCCAGAGTTGAAAAATTTGCAATTTTGGCTATCCTATTTAATAAACTGCTATGATAATGCTTACTTTGAATTTTTTTAAATGTAGTTATTATCTTCTTTACTGCTATAGTTTTTATCTCCTAAAGTTTCAACTCTTTTACACAACTTGCAATTCAGGTGCATATATTCCATAGCAAAGACTAGATATTCTTCCATTAGATTGAAGGCATCCAAGCAGAAGGCAATAAAGATTAAAGAAGTGAAAAACTGGTATGTCTCTAATGGCTGTAAAATTTACTTTGGTATGCATAATAGAAAAGGAAATGTTTTATTGTTCTTACTTAGATTTTGTAACCTTGACTTGTGAAGTGAACTTAAAAGAGAAGTGTAAAAAAGAGATAATAAACTTTGATTGAGATATTAGGATAAACTGACAGTAACAGATTTTTTTTCTTTACATTTCATGTATTTGCATTTATTGTTGAAAAGAAATTATTTGTATTGAGGAGAATAAGTTTAAAACTCTGATGCGTCATTTTCAAAGATTTTCAGGCAAAAAAATTATGCATTAACCACATGCATTTACAGAACGTAGATACTGGTCACTATATGTTAGAGTCAATGATTAAATATGCCTTAATTTTAGCAATTTCTGTAATTAAGATATGTACATGGAGTAAGTGAAATTAAATTGTCCCTCAGTTATTTTACATAAGATGACCTTTACTTTTCTATATCTCAGACTTATTTATATAACAAAATCTATAATTTATTGATATAAAATTATCTTTATTCAATGAATATTATATCTCTAATTTGAATGATTTTCCTTTTCTTTTAATTTTATAAATTAGAACTGAAACAAGCTATAAACATTGTAGAATATAAGAAAATCTTTTTAAATATGTATTTATATATATTTTTAAAAAATTTCTCATTTTTTAAAATTGGAACCAAAATTCTTTCCATCTTAGAATAAAAGTTTCAGGGTGATGGAAGTTCTGGTCCACATGTAAAATTCCACCTATGTTTAAATTTGCAACATCTATTGAGGCAGCTGTAATTGAATATAAGCTGCATTCCTTCATAGACACAATTCACTTAACAAGGTTCGTCTGAACAATTCTTGCATCTCTGATATCATGATAATAATAGTTGCTTGTTTTAACATTCTCTTGAGATAATGTAAGACAGATAATTGTTTTTTAAAGCTTATTTGCACTTATTACTTTATTGGTGTGACTGATAACATTCAATTAATTCTTTTGCATACACATTTTCTTTCATAATATTTATGTGGTTGTCTGGTGAAAACTATTTTTTCTAATGATCTTCTACTAGCACTTCTATTAAACACCTCCTGGCAGTATTTGAATCAAAACAAATAAGATAAATATTGTTTACTTTATTTGAACTTATATATTTATATTTGACCTTTCAAATAATCACTTTCATTGCCATCATCAATACACAACATTTTGTTCTGTTAATCTTCTGATGACTCCCAATCTATATTTCTAGTATACCACGATTTTCTTTCCTCTCACACAGCCAGTCTCTTTATTTGGTTTTCCATTAAACCAATCTTTTGTTTCTTCTGTCAACAATCGCCAATGTTTTTCATCAGCTACACTCTTCACTGGTATCTTTTTTTACTTTCTTAAATATGTGGTACTTGAGTCTTCACGCTCTGAGGCAGGCGATGTTGCTAGGAGACCGGCTTCTCTGAAATGCTACACGTAGAGATGTAGATAAATCCAGCAAGGCTACTTATTTATTTCATTGCCTTTCAGTGTAATATAATTATTCATATCCAGCCTTTATGTTCTTGTTATACCAGAAGGCTATCCAATGTTTATTAAATCATATAAATTCATTAAATTTATACTGTTGAAAGAAAGTAATAATCAGCTGTTGGTATCTGAATGCATCAATTAAATAAAGGAAAATAAGTTTTGAAATGTGTATGTAAAATATTTTTATCTCATCCTCATCAACTACATTACTGACAGCCATATCATGATGCCTGCACTGGCTCTTCTCCAATCATCAACGTTAAGCAATGTTGAGACTATTAGTACTTGGGTGGGTGAATTCTTGGTGTAAGCATCTCACTTTTTACATAGGTTCAAGCATAGTTGCGTGGTAAGCAACATACATTTCAGGTTCGATGGGACTGAATAGGGAGCCGTGGCATAACAACTTGGGGAAGTAGAAAACTGAAAGAAGCCCATCATATATATGTATGTCTCTCTCTCTCTCTCTCTCTCTCTCTCTCTCTCTCTCTCTCTCTCTCTTCCTCGATATATATATATATATATATATATATATATATATATATATAATAGAAATATGTAACAAAAACAAAATAGAAACTACACGTGGGAATGTAAGGGGAAAGTAAGAAGAAAAATAAGCGAAAATGCACATTGGAAATCAAACAAAGTAAAGGTTTTTTATGAAAATTAACGATAGATATATACAATTAGATGAACTGAGGTAGGAATAAAAGTAATAAAAGTCATTATTATGAATTGTTAAAGAGATTCAAAAACATACCAGTTTTCTAATGTTACTAATCATTGCTTTGAACGCACACCGATATATATATATTTGTGTGTGCTTTTATCCACCACCACCACCACTTGACAACAGGTGTTTATTTGTTTATATTCCTGTAACTTAGTGGTTCAGCAAAAGAGTCCAAATAAAATAAGTACTTTAAAAGAAAACAAGTACTGGGGTCAATTTGTTTGACTAAGCCCTTCAAGGTGGTGCCCCAGCTTGACAACAGTCTGATGATTAAGACAAGTAAAAAAAAAAACAAAAGATAAGAGATATCAAACACTAACAGCTAACCATATAGAGTAAGAAAAGAACTCATTGCATGCTTGTTATATGTATTAATGAAACAATTCACGAAGAAGGAATCTTTCACCTGAAAATATATCATCATCATCGTTTAACGTCCGCTTTCCATGCTAGCATGGGTAGGACGATTTGACTGAGGACTGGTGAACCAGGTGGCTACACCAGGCTCCAATCTGATCTGACAGAGTTTCTACAGCTGGACGCCCTTCCTAACACCAACCACTCCGAGAGTGTAGTGGGTGCTTTTACGTGCCACCGGCACGAAGGCCAGTCAGGCTGTACTGGCAACGACCACACTCGAAATGATGTCTTTTACATGCCACTATCTATAACTTGTGTCCACTCATTCAAGATAAAAGACAAAACCAAAATCTAGTGGTTTTGTCTTACTAAAGAAGTCTACTACAGAATATATAAAGAATCTGTAGGCAAATAACATAATAACAGTGTGTAAGAGAAACACTATGTTTTTCAGATATCTATCACATAAAAACTATTAAAGTGTTAGATGAATGAATTATTTTCATATCATTCAAATAATTTATGAGACTTACAAAAATGAACTGAAATAATTCTGCCCATTCAAATGAGAGGAGACTATTTTGAAATTCTGATCAAATATTTAATATCAAGATAAGTAAAAGCTGTATGGTGTGAGAAGATACATAACATCATTACATAACATTATGCAATGAAATTGCTATTCCATTGTTCAGAGCCAGGTCAGCCCTAAACAAGTAGACTGATGATAAAAGGTATTCCAACAGTGATGACTTCATCTTTTTACAATGTAGCACTTCTTGTGCTATATAATCTATAGTACTCTCACGTTTTACAAAAAAATGTTGTTGTTGTTGGCACTCCATCGCTTACGACATCGAGGGTTCCAGTTGATCCAATCAACGGAACAGCCTGCTTGTGAAATTAACGTGCAAGTGGCTGAGCACTCCACAGACACGTGTACCCTTAACGTAGTTCTCAGGGATATTCAGCGTGACTCAGTGTGACAAGGCTGACCCTTTGAATTATAAGCACAACAGAAACAGTAAGTAAGAGTAAGAGAAAGTTGTGGTGAAAGAGTACAGCAGGGTTTGCCACCATACCCTGCCAGAGCCTCGTGGAGCTTCAGGTGTTTTCGCTCAATAAACACTCACAACGCCCAGTCTGGAATCGAAATCGCGATCGTATGACCGCGAGTCCGCTGCCCTAACCACTGGGCCATTGCACCTCCACCCAAAAAAATGTAATCAATTTAAAAAAGACTGTGCTGCTGTTTCTAGCAGGTAAAACAACAACATAGAGGTTACTTTTTTGGCTTGTATGAAATATAGTTTACAGATTAGACAAAGAATTATAGTAAGAACACACACTAGAGTCATCAGAGTGCTAACTGAAAATCAAATCTGTAAGCCAGAGTGCACTGTCAACAATTTGACAGTAATTATTGACACGAATTTACATTTTCAAACATTAACAAAATTAATTACTTTGAGAAAGGTAATTAAAGAGGGTAAGAGAAGTGAATTAACTTAAATGAAAAATTAAAACCGGCATAACTTCTTTTGAGTAGGCAGAAAGTTGTTTTGTAGGGAACTGCCAATATTAAATTAATTATATTACTTAGAAATAAACAATTAACAAATTCAACTCTAACCAACAGTGAACTAAGAAAAGTGATGCATTAAACTTGATAATTAAAGGATTTAGCTTAAATCTTTACTGACTTGGCCAATTTCAGCACTATTTAATAATATTTCTAATAATAATAATAATAATTTTAACAATGAAACAAAACATACACAAATCAAGGACCTTGAATATTGCATTCAATATGAAAAAAGTGAAACTGCTTTGCTAATAGTCAAGGTTATTGAAGTGGTGGGGGCACAGTGGTTGTGATTTGAAAACTGACAACATGAGTATATTGATATTTACATTTTTATTTGTAAAGATTTACTTCAGTGACTATCAATATGTTTATTTACAGTATATTAGGAATTTTTCTTGACTGAAGTGGCAGGACTGTAGTGGCAATGGCAATAATGTTTGATAACAATAAGGATGAGAATGATTATTCTAACAATATAAAATATTGATTTGATTTGACTAGGAACAAGACCATAATACGAAACATTTATCATATGTTGGTGGAGCTTTAATATGGTTTCAGCTGACAGACAAACTAATGAAAGAATTTGACATCTTTCTATAACATTCCTTAAAAATTATAAAGATATTTGATTTCTAATAAAACAGCTAAAGTTAGTAGAGATTATCTTATAAAATTCTGCAAAGAGTTAATTTCATTTAATGGTTTGTATTTTACTTCTTTTCTTTTGTCCCAAATCACCAAATAAATAAGGTCATATATCCAACTATGGCAGGTTAAAAGGTTCATTGTAATAGTAATAGATTGATTTGAATATAATAATATTTAAATGGAAATATATGTAGTCTCAGATAAATCATTTTATCACATCAAATCTAATATAAAAACTACTGCAATTTGCTTCTAAATAAGTGTAGAGGGGAGATATCAACATGCAACTTTAAACATCGTTTAATATCAGGAATGAAAAATATTGATTTCTTACTAGACTAAAAATTTGCAGAAAACCAGTACAATTAATTGAATTGACCCCATGAATGGTATTTATTTTATCAACCCCAGAAGTGTGAAAAGCAATGCCAGCCCAGGGATTATTTGAATTTAGAATATAAAAGGACAGAATTATATAGTGCTATACATGTAGAACATTATAATACTTTTAAATGAAAAATATTCAAGCTTTTGATATGAAAAATAATCGTGACAATATTTGGCCCTTAGTTAAGAACACTTTTGTGTATGGAAATTTATATATCTTAAGGGATAATATTATATTGACATTGACAGTAAATCAGAGACAATCATGTAAATTTTATCAATCAGTATCACACACATTTAAGCTTCAAACTAAGGATACAATAACTCTGTTTACACTAATTTATTTCCATGCAAAGGTAGTTGTAATAGAAAGTATTTAGAACATCCAAATTTCATGCAAAAATAGCTGTGGTAAAAATTCGGCATATCTTTAAGGAGATTGTATCTTTAGTTTTACAGTTTGATACCATTTTAAAACCACGGATAACAAAATAATGTAAGATAATAAAGAAATTTTAAAAATATTACTATTAACTATTGTAATAATAATCTTCAATGTATGGCCCAAATTCTTTTAAACATAAATTGAGCTAGGCAAGATTTGAATTTGATATCCTAAAGTTTCAAGCTAATAGTTCTCTTTTTAACTTTTCCGTTAATTGGCAACAATCACCATACACAACAATAGGAGTATTTTTACATTTCCTTTCATTATTGATATGCTATTTTTATATATTTTTAGTTATGTTGATTGATCCTTTCAGCAGATGATGATGAAGGTAAATTTAGTGATGGTGTTATTGAGTAGTCTCAGTTCCCTTTTAGAAGAGGTGGTGGGGATGTTGATGGCAATGATCATACCTATATTGCTTTTAATAAGAAAAAAAGGTGAAGAATTACATGACTGAAAAAGAAATTTTTAAAAAGGAAATTCTATCTGAGAATAGTTTCAATCTATCACTTAGCACAAGACATGCAAGCGTGAAGAAGCATATGAATCTATGCTATAAGCATTTTCAAACATTAATCACAAACAATGTCAAAAGCCACAATGAGTTGCTGATTATAATGATGCTAACATTTCTATGCTTGTCTTACAGAATAAAGTTGAACTAAAGTAATATATGTTGAAAGAATTCAATGAAATAAATATCTGTTCAGAAGAGGAAATCAAGATTGTGCCTGTGATAATTTCTGAATTACTACAAAAGGAAGACTGATCTGAGATAACCTTCATTGAGATATTTTGAATACACATCTTACATAGAGACCTGACCTTTGGTGGTAAGTTCATTGATGTAAGATATCAGAAACACAAATGAATTAAGATGAGTGAGGAAGACAACTTCACTAGCATATTCTACAAAACTCTTTAAAGTAAAGAATCCAAGGAATGTTAAACTTGTGTTATAAATGCTGTTTGCAATATGGATGACGATGGGTCAGCTGATACACACAATACAATACCAATTCTTTACTCTTTGTAATACCTAACATTAATTTATTGTACACTTTTATTCAATTGATTTTGTCTGCACTGACTGGTGTGTTAGTATTTGTTTTTGTTAAATGTATTTCAAGACTGATTCTTATTGATTACACTTTGATAACACTTCTGTTGCTTTCCTTAGTGTATATGAAAACCTATTAAGAAAATATAGATAGTTTTTAGAAATTATACTATTTTTGTTTTCTTTTCATAAGATTTAGAGTTGAAATTATTGCAGTATACTTACAATACATTGGAAAATGTTGAGAATTGACTTTTTGTAGTTCAATATAATAAAGAAATATTTCAAAGAATTTGAATTACAAATTATAAATATATGAACAAGGAATTTCAAAGTATGAAAATTTCGAAATATAATAGCAGCTTATACTAACACTATGCATATAGAATAATAATATCCTGTACATTTATATTAATCCAATGCAAGTTTAATTTACAAGATCCTAGAAACATTGTTGACACATTTCTTTTAACTTGCTTTAGTTAAACTAAAGAATGTATAGACTAAAGCCTTCTTTACTAAACTTCAGTAGGTCATGCAGCAATTATACATAAATGAATGGTTTATTGGAGCCATTAAATTTCTATATCATCACCATAGAAATCTCAACTTTAAGTTTTCAAAAAGTATTTGTACAAGATAAAATTCATTCTCTAAATTGCTAAAGCTGTAGGCTGCAGTGAAAGAAAAATAAGACAAGTTTCATTATTGAAGAAAGACATGCAATGAGAAATGAATAGATAGAAATAATCAGTCTTACAGTGTTCTGAAGTTGATTCAAGAGTTTAGTTAATAGAAAACAAACAAATTTTTAAAGTATAGGGGAAAGAAAAGGGCAGTACAATATGGTCTAAACTCAATGCTACTTTTTCTCATGCAGTCTTTGAAGTTGATAACCTCCACGCCAATGCTTAAATATTTTGACAGTATATTAATAAGGTAGGTGAAAATATCTTGTAATTAAAAATTTGGCATCTTCAAAATAATACAAAGATTCTGGTATGGTTTTTTGAGGAGGGTTAGAACATTATCTAATGTGATATAACTGGATATCTTTCAGCATTTTCTTTTACCTGTTTCAGTCATTAGACTGTGGCCATGCTGGGACACCACCTTGAAGAATTTTAATGGAAGAACTCATCCCCAGTACTTATTTTTTTAAAGTTTGGTAGCCTCTTTTTTTATTCTATTAGGCTCTTTTGCCAAACTGCTAAATTATGGGGATGTAAACACACCAACACTGGTCGTCAAACAGTGGTGGGGGACAAACAGAGACACAAACACATAAACACACACACATACACACACATCTATATACATAAATATATATATATATATATATATATATATATATATATATATATATATATACGACAGGCTTCTTTTAGTTTCCATCTATCAAATCCACTTACAAGGCATTGGTTAACCTGAGGCTATATTTGAAGGAACTATATGGTTAGGAAGCAAGCTCCTTACCACACAATCATGCCAGTGCCTATAAGAAATAAAATTTAAGAAATTCTACATTTCAAAAATTTAATGTTTTGAAAGAAATTTTAAATATGTGTAAAGGTACCATAGTCGATTTGTTGATTTAAAAGTAGGCAACTCAGTTTTACCAGAGAAATTTCAAAGATTTCATATAATTTCTTCTTTATGATAGATCACCAATATGCATTGATCCAATCAAGATGATCCCTCTCACACCTGCTTGTATCAATATTCAATGCAATTGAAAAAGTTAAGATAGTCAAAATGTGCAGTATTATAACTAAATTTCTTATCCATATAAAAAAAAATCGATACATAAACGTGAAAAGCTTATTATTTTGTGATTGCTAATAAATATTTTTCCTACATGCATGTATATGTGTGTGTATGTGTATACATGTTTGTTGCAGGGGATTCAAAACTCTCTTGTAGAGATGTCATACAGATGTGTAGCTTAAGACAACAAAAGACTAATATCTAAGAAAAATGTATTTCCATGACATCTGTAAGAACATTAGGAATTACACTTCCTGGGATTGAGTGACTATTCAGCAAAATATACCTGTATAATTTCCTTCAAAAGAAAGGCATGTATTTGTGGACTGAGGTGTGTATGTGAACATGCATATGAATGTAACAAGAGAGCAAGAGGAGTGGGTTAAGATGAGAAAAAACAAAACATTGACACATACAGAGAAAAAAGAAGAAAAAAAGAATAGGATTGAGAGAAGCTTAGATTAAAAACAAACAAACAAACAAACAAACAAAAACCGCAATGGTGACTAGAATAATTGGATGTCAGAATCTCATGGGGCAGCTGATGCATGAGATATTCAGAACAAATTATTTCTGATGCAAAGGTTAAAGAAAACATAACTCATAATGGATGAATTTTAAAAAATATAAATTTTATTATAAACAACAAATGCAGCAAACATCAATATTGAGGTTATGCTTTTGTTTCATTGCATGTCCACATAAATAATATTTGCAATATGTATTAAGCATTTGTTTTGAAAATATTCAATGATATTTTCAGGAGATAAGCTGCTAAATATTTTCATTTTTGGCATTGTATATTGCATTGGTTTTACTATAAAAAAAGATATTTGTACATAATAATAAATTTTTCCTCAAACTACAGAGTAGTTTCTTGGTGTTTCTATAAATACTCTGTGAAATTCCTTGAAAAGCCAATACCATATTACCATTAACTACACTATATTCTTTCTCTACATCTGCCCTTTATTCAAATATATGCTGTAAATACTATAGACAGAACATCAAAAAAGTTCCAGAAACAAAGAAAAAAAAGAAATTAATTTTATGTTGTAAGGAAGAAACAGAGGTGAGTTCAATGTTTCAGACAGCAGTCTTTTGTCAAAAAATAAAAAAAGGAAAGAAAAAAGAAAGATGAAAATGAAAGAAGAGAGTTCTGTGGAAGTAATGTTTAATGATAAAAACCCACTTGATAAATGGATAAAATTAAGAATGGAAGTGGAGAGTATGAAATGGTTTCCAAAATCCAGGAAAATAGTTCTTAGTTAAAGGGGAAAATGCATGTGGTTAATATGTATCTGAAAGGCAGTGTGAGTGAGTATGCTGCACAAGTTTATGTAGGTGTATACTGGTTTCAAATTTTGGCACAAGACCAGAAGTTTCAGGTGTGAGACTAAGCCAATTGCATTCACTCCAGTACTTCACTGGTACTTATTTTATCGACCCCGAAAGGATGAAAGGCAAAGCTGACCTCCACAGAATTTGAACTCAGAACATACACACAAACAAACTGCCACTAAGCATTTTGTCAAGCCTCCTAATGATTCTGCTAGCTTGCCACCTTTATATAGGTGCATATTGATATGTAGGTGATGCGAAAGAGGCTTAATGGTATGGGTTTGTGACATACATACATACATACATACATACATACACACACACACACACACACACACACACACACACAAATATATATATATATATATCATCATCATCGTTTAACGTCCGCTTTCCATGCTAGCATGGGTTGGACGATTTGACTGAGGACTGGTGAAACCGGATGGCAACACCAGGCTCCAGTCTGATTTGGCAGAGTTTCTACAGCTGGATGCCCTTCCTAACGCCAACCACTCAGAGAGTGTAGTGGGTGCTTTTACGTGTCACCCGCACGAAAACGGCCACGCTCGAAATGGTGTCTTTTATGTGCCACCCGCAAAAAGCCAGTCCAGGGGCACTGGCAACGATCTCGCTCGAAAATCCTACAGGAGCCAGTCAGGCGGTACTGGCAACGGCCACGCTCAAAATGGTGCATCTCATGTGCCACCCGCACAAGAACCAGTCCAGGGGCACTGGCAACGATCTTACTTGGCTTGCCGGGTCTTCTCACGCACAGCCCATTTCCAAAGGTCTCGGTCCGTAGTCATCGCCTCAGTGAGGCCCAATGTACGAAGGTCTTGCCTCACCACCTCAGCCCAGGTCTTCCTGGGCCTACCTCTTCCACGGGTTCCCTCAACTGTTAGGGTGTGGCACTTTTTCACGCAGCTATCCTCCTCCATTCTCACCACATGTCCATACCAGCGCAATCGTCTCTCTTGCACGCCACAACTGATGCTTCTAATGTTCAGCTTTTCTCTCAGGATACTTACACTCTGACGGGTATTCACATTGACATTACACATCCAACGGAGCATACTGGCTTCATTCCTTGCGAGCTTACGTATGTCCTCAGCAGTTACAGCCCATGTTTCACTGCCATGTAGCATGGTTGTTCGTACGCATGCGTCATACAGTCTGCCTTTTACTCTGAGTGAGAGTCCCTTTGTCGCCAGCAGGGGTAAGAGCTCTCTAAACTTTGCCCAGGCTATTCTTATTCTAGCAGCTACACTTTCAGCGCACCCACCCCCACTACTAACTTGGTCGCCCAGATAGCGGAAGCTATCGACTACCTCTAGTTTTTCACCCTGGAATGAGATAGAAGTTGTTTCCTGTTTGTTTGCAGTCTTTATTGCACCTGAGCATCTGCCACAAACAAAAACTAACTTGCTAGTTAACCTGCCTTTGATGTTGCTGCACCTCTTATGTGTCCATAGCTTGCACCGGGTACATCTTATAGAGTTACTACCTACTCCTTTTCTACATACTGAGCAGGGCCATCTACCTGAAGGGATATACATATATATGCATGTGCGTGTGAGAATAGAGAGGGTTTGTGAATCACACAAGAGAGTATTTAACAGTGTATGACAGTGTTAGTTGGCAGGTAATGTTACTAAAGGAAAACAAGATGATTATTAATTCCATTTGGGTGACTTGTGCGTAGGGGTTAGCTGTTGATCATAGCACTAATAAAGGGCAATTGATCCATGATGTAAAACAAATAGAGAGATGCTGGATCTAGTGTTGCTAAGTCAGACATTTAAAATTTTCCCTACTGATCAAACTGTCAATCTTCTACCGTTTTCTCCAATATAAAACAAGTTATACAATCAGCACTCAACAATGTTTTACATGTTACAGGGTAAATGGTTGAAAATAGAAGGAAGTGTTAGGGCTGTGCAGTGTCGTGTTGTTTTTGGATGAAAGGACAGGCAGTGTGGATGAGAACAGGTAATGCATCCAAAGTATACGTGGTAAATGACAAAAGAACTATGGACCATAAGTTCATGGAAAGTGCATCTGCATCAAAATAAAAACAGTGGGTATGCAGGGAATATAGCAAAGTTAATCTACAGGAGATGGATGAGTCATGTGATGTGCATTGGAGAGGTGAAGTGGGAAGATTAGGGGAAAATGAAGTTGGTAAGCAGTAGGATAAATATGAAGCACAAAGGTGGAAGCACAGTCAACAGTGTAGGTACAACAGTAACTAGTATCAATAGCTGAATGGAGATAACAATGTTGTTTGATGTAGCAAACAATTTAATGTGACATGAATAAAAGTTAGAGTCATGGATATAGGGTAGGGCTAAAGCAAAAGAATTGTGAGAAGTTATGATAGAAGGTAAAGTATAAATGAGGTGTGATGAAATAAAATTTAGGAACCAATTCATTCTCTAAACTGCTTCTCCTATTCCTGGGAATGTCTATCAACAGATTACTGAATTGGTCATTGGAACTAGGATAAGAACCCCAACTACAGCAATCAGTTTACTGGACAAGGTAAGGCCCAAATCTTCACCCATTTCACTGAGCCCAAACCTGAGTGATATGATCAATGCAACAACAACTCTATCTTTACGACTTACCTTATCTATCAGTAGCTTAACCCTTTAGCATTCAGACTTTTCAGTCAAATGTAATGCTTATTTATTCACATTGTTTTGCATTAATCCTGCATTATGTAGTAGCTTTCAGATTTTGATGATATGACGGTTTGTTTTTAGAAAGACATTGTAGAGTAGGTGTGAGAGGCTGGATCTGGCACGTTTGAACACATAAAAATGGGAGAATATTTGGGCCAGTTAAGGCCAGTTTAAATGTAAATGGATTAATTCCTTCTATTCTACTCTATTTTTCAAATACACCATCATTCATCCTCTCTTATAACTCTCTTTGTTATCTCCATCTCTATAAACTACTCCACTCTTTCTAGTTGAATCATTTGCAAACCTACTAATTTCTCCTTCCTACAGTTCACATCACTTCATCCCATCATGCCTTATTTACTACTCACAATTTCTTTGCACTGCTACCTCTGGCAGTATTGGCATCCACCAGTACTGCTGCTCCTCTTATGTCTTGTATCTACCTCATCGCCGACTACTTTCTTTACTTCCTTACCTCATTTTTTCTCATGAATCAGCTAAATTATTGCATATCTCTTTTACATACCTATTCGTTACATTCTGCATTAATACCAAATATTACAAATACACACACACACCTACCTGATACACAAGCATACTGACTCATAAATTGACACAATATACATACAAATTTGTAAGTCTTGTTGCCTCTTTTAAGACTTGGAAAGTCAAGTTTGTGGGGAAACTTCAGATACAAATACTTACATAACTACACAAATATGTGTGTGCATCTATGTGCGTGAGTGATGTTAATAGAGAAACTCTCAGATGCATACACATATGTATTGAACTAAACAGTTACATCTACACCTACACATACTTTTTCCTTCTCTGTTGATCACAATGCTTTGCATAATCAGAGGGATTATTCACTTTTGGATTACAGAAATAAACTTTGAAACATACCAAAAACATGAAAAAAGAGGTTGCCACAAAATGTCAAATACCACAGCAAGCATCTTAACTTGTGACTTGGTGAAAGAGATAATAAATATATACATAAGTGTGTATAAGAGAAATATAGAAAACAGCTCAGGAATTTTCATTAAAAATGTAGCCATTAAAGAAATTTTAAAGTATTAAGTTATGTACATTATAGAAAATAAACTTCATCATCTATTTTACAGGAAAAAATTCTTTTCCTATATTATCTTGATAGGTAATTTACTAAATGATTATTCAAATTACGAAGCTAAAAATTATGTAAAAGAGAATGTACCTCGGAGATCTACATCACATGGTGGTGGTGGTGGTGATACGGAATTAGCCATATTATTTTATAAAAAAGTTTGCTTAAGGAAACTTTCTACAAAACAAAAACTGAATATATATATATATATATATATATATATATAATCTTTGCACATTAAACTGCTTTTAGAAGAATGCTCAATATAATGTTTCCCAAAAGCAAGAAATAACATTTTCTTTCTTGTCTAAAACTTGTAAATATTTCTACGTTTTTTTAAATGTTAACTAAATTTTTATATTTTATTCATGATACCTCAATTAATATTAACTTCTTTTCTGTATATTCATATATAGACACATGGCATTTTGAATGTCATCTTTTTACATGAATATACAGAAAATTAAATTGTTGTAATCAAAAGTAATCAT
Organism: Octopus bimaculoides; assembly: GCF_046866305.1. NCBI lineage: Eukaryota > Metazoa > Mollusca > Cephalopoda > Octopoda > Octopodidae > Octopus > Octopus bimaculoides. Next base: position 82,983,071 of record NC_142934.1, on the reverse strand, counting down.
TTTCTATGAATGGGTTATTAGTTTTTTTTATATTAGAAATTAAATTAATAGCAAACAAATTATTATGAATTGAATTTGTTAGTGGCAAAGAATAGACAATTACATAAACCAAAAGATGTCATGAATAATAACCTAATATAGAAATGTTTTGGTTAAATGTTCAAATAATTTTAATTGAATGTATAATGTCTGTATTGGACCAAAATTCTTAGATACTGATATTATAACTAAGGTAGCTACTACAGTATGAGTTATGTATAAGCATGGAGTCATATACATATGTATTTAGTTTCACAGTGAAATTAGATCTTGTGCTTAAATACATTCATTTTATATATATGCAGAGTGCGGTGAATAAACTGTCGTCTAAATTATGCAAAAATGAAAATGACACTGACTTCTCATTTTAACAGATATATTTACCAAAATTATATAAAGATATCTTAAAATACTAAAGAGTAAATTTATTCAATAAAATCGCCATTGGCTTCAATCACGGCATCCAGATGACTTCAGAATCTCCTGCAGCTCTTCTGGACAGTCTCCTTGTTTAAGTTGGTGAATGCTGCCATAATCCTTGCTTTCAGTTCATCTTTAGTGTTACAAGGAGTTTTGTTGATCCCTCACTCAACTGCACCTCACATATAATAATCAATGGGGGTTGCAGTCTGAGGAGTAGGGTGGCCAAATGTTGGGGGTGATGTGGTCGCAGAAATTGTTTGACAGTCATGACTGGGTTCTCCAGCTTGTGTGGCACGGTACAGAGTCCTATTGCCAGACATAGGGTCTTCCAGCAACCATCCTCTTGACTCAGGGCAGCACGACCTCCTCCAGGCACTTAATGTAAGCCCCTGTGTTGAGTGTGAGATGAATGGAGGTATAACGTCGCTATCACTCATGATCACTTTAAACACCATGATGATGACTGGATATTTGATTTTTATCACACTCAGTGTGATTTTTACCACTCCCAGTGCAGTTTTTATCTCTTCTGATGAGAATGCCAAGCAGTACAACATGTCATTTCCAAATTTCTGGCAGAGTCAATTGTGTCATAGTGCTGTTTTTCTCACAGACGGTGCCCAACTGACCGTACTATACTGTGTAGTCAACAAAATCAAAAACAAACTATGTGCATGTGTGAAATAAAAAATATTACATGACAACAGTTTACCCATTGCCCCTTGTGTGTGTGTTGCGTGTGTGTGTGAGAGAGAGAGAGAGAGAGAGAGAGAGAGAGAGAGAGAGAGAGTATTCACCAGCCTGGAATAAGGATTGATCTGAGTTGATTTTTCTCATTTCTCATGACATAGAGGACTTTGTTTATATTTTCTTTCCAGTTAAAATTGCCAAATGTTGGTTAGCAGAGACCTACATTTTTTAAGTATCATTGTGTAAATAAGACTTACTTGATATAATCTTGTTTAAATTTTATTAAATATCTTTCAGTTCAGCATCTTTTGAAGGGAGGGATGAATGAATCCTGATGAGTAATAAAATACAGTGAAACTAGCCAGTTTGATTTTCATTCCAAACTGCAAGAAAATACCAATGATCTAATCACAGACCTAATTTCTCCTCAATACTAAATATTTATGCTTCATACTTACTGGTGTGCTTGTAAGTATTTTATCAGGAATATGGCTATATTATGGAGAAAGAAAGGAAAATGATTACTGCATTTAATGATTCTACTATCTTACGAGCTCCACCTTCTCAAACAGTGGTACACATTTTTTAAGGCTTCATCATAAGCATAATATCAAAGTCTTCTAAGCTTTCTGCAATAACTGTATTTTCATCTAAAATAGTTTATAGGAATATTAAATAGACCCCCACTCAGTACATCATTGGCACTTTATTTTACTCACCCTAGACTGTTGAAAGGCAAAGCTGATCTTAAAAGGATTTAGACTCAGAAAGGAAAGAGCTGCATCTATATATCACAAGCTTTTTACGTAAAGCTCTCTGCTAATTCATCAGCTAAGTGGTTATAAACAAGGCAAATGACAGCTTTGAAATTTATGAAACAATAATGGAAATATTGAAGAACAGATCAAATAAATATGTTTACTATCTATTATTTAGAGATGAACATCATTCACAAACAAAGAATGATTTCAGACAATTTACTCTTATTTTACACAAATATAAATAATTTATTTTCACACATGATCTTTAAAACATTTAAATCAATATATTTATTAAATATATTTATACATTAGAATAAGAGTAACTGAGATTTTCTTTCAGTGCAATAGCTTACATTTGAATTATGCATTTGCTGCAATCGATGTTATTTACTACTAAATATTCCTCAGTCAAACAAACAGATCTATGCTCAGATTCATCCCAGTTATGGTCGTCCTAACTTCCTTTGTTCAGACAGAGGATCTTAGAATACATTATCCAATGCACCCATTTGTTTTTAAAGATGGTAGGATGTGATTTGAAGCCATGGTTTCTATTTTTATAGTAACTCACTCAATGGTATTATGCTGTGATTAATTTGAATTATTAGAACAAGTACTTTAAAAATGAATGTCCTCCAAAATATTTGACATAAGCAGCAGCAAGATGAAGTTAGTAGCAGTAGTTCTGGTAGTTTTTGAGTGCCTTGAGTAACTGTCCTACTAGCTGACACATAATGCTGTATCCCCTTCTCCTCCAACTCATTAGTCCTGATGAGCATACCATTTTCACAAACTCAACCAAAACTGCCGACTTCCATATAGGCCACTCAAAAGAAATAACACAGAAGTTAATGGAAAGCAATATCTTTCCTTATGTAGAATCAACTCTCAACTACTCATCAAAATCTCTCAGATGATCCTAAGCAGCAAATACTTGCAGTTACACAGGTTCAATGTTTCTTCTCCCTATTTTTCTAACTTAACATGTTATCTCTATTTCCAAATTCCTCTAGCAATTAGCTCAAAGCAGAAATCTATCACAAGTTGCTTCTCTTTGAAATCATAATCCTTGGTCAGTGCACGCATTTAATCTTTGTCCTGCATTTATTCCCCAACACAGTCGTTGCTAATGGAAGAATTTAATCAGTTGTCTTCTTGAACTGTCTGCACTGGTTAACCACATCCAAAACCAATGTAAAAATTCTCTGACCAATTTTTATTCATTTCTCCAAGTTCACCTTTTTTCCAAGAATAGATAATCTGATCACTACCTAATCAAAGCAGCATCCTCCGAAGTCCTCCAGTCATGCACTAACACATCTTACCTCTTCTAGATTTTCAAATTAGATCACTAGTCAGAGTTTCTCCACCTGTTTTATAATAAATGTCATCAGAATCACAAATACTTTACCTTTGATCCATCTGATACCATTCTCCTAAGTGCAAGGTGTAATTTAAAACTTTTGAGATGTTATAAGAGAGGCACTTATAACTGAGCTAGATTATTGTAATTTTAATACATTATTACAATATATGTAATAAGCTGACCCTGCCTACTTTTGTTATTCAAGATCGAAGAAGACAGCTGTAACAACACTTTGAACAAACCCTACTAAACATTGCTTGTCATAGCTGATTAGTTTGCAGCTGGCAGTAGGGACATAAAGTAAATTTGGAAGTTTACTATGCAATAAAGTTTTGAGTTAAATTGGGCAAAAATGCTACAGAAAGTTATGAAATGCTCCATACAGCTTATGGACAATCTTTGTGAGCTGAGCAGCTGTTTTTCAATGGCATGGGAGGTTTGAGGATGGTAGAGAGGAGGTGAGAAATTATGAAAGATGTAGGAGGGAGAGGGACATCAGAGCTAGTTGAGAAAATTTACAATTTTCTAAATGAAGACTACACTGTAGACAATAAACACACTGTTTGGAGTTGGTGTGAACAACTGTACACAGAATTATTCATAAAGATCTGAAAGTGTGAAAAAATTTGTACAAAGTTTGTTTCCAAGCTGCTCAGTGATGAACGGAAGGAAAGACACATCGGTGACTGTAGGGATATGGTTGAGCTCATCATCCCCAATTCATGAGTACTTGAGTCTCTGAGGGCCTGTGATGAATGTTAGATTTATTGCTATAATCCAGAGACTAAACAACAGAGTGACCAATGGAAACATCCTGGATTCCCCAGACCCAAGAAGGCTGGGCAAAGCAAGTGTGTCAGGGACGTCATGATGGCCCCTTTTTGTGGCAGCAAGAACATCATATACACCCACTGGGTTTCCTTGGGCTAGACGGTCAATAAAGAGTACTTTGTGGAGGTTTTAAAAGTTTAGGAAGAGATTTTGATGCAAAAGGATAAAGCTCTTCCACTTGTATCAGAGGTACCTGTATCTGGACAATGCTCCAGTCAACAATTTAATCCTGGTAACCAATTACTTGGCAGAAATGGACATAAAATCTGTCCCTTACCCTCCCTGCAGTCTATACCTTTCTTCCTGTGACTTTTGGTTGTTTTCCAAGCTGAAAGAGAATCTCAAGGACAGTCATTTTGAAAACATTGAGAAGATGAAGGAGGCTGTGACAAGGGTCCTGGACTCCTTCACTTTGGAGGATTTCATGGGGCCTTCACAAAGTGGCAGAAGTGTTATGAGTGCATTGAAGTCAAAGGATCCTACTTTGAAGGAGATTATTGCCTTGTCTTTCTTTCAAATTAATAAATGTCTCCCCCAAAAAAGTTTCTAAATTTCTGGAATGCACCTTTTTATATCACACTACATCTCTCAAAAATCTCTTGCAAATCCCCAAATTCTCAGATTGTTCACTCATAGTCGCACTTTGACTATACACATGAAGGATACAATCTACTGCACCTTGAGTAAATTACACAATCTAATTGGTGGGATATGCATAATAACTGTAAGACAAACATCAAGGAAACAAAAGATACTTTCAAATTTTTGACAACTTGTACGGTCTCTACCCATACATTGCCAAGAGAATCTCTATAAATTTTGCAGAACTTTTCTTTAGCCAGTATTCAGCAAGGGTGGTTCTGTAAGTGCACTCTCACTAATTTAAATCCACCATTTATGCTTTCAGTTCACACTGCACATACAACAAAACTCCTCCCCAATTCTCCTTCTTACTCCAGTTTTACAGTCAAATCTTTCAGTCAATCTCCTTCTCTCACTAGGGACATATCTCAATCTACACAAACATGCTGCACTGTGTCTCATTCCCAAGAAAGCAAATTCTCTGATACACTGATGCTGCTAATTATTATTTTATTGCCCTCACTTACAGAATATCAAAAGCGATGCAACAGTAGTAAACAGTCACTTTCATTATTACTTTGAAACTATCTCACTTTTAAGCAATCACCATTATCAATTCCATAGAGTCAGTTCTAATGGAGACTAGCTCACCTGTCTCTTATCCCTGAGCACTTTGCTGAAAGTAATGTTCATTCTGTGATCAAAGTCTTTAACCATGTTTGACAGGAGAACAACCTATTAGCTAAATTGTCTGCATATGAGGCTATAACTATCTTACATTTTTTTTACCAGTCTTCAGTTTAAATAACAACAAAAAGAAACACAACAGTACGAGCAGGAACTAGTTACATGCTGTTAGAAAGATGATATAAGCTTTAATTCACACCCAACTTGGTTTCTTAATGCCAGATATGCTCTTCTTTTAAAAATATGAAATTCTGAACGTACCTAATGGGGCTATTTCTAGAGTACTTTTACAGTACAATAAATAAGCTCACAGTTAAATCTGCATGTATTTAGTGCATGAGTTAAAAATGTCTGAGCAAGTTCAACCAGATGAGGATGATGATAAAATTAGGTACCAAAAGAGCCTTTTAAGTAGTTTGGCATGAGGATCAAACTGATTGGTTTCATTGTTACTCACCAGAATCTGCTCACCACTTCTTACAAAGAATATCTAATATGGCTTAATTTCACATCAAAATGCAATACCATGTATTCTTTATTTATGTATTTATACATAGTTCATGTCATACTGGTATTCTAGTGATTAATGTCAGCCTATCAACCTAGGACTAATCTGTAAATGAGCTGAAAACTAAGTGCAAACTTATCTAAATTTTAACTTGTCTTATGTAACAATTATTCTGCATCTTGGTAAGGAGAGTAAATGGATCCTGATAAGTTGATAAAGAACAATGAAATCAATCAGTTCTGATCCCACTCAAAGTTGTTGAAAAGAACTTTTCATGAAACCTAACTTCACAGCAAGGCTAAATATACACAGATATTATTCTGAATATTAATTTATCCAAAAGCATTATGAAAATTTAGACAAAAAAAATAGCACCCAAACACAGTCTGAAATGGAGGGGATGCTATATACACAAATATTCTAAATTGCATTAAAAGAAGCCATCTGAGTGCTAAATCTTCACTGACTAACATACAACAAGCACTACCTCACAGATGTACTATGCCTTTATTTTTTTGTTTCTTTCCAGTGCTATTACAACTGCTGCTACTATTTTCAACTACCAAACTTTATAACCATTTACTCTCCATAACTACAACTCTTTTTTTCTCTAGGTATGAAGCTATAAAAAAATAAAAGCTGTACATCAATGTCACTAACATCACACTGATGTACATGAATGTCATCAGCATAGTCACTGACCATTTATTTTTAACCAAATAATTTAAAAAAGTATTTGGAACCAATTTCATTCAGAAATTTGCCAAAAGGGAACAGTTAATTATATTGAGCCAAGCCTGATGAAAGGATAGTTGAACTTGGAGAAGTTTGAGTGCAGAATATAAAGAACCATGACTAAATACAGAAATATATTTTGCCTAATACTCTAATGAAGCTGTCAATCCAGTATTCTATCTCCATTAAAACAAAGTCAAATAATTGTTTGTTTCATTCACATGATTTCAACTATTAAATAGTATTTATATACAATAGTGTAAAGTATTCATTTTGAGATACATTTTCTATTAAGGAAAATTTTTATATCAAATCTGGTTCAGCGGCTGACATGATATATTTAAGAATTTACATTTTAAAATAATAGAATAATTCAAATATTCAAATGACAAGCCAAAATTTCAAACCTTCTGTTATGCAGATTAATTCAATACTTTCCAAACTGTAGATATTCCTAAGTTGAATAGAGTTTATATATTCATCTTTTACCTTACTTCTTTTCTGATATTAGATAGAAAAAAAGCAATACTTTTATTTAGAAAGGGTACATGAGAAAATAAGATTAATGTTTCTCACTTCAAACTATATCAGGCCATATTGGGAAAATGTCTTAAAATAGACTGTTGCAAATAGCCATGTGGAAACAAAATAATAACCTGGTAGAGTTTTGGTCCTGGCTGTGATCACATAAGAAGGGTGCTAATTTCATAGGAAGCACATTGTAAATGATGGATGTTTATTGATGAGAAACAAGAATCTTTCTAACATTAAGATTGTATAATGAATCTGAATTTTTCTTCTGGAAGATAGCTTTTATTGGCCTTATTTTTCATAAGATGCTTATAACTTTTTCTGGAAGGAGTTTTGATAGATTGTTTCTTTCTTTCTTTTTTTTTTTTGTATCTGAACAGAAAAAGAATAATTTTTTTTTCATGTGTACCAACAGCTTGTGTATTAAAATAACCAAAGAAATTGTGAATAGATGAACAAAATTTGCATGATACTTTCAAAATTATAACTTGGTTGTGTGCTTAGATATATGTTCAAATGCTGTCATTAAAAAATGGACATACAAAAGAATGATTTTTAGAAAGAAGGGTATTTGGTATTTTGATAACTTGGGTAATACCAGAATTGTAGACACAAAATGAAAATATTAAACAATCTTTTAAAATCAATTACATTAGGAACTACCTAAAAGTAACCTTCTGTTAAATACTATCTCTTATTTTGAATGAAATCAATAGTTTTTAATTGTATGTATCTGAGGAGCTGTTGTAATATATGAACTAAATAAAATAATAATAATAATAAGTAAAAAGTTGATAAAAATATATATCAGATTGTCTGAGAATTTTTTAATTTCTATAGCAGAAATAATAACAGAAGTAATTTTTATTCAGAATGACAATGACAATGAATATCATAAGTTTTCAGAGACTGTTATAGTATAAGATGCTTCATTCTGCAGAAAATGCACTCACTCACCAGAGTTCTTAATGCTGACAGACAATGAGAAAACTAATCATGATTGAATAGATTTTGACAGCTGTTTAGCTCATTGATTGGAGCCAGGGCACAATAGACCACAAAATGTAGCCACAGTAACTAACAATACTATGAAACTGTCAAATTAACAACATTAACACATAAAAGTTAAAATACAGACTAAATAAAACCAAATTACTAAAAGTTTTCAATAAAAATGTTAGAAATTAAATAGAAGTCCTCATATACCAAGATATGTTCATAAGTCATAATGAATGAATTTAAAAGATTAATAATGACTCAGCCTCCCTACAAATAATACACATACATATGCATATATATATACACACATATGCACATAGAAGTATATACTTTTCCACTTGTATCAAGGTCTGTATAAAACTGAGCACATTGGTCCTATAGTAACCAATATAATTAACCTTCATCCTCTGGTACTGCTAGTCATAATCCTATTTATTCCGTCATGTCCTTTCTCCTTTTTACCCACATATCCCAACTCTCCTTCTGTCCTAATATTATTTCCTGGACTACATTATCTTCTGTCACTACTCTAACTGTTTGGACAGATTACCCCAAATGTATGTGCATATCTCAGAATCTCAGAATACAAAAATATTCCTATCACACACCACCCACTCTTTCACACACTACTCTAATTACTTATCATTCATCTCTAAAATTCATGCTTTTATGACTTCTGCCTCTCACTCTGTAAAGTAGTTGGCAAGTAAACAAAGTCATGGAGGTAAGGGACTGCTATGCCCTGTCAAAGATATTGTTACTTAGAACTGAACTTTGAAAAAAATACACCCTCTACACTCTGGAAAATGTGAGGTCGGGATGATCCTTTAGTCTTGTCAAGGATATAACAACTTCTTTAGCACTAGTACATCATAAATATGCTCTGTAAAATTGTTGGTTGTAAGAAGTGCATCTACCCAGAGAAATCAACACCAAAATGAATCATGGGGAAATATGCAGACCCAGGTGAACAATATCCCCAAATATGTGCAGATTTTGATCAAGAAACCCCAGTCAATCAATCTAATATAGCTTGATTTCTACATTTGTATTTGTATTTTATATTTTGAAAACAATCTTCAGGTAAATGAATGTGTGGCAAAAGTAATTATAGTTAAGTGAATATTTGCATAGCAACAATAACCAAATCTAAATGAATATTTATATAGTAATTATATATGAAGAGTAACAGTAACCAGCTATAAAATGCCGTTGTTGCATACTTAAAGCGAAATAACCTATAAAATGCTTATAGTATTACAATAGTTTTGAATGAATATTATTTTGAAATTAAATTCAATTAAATATTATTGTTCTTTCAGAACTGGTTTGAATTACTCAATAAAACTCTTTACTTTCGTTTTTCTTTTAACTTAACTTGAGTCATAAAATTTCTAAAATGGAAATATAAAAAAAAAATGCTTATTGCAGCATGGTTTCTAATATCTACTTAATGGGCTTCAGATCCCTAATTTACTACTAGTGTATTTGTATGTGTTCAGATAATGAATTTCCAGTCTGGATAGTGTATATTTTTTCATAATTTGGGCATTTGATGCAATAAATCAAATTTCTGCTTTTACAGTACATATTTCCATTCATGAATATTTCTTTTTCTAACCCTGCATTGTTATAATGACCAGCATGTATAAAATAGCATGTACCATAATGATTACTGTTGCATTTAGTTGCTGTGAAATTTTATCATAGTTGTTTAGATTATACTCTGCCTTTATCAGAAGGTACTTCATGTTTTTCAGTTGTTTGTTTCACACAAGCATTAGATAGGTAATTAAATTTTTTAATCCATTAATTTGTCTGCTAAGAGGCAGGTGTGATCAGGAAATATTAAATTAATTGGATGTTGTTTCTACAAAAGCTACTATGTACTAGTCTTGTGTTCTTCTTTCTTGGGTTGCTAAGACATCTGCTCTTCATGTTCTATACAATATGTTAGGAGGATAATTTTGTTTAAGTTGCTCTGAATTCTTTTGTGTTTCTCAACAGTACAAATGTTTTTCTGATTAGAATGAAATGCTAGGTTTTATATGTGTGTTAGATTCAAAGTATTGGTGTGTGGTTGTGTCTTTATAATGTATATTTGTTGTGGTGTTAGTATTATTTTTAAAAAGCATTAAGTCAAGAATTGTAATTTTGTGGTGCTCATCTCCTTTGTAAAGTTAAGACTTTGGTGCAAATTGTTCAGAAGGAGGCTAAAATTTTAACCTTCCAACAGATTTTGTTTAAATTAGAAAACTGTGGTCAAGGAATCTTTTCTATGAGTCCTCTATGCATCTTCTAAAATTTGTCTCATTGTTTTCATCAACTTTGATACAGTTTTCATTCCAAGTATCACATTACTGAGTATGCGTATACTAGAGTAAATTTTGCTCCAAGATTTTATTTCTGATTTGTAGGTAGGTTTCCCCATTGAAAAAGAATATATTATCCTCAAGAATAAGACTGAACATCTAATATAAAGTCCATGATATACCTATGGGAATCACCCTGTAAGGTCACATAGAATATTTGCGTGAAGGCTTTTTACATCAAAATTAACTGACAACAAATTTGGTTCTTTTGTTTGGGGTAGATGATGCAGGAAATCCATGTAATTTTAAATGAAACTCAGTATGTAGGTACACAGTAGTTTTAAAATAATAGGACATGCCAAATCAACCATGATGAGTTTAAGTTGTACATCTTTTGATTTAAACAATTTTACATTCTCACCACTTTGTTCTTTTACTGCATTTTGAATTTCCTGAAGTTTTTTCAACAGGCCATAATGATTGATAGATTTTGGTTCAAAATTCTTAAGGCAAGAAATTTCATTATAGGTAAGTGAATTATGATGCCTTGAAACCAGATGTATGATGTTTTGAAATCATAATTCCATCATCTGTACTTTTAGGATATTTCAAAGTAAAAGGTTGTATCATTTAAATACTCTTTGACTAAATCCCAATAATATTTAGCATTTATTATGATAATATCACCAACTTTATCTGCTTCTTTGAGGACATTGGTTCATTGTTTTTCTGATTTGATAATATTTTGTTAGACATTAGTATTCTGTTCCAGAGAGAATTTGGAAAGTATACCAATATACTTGTCTCAATGAGATCAAATTTCTTCAAGGCCTTCTTTACCTTTCAACCTTTTGGTGTCGATAAAGTACCAGTCATAAACTGGGGTCAATGTAATCAATTTACCTCCTTCCTCAAAATTACTGGCCTTATATCAACATTTGAAACCATTATTTCCATTTTTTTATAGGCTTTATGATGCAAGTGAAGTTTGAAGAAGAGAAAAGTAAAGAAATTTATTGAGTAATTCAAATCAGTGCTGAACAGACAATAATATTAATTTTAATTTAATTTGATTTAGAAAAAACATTCACTCACAGACTACTGTAATACTGTAAACATTTATAGATTATCTTCCTTTAGCTATACAACGTTGCCACACAGTTATAGTTGCTATGTAAATATTCTCCAGGATATAGTTAATGTTGCATAAATGTTTACCTGAAGATTGCTGTAAAGCAAAGGATTGGTGGAAATACAAAATATAATAAATAAAATGTAAAGATAGGGCTACATTGGAAATTGATTCACTAATATACTCTCTACACAGATTTTTACAGTCTGTGGTCTATATATTTCCATTCTGTGTGCACTAACATGGCAGGAAAACAAAGAGGAGAATCAGCAGATTCGCAAAGAATTATATGGGAAATATCAGGAAAGCTATCAATGCTTATCAAGATGATAGACACACAAACATCTATTTTATGTCCAATGCTGAAACATTTAGTTGATCGAAAACAAGTGAAGAAACATCTGAACTCAGAAATGAGGAATTTATCTAAAATTTTATCAACAATAGAAAAAAAAAACCCACAATAAAACATTGACGGAAACCAGCATAGATGCTGGAACTTAATGAAGATAATTTAAAATAAGCAGCATATCACAAAACATATGAACAAAGGAATAAACAGTCTTATACCATCTAAAATCAAGGCATTTATTATTCAAATGCTCAATAAGAAATTCAAATATATTAAACTGTTAGGAGCTATGACAACGTCTATGTAAAACATGTAATGGAAATTAAAGAATCTCAAATATACAATACAAAATAGATACATGTATATTACTTTTATTCAAGACATGTTTAGCTATATTTATACATACATTACAACATATGCATATTTTATCAGCTGTATTTAAGTGAGGTAGAAATGTGGCTGCAAGTTTGTAGGTGTATGTTTGTCTGTATGTGCCTGTGTATATATATTTACATACACATATATACACACATATTATATACATACATATATGTACATATTATATACATACATATATGTACATATTATATACATACATATAATTGTTGGCACTCCATCGGTTACGACGACGAGGGTTCCAGTTGATCAGATCAATGGAATGGCCTGCTCGTGAAATTAACGTGCAAGTGGCTGAGCACTCCACAGACACATGTACCCTTAATGTAGTTCTTGGGGAGATTCAGCATGACACAGAATGTGACAAGGCTGGCCCTTTGAAATACAGGTACAACAGAAACAGGAAGAAAGAATGAGAGAAAGTTGTGGTGAAAGAGTACAGCAGGGTTCGCCACCATACCCTGCCAGAGCCTTGTGGACTTTAGGTGTTTTTGCTCAGTAAACATTCACAACGCCTGGTCTGGGAATCGAGACCATGATCCTACGACCACGAGTCTGCTGTCCTAACCACTGGGCCATTGCACCTCCACATACATATAATATACATACGCTAAGAGCACAATCTGAGTGTTGACTGGCTTCCGTGTTGGTGGCATGTAAAAAGCACCATTCGAGCATGATCGCTACCAGTGTCACCTTGCTGGCACTTGTGTTGGTGGCACGTGAAAAAATATTTGAGTGAGGTCGTTGCCAGTGCCACTGGACTGGCTCCTGTGCAGGTAGCATGTAAAAAACACCATTTGAGTGTGGCCGTTGCCAGTACCGCCTGACTGGCCCTTAAGCCAGTGGCACGTAAAAGTACCCACTGCACTCTCGGAGTGGTTGGCATTAGGAAGGGCATCCAGCAGTAGAAACTCTGCCAGATTAGAGCCTGGTGCAGCCATCTGGTTTACTAGTCCTCAGTCAAATGGTCCAGCCCATGCCAGCATGGAAAGCGGACGTTAAACGATGATGACGATTATGTATATACAGTTATATATTACACATACACGCACACACACGTGTATACATGTGTGTGTGTGTGTGTGTACGCATGAGTTAGTTTGTATGTGTGTGTGTGTGTGCGTGTGCATGCATGTACATGTATGTATATATCTGTGGGATGAATGCAAAACAATCAGGATAACAGTAATGGAGTTAGGAAACAACTTTTTTCTTTTAAATATGAAAACCTCTAAAATATTCATCCAAATAAAAAATACATTAATGAAATGTTAAATTGACTCAGGAATATAAAATCAATAATGACATGAATGTGCTTTTCATGGCATATCTTAATATTCCTCAAAAGACAGAATTTATCATTAAACTGCTCAGTAAAAAATACAGATTAGCAATCCTTTATCTGAAAAGTTTCAAATCACAGATATTTTTACTTCTCTGAATGATTGTATATTTGCATCGCATCAAGATGAACCCAAGGCAGAACATGTTATCCACTTGTACTTTAAAATATAACTTCATCCCATCACAATCACTACTTTGTCACCCACCTCTGCTCTCCCTTGCCTCTAAGCATTGGGCAAAATGCTTAGCGGTATTTCATCTGTCTTTACCTTTTGAGTTCAAATTCCGCTGAGGTTGACTTTGCCTTTCATCTTTTTCGTGTTGATAAATTAAGTACCAGTTGCATACTAGGGTCGATCTAATTGACTGGTCCCCTCCCCAAAAATGTCAGGCCTTGTGCCTAGAGTAGAAAAGATTATTATCCTCAATCCTGTTTCTTCAGTTAATCTCCCCTCTACTGTCTTCTCGCACAAATCTATCTATCCCATTCATGGGGTCTCTATTTCACATTATGAGCACCACCAATAATGTGCTAGTGCCATAACAAAAGTACTTAAAACATTCAGTAAATGGTTGGTATATCAAATTCAACTGTAACAACGCAGGGTTTGAGAGGACTATAATCTTGCCTGTAACAATGCAACATCTATAGTGCTGGTACCATGAAAATTCATACACCTATTACGTTCTGCAAAATGATTGGAGTAGAAATTATGCTAAAGCTGAACCATTGATGCAAGTTTTGTAACCCATTAGATGCTATGGAAATCTCCAACCAATGCCACCATGGAAGACAGATGAAACCTGATTTATACTTTTTTTGTTTACTAGTTTCAGCTCGAGTTCTGTGGCCATGCTGGGACATAGAGTTTTTAAGAAACATACAAGATTTTTTTTAAACATACAAGTAAAATAGCGAGTAATGTTACATCACATCAAGTCTTATGTGGAAGTGAAATTTACATGAAAATAATGTTTTGTACGTTGTCTATAACTACCAAAAGAAGATGATGGTCACTGCTTACAAAAATGAACAAAAATACATAACGAAACACCCAACTCAATGTTTTTTTTTTAAATAGTCTCTCAATTGGTATAATTGGTATCTACTTTATTAGCACGTGTTTTTGTTGGAGCAATGTCTCTTATTTTGTTGGAGTAGTCACACTACAATGATTTCTTGTTCTGTGATAAATATATGTTGCTTCATTCTTTGATAAGTTAATCACGCACTTTCACCATGTTATCTATGAGTACTTTTTCTTCTGTGTTAACAATAGTATTTTCATTATCATTTAGATTATTTTCATTAAGATCCATTTAAGCTATCTTACTATCAGTCATAAAATATGCAAATGGAAGATCATTATTGATGTATCATTTTCTTCACTATCCACTTCAACAAGCTTACTGTTCAAGTTGGCTGATCGACATTTTTGTGCATCTAAAGTCTGACAGCATCTCTTATTTCATGTAACATGTGTCAGAAATGCCCATGCTGTATGAGTATCTTTCAAACCCATGCCTTTGCCCACCATCATTACTGACCATAGTTGCAGACAAGAGGTCGTGACAGACATGTACAAAGATGTCTTTAGTTACTAGGCCCTATGCAGTGGAAACTGCATAAACAGCATCCTTCATAGTAAACTGCTTTTAGAATCCTTCCACAGTCCCCTGCCTACCATTTAGGAAGTTGTCTTTATACTTAGTCATCAATAATCTAAGGATGACTTAGTTACATGGCTGAATTAACGATATCATATTTGGGGTAAAGTTCTTTGTATAAACAAGAATTTTCAAAGTAAGCTCAACTAAATAATGCACAAAACAGTTATCCGGAGATATAAACTTGTTCCTGGCATCAAGTCTGTGTTCCTTGCAGTGGACATAAACTGCTGATATAAAAATGTTTTCTAAGCAGTCAGATACCCTTGGTGAGCCATACCCCTTTGTTGATATAACAATGCACGGGTAACATTTTCATCTCTTAAAAACAACAAACATACTTGGCTTTTGACTATCAGAGACATTTATATTTATGGTTTGCAGCTGTATTAGCAAAGCTTTGTGTAGTTAATCTGTCCTTCACATCTTCACTGATGTTGATCTCTCATTGACTGTTGTAAGTATTTTTTAAGGAGCAGAATAACAACGTTTCATCAGCATTATACCCTTGTTTTACAGTTAAATTTTGATGGGCAGCAATCTTTGCAAAGCACATCAATAAATTTCTTTGCTGCTTTATGATTATTAAACACCTTACCACTGCCAATCTGTAAATATTTAATGCTGTGCCTTTTCTTTAATTGCTGCAATAAACTTTCTGAATAGTCATGGTTACTTTTAATATTCAGTTCATTTTCACAGATTCTCTCTTGTTTCATGATCAATCAACTCACTGAGCACAATATATTCGTTCTAACTCAGATGCATCTATTCCCCCAACATACATCAAAAATGTTCTGTGGCCATGCTGGAGCACCGCCTTTAGTCGAGAAAATCTACCCCAGCACTTATTCTTTGTAAGCCTAGTACTTATTCCATCAGTCTTTTTCTGCTGAACTGCTATGTTACGGGGACATAAACACACCACCATCGGTTGTCAAGCGATGGTGGGGGGACAGATACATAAACACACATACATACATATATACATATATACGATGGGCTTCTTTCAGTTTCCGCCTACCAAATTCACTCACAAGGCTTTGGTCAGCCCGAGGCTATAGTAGAAGACACTTGCCCAAGGTGCCACAGAGTGGGACTGAACCCAGAACCATGTGGTTGGTAAGCAAGCTACTTACCACACAGCCACTCCTGTGCCTATGATGATAATAATAATAATAATAATAATAATAATAATAATAATAATAATAATAATAATAATAATAATAATAATGATGATAATAAAAGGGTAAAACTAATTAATTAATTAATCAATTAATTAATGCTGCACTGAAGATGAGAAATAAATAAGTAAATATAACTTTACT
The DNA here is from genome assembly GCF_046866305.1 of Octopus bimaculoides. NCBI lineage: Eukaryota > Metazoa > Mollusca > Cephalopoda > Octopoda > Octopodidae > Octopus > Octopus bimaculoides. The sequence continues at coordinate 82,966,384 of NC_142934.1, read as the reverse complement.
TTAATCTCAAAATGTGTATGTAGCTAATCTGAGTCATGTGGATTCATTATTTTTTCTTTTTGCGTACATAAAAAAGTGTTACTGTCTCGGAGATCTTTATGGTAGTAGAAAAGGCATTTAGCTCCTATTTTTAAATCAGTGCATGGTGAAGCAATTAGCTGACCCTTGATTATAATTATGTATATAATTATAGAATATTTGTGTCTATATATATATAATATCGATTTCTGTTGATTACTTTCAGCATGGAAATTCAAATTTGTTCATCTGTTTCTTAGGGTCACTTATAATGGCTATTCCAATTCAAAACACCTCAGTTAGATGTTGTTGAATTTTTCACTGCTGTCAAGTTTTCTACCAGCTAGCTAGTTAAGGAATTGATAAGCATAACTTTTATCTCTTTAATTTTCACTATTACCCACAGGGATATTTCTTGTCGTTTTTGACATTTTTAACAGTATCAGGCACAAAACATGGTAATTGATGCACATGAATGGATGTTGCAATGATGACTACTGGCAATAAACTGGCACCAATTAACATAGACTTAGTGAGATCAACACAAGGCAGGTGAGATCAGCCCCAATAGCTAGCAGATAATATATGGCTCACAATAGTTATACATTGTCCAGGAACCTTTCTGAAATTTTTCATTTGTGGTATTTCTCTTACTGAAAATACTTTCAGATTTTAATTTTCAGATACAGGATTTAGTTTTCAGATACAGTATATAAGGGATAATCTGAGGTTTAATGTAAATATGCCAGCAATTATTAAATGATAAACCTTATCATAAATTGTAAACAAATATTCTCCCTTAACAAATTTACTCAGAAGGCATTGGTTGACATACTGTTATAGTAGACAGAAAACCAAGATGCTACGTGGTAGACTGAACCTGAAGCCATAGGATTAAGAGGTTCACTTCTTAACCACTCAACCATGCTTACACCCCCCCCCCCCCCACACACACACACCCATACACTTTCATTTATACATTAGTTTCAGTCATTGGAATGCAGCCATACTATCTCACACTATCTCAAGGATTTTAGACATTATAACAGTGTTAGTATTTAGACTGGCATTTATTTTATAGATTTTCTATTTCTATTTATTGAATAGCTAACTTTATCTTTTCCAGTGAAAGCATGTATTTATCATAACAAGAGTCTGTACCCATGAATCAATCATTTTGTTTGGCTGAAATGCTCAACATCAGTAAGGCTGATCAAAATGTATACATAATATTGTAGATGGCTGTCTGGCAGTCTTCAGATAATGTATCCTATGATGCAACTGAACTGGAATTAGCAATTTAAAACATTTAATTGTACTTTAAAACATTTAATTGTACTTTAAACATTTAAACATTGTACTAAAACATGGTGTTTTAGAGACTTGCTACTGTGTAGTGTTAAAATAGAAAGATAAACAAGAAATATCCAGAAAAATTAATTCATTTTGCTATAACAGAGTCAAGACTGTAATGGGCTTAGTATATATTTGTTCAATCGATTGTTCAACTTCCTAGTTTAGCACCATCAGTGAATTCCTAGCCTCAATTAAAACCATGGCTCAGCCTGAGTCACATAATACATGTCAAAACTTTCACAACAGCAATGATACAAGCTTAAATTTTCATTCATAAAAGTAAGCCATAATTGTCATAGAAGCCATAAGTTCCATTCATAAAATCCTGCAGATGTTATTGATGCTTGTTCTGCTTACTGTAAAACCAGTTGCACTTGTAGATGTCAATTGTCCTTGGAGAAAACCTCAGTTGTGTTTGGTGTGAAGCTTGATGCACTTGTGTTACTCTACAATGGGAGTGTCTAACTCCTTAATGTTGTACTCGACTGCCAATGCTAACTCTATGGCTTAAGCTAATCAATCCAAATAATTACTTGAATCTCTAGCCTGTTTCATTTGCTTCACCAGAATGGAGACATGAGTGTCTCCATTCTGGAGAGCAGATAGAAAACATACTTGGTTAAAATATCACACATTTTAGACAAGCTATAGGACTTTCAACAGAATTTCAGGGAATATGTATATACATATACAGAATCTAGTAAAACTTGGGTTATAAATAAAATAGGGAAAAAAAACCACTTTAATTTGACAGTTTGCTTTTAATTCTATACTTGATTGACTTGGAATGAATTTCACTTCAAGCATAATAAAGAGGAGGCAATACAGCAGTGATAGAAAATATTTCCCTGTCACCTCAGAAAGTGAATCTAGTGTTTTCTTACTTCATTTATTTTGGATTTTATTTTTTATTTTTACTCCTGCTTTTAATCTTGTTCTCTAACATTCAGGCTCTCTAAGCTTCTGACTTTATCCTTTAGTCATGTAACTAAAATACCTTGGCAACATTTTGCCATGGTAACTTTCTTCCAGAACTGGGTTGTGCAGTGAGGTGGGGACTCCTCTTCCATTAACACAAGGTCAATGTGTGCTTATTCAGGTTGTAAACATAGTGTCAAAAACAAAAAAAATTAAAATTGCAATCTTCACCTTCATGAAATGGATATGAATTTGAAGTCTGAAAAGTTCATGACATGGAAATTTGATATGAGAAATATTTCTAGAAGCATTAAAATAACTTTAAACAAAACATGAAAGAACTACCAAAAGAAAAAAAATGCTTTAAGTCAAATTCTTAAAACTTTATAAATGTTTTCAGCATGTATGTATGTGTGGCATAAGTGTCAGAACAAAGTATATATACCAATTGTAGTTGTACAAGAACAAATAAAACAAAAAATTATCTTGACTCTTGCAGTAAATGTACCCTTTTTTCTTTATTTTATAATCCTTTTCAACTTCTCAAAATTATATGTAGTTATAAAATATAGACACAAATCAAATGCATTCAGAAGAAGTTAAAGTCTATAGCATTCTAGTAGGGTTCTAGTATCCCAAACCAAAGCTGTAGAAATATCTTAAAGTAGTTCTATCCAACAGTGAAGCTGTAATGTGGTTCATATTGGTGGGGAGGTGGTTCAGTAACACATTTACAAACACTTTTACCATTTGTAAAATTCTTAGTGTTTGCCAATATTAGCAGTATGGACAAGGTTACCAACACTTCAATATTTGGTTGGTCATATTCCAACAGCTTATAACATTCACAACTAGTATTTTTATTGAAATTGTTTACCAATGATTTATTGCAGTTTATTTTCTCTTTAAGAACCTTATTGCTTTCTCAGCTTGTATTCTTAGGATATCAACAAAATCATATAATGTTTTATTAGTTGTGTTCACTTTCTTGTGAGTCTAATTAACATAATAAAATTACTTAAACCAAACTGGTGATACCATGTACAACTACAGTTACCACTTCACAACACTTACAAACATTTTCGAATAGATATTTGAAGATATATGTTTTTAGTAGCAATAAACAACTCAGCATTTCTCACAAAGTTCTTCCATAGATATTTCGATGGGTCCATTATTTTTAGGAATTTGTCAAAGCTTGGCCGTAATTGACATCTGACATTTTTTTCCTTTGTTATAGCCTTTGTCGTATTTCCAAGTTTCAGCTGAGTAAATTGTAATGGGAAACAATAACCATGAATCAATGATTTTATTCAGCAAATAAGTTTTTTAAAAAAACCCAAATATGTTGTGTTTATTACCAATGGCTGTCAACTAGTTTCAACTAAGGTATCCTAGAATGCATTTGGACCAGAAGTAACAATTTATAACATTTATTGATACTTTAAAGATTTAGTTCTTCCAGTGCAAAATTAATGACACAATACCTACATATATGGTACTTCTGTTCAAAGTGCCAATTTTGCACATGTATTAACGTAAATTTTGTTTCACAGTCAATTTAAACCCCTTTACTGGACCACAAAGCTCTAAGGTGCTTGAAGTGAGGATCAAACCAGCCAATTTCATCATAGCTAAAACACCTCAAAGTTGTAACAGAGATGCATGATACCTAAAATGTTGCAATAACAATAATCACTTTTAAAGGTTCATTGTCTCTTTGTTGTTCTAAGAAGTTGCTCTACATGAAATTATTTACAGTAGGAGAAACAAATACAAAATTATCCTCTCAGGGGATTCTATTCCAAGACAAATGTTCTGACAAGAATTAAGGGTTCATTACTCCTAAAGAGGACTTACAGTGCATTTGTTCACTATATCAAGTACTTACATGTCTCTATATGCTCTTGCAAGATAGACACTGAGTGTATGCTAGATTCATTCAACCTTTTGACATGATTTGGTTTAACCTGCCAGGTTTCTAGCAACCCTCTCCATAAAGTCAGCCTGGTGGATGTGTCAGTTTAGTAGCTGATGGCCTGACCATGTAACAAGCTTCCCAGAATTACATGTTATCATGTGACAATGATGATGATGATATAAAATTAAAATGATAAGTGTACAATCATATTCACATGTTCCATATTTTAATACTTTAATATTTGGTGCTGTTAAGGCGGCGAGCTGGTAGAAAGGTTAGCATGCTGCGCGAAATGCTCAGCAATATTTTATCTGCCGTTATGTTCCGAGTTCAATCTGTGCTGAGGTCGACTTAGCCTTTCATCCTTTTGGGGTCGATTAAATAAGTACCGGTTACGCACTGGTGTCGATGTAATCGACTTAATCCCTTTGTCTGTCTTTGTTTTTCCCCTCTATGTTTAGCCCCCTGTGGACAATAAAGAAATAAATATTTGGTGCTGTTGTGGAATTTGTTCCAGCAGTGAGACCACATGGCTTTTGGTTGTTTCTTATGAGGATTAAATCAGTTTTGGTGTTGTGATTAATCAAGAATCACCTAACTCTCCCTTCCAAGATGCTGAAAAAGAGTTGCAGAAACTACTTATTAATATGGATGAAAGTTTGGATATCTTAGTTGAAAACTAGAAGCTAATCATTTGCAATAAATACAAGTTCATTTTACTTAAAGCTTTTTGCTGATAAAAATGACCATTTCACAGCTAGTGTTTCTGCAGTATTCCTTGCCTTACAGGAATCTAGTTGAAACCTCTCTCCATTTCATTTGTTGCACAGCACACACTTCAACTAGTCCTTACTCTAACATTTCAACTATTCTCTTACACTTGTATTGACAGACCTGAAATTAAGAACCTTAAAAGAAAGATATTATCACTTCTTCAGGTGGTTTCTTCATGATGCTTTAGAGTTTCACACATGTGACAAGACTCTTCTCATGCACAGTATGTACAGTACCAACTCTGCAGGTATGAACCCTCTTTATAAAGTTGGTGATAACAATTCAATGAACAGTTGTAAGGGTAATTAGCAGATATTTCATAACTGAGTACCCTTATCATTACCCATTACTTGCAGTGTGCACAGGCTTAAGGCTTCTCTTTAACACTCTCTTTAAGTTGTTTCAGTCATTTGACTGTGGCCATGCTGGAGCACCACTTTTAGTAGAGAAAATCGGCCCCAGGACTTATTCTTTGTAAGCCTAGTACTTATTCTATCAGTCTCTTTTGCCGAACCGCTAAGTTACAGAGACGTAAACACACCAGCATCAGTTGTCAAGCGAGGTTGTGGGGACAAACACAGACACACAAACACACACACACACACATACACACACACACACATATATATATATATATATATATATATATATATATATATACATATATATGACGGACTTCTTTCAGTTTCCGCCTACCAAATCCACTCACAAGGCTTTGGTTGGCCTGAGGCTATAGTAGAAGACACTTGCCCAAAGTGCCACACAGTGGGACTGAACCCAGAACGATGTGGTTGGTAAGCAAGCTACTTACCACACAGCCACTCCTGCGCCTATGAGTTTTGATTGCATCCGTATAGGGTTACTCTTCTCTGCATTAGGATATGCAGTCCTTCAACACCACTGATCCTGCTTAGTTCATCATCACCATCATCATCATCATTTAATATCTGTTTTTCATGCTGGCATGGGTTGAACAACTTGACAAGAGCTAGCAGGACCAGGGGCCACACCAGGTTCCATAATCTGTCTTGGCTTGGTTTCTACAGCTAGATACCCTTCCTAATGCCAACTAATTTACAGAGTGTACTTGGTGCTTTCTATGTGGTATCATCACCATTGCTTTTTATGTGGCATACCAGGTCATCTGTGGAGAAGCAGACAAAACAGCAAATGTATTCCAGCCATGACCATCTAATTTGTTTTGTATATTAGCTCTATACTGTCTTCTGTATTATTTGTTTTAAAAGGGAGCAGACTCTGATTTGAGTGCAAGATGGTGCTATTTCTGGCATGCTGAGCAATCATGTACAGACTTTCACATCATGTCACTATGTGTAAACACAGAGATGTAGTTAGTAGTAGCAGCTCTTATGAAATGCAGTATGTGAAATGCTCCGGTGGCTTACTAGATGCAGTTAATTGTTTCTGTTACCTAGGTGATCTACATTCTGCAACAGCTAACTATAATGGAAACATAGTTGCAAGAGGAAGGAAAGGGACATTCAGAAAGCTATTATTTCTATTGGCAACAGGTAGTTTCTTTCTCCATTCAAAAGACAGACAACATACTGAATCTGTAATAAACGTTAGTGAGACAAGGGCATCAAATAGATATACCAAGGTTGAAGAAAAATGAGAAGAGTGTGATCTGTTAGCTGTGTAATGTTAACCTGCAAGAAAAGCAGAGCACAAATGAGAGAGAAGGGATTAAAGGTATTCATGTTAAAAGAAGGAAATCAAGAAGGATGTGGAAAGGAGCTATGATGTCATGTTCCAAGATGCAAAGCTCTATGTATGGGTTGACAAAGTATTGTGATAACAACATGTTGTAAAAGACTGAGACTCTTCCAACCCATGATAGCACAGAAATATGTGTTCATAAAATGAAAGATGGAGAAAATAGAATTTAATAAAAAACAAAAAAAAGATGAAAAACAAAATTGCAAGAGACAGGTGGAAATTAAAATAACCTCATAAATTTTTCCTTCTCTTTAATCTTGTAGATTTAGAGTGTGTGTGTGTGTGTGTGTGCACGTGCATGTGTACCTGTGTGTGAAAAACAATAGAAAGGAAGATGGCTGATTGATAGCTACATAGATAGACAGACAGACAGACAGATAGATAGATAGATAGATAGATAGATAGATAGATAGATAGATAGATAGATAGATAGATAGACAGAGATAGATAGATAGATAGAGAGAGAGAGAGAGAGAGAGAGAGAGAGAGATAGATAGATAGATGGAATAAGAAAGCGAGCTAGCTAGATAGCTAGATATATAGACAGACAGACAGACAGACAGACAGATACATACATACATACATACATACATACATACATGCATGCATGCATACATAATTACACACATACATATGTACTTCAAATGTATATGCATACATTCACATAGATATACAATCACTTGTGAGTGCATCTGTGTGTATGTATCTATATATTTATCTCAGTCATGTATTCTAGGCATGCAAATCGTGCTCTGCATCCCATATTATGCTGAGTCATTGTAATGTGAATATTTCTTTCCATATTTTATAGATGTCAGTAAACAATAAAATCACAACAATTTGTTTACAGCTATGTTTTAATCATTCAAAAGTATTTTCAAATAATAATTCAACAAATGATAAAAGAAGCTTCTTTGTTTAATACAAAGAGCCTAAATTATTTTTCTCTGCTGCAAGCAAGCTGGGATATTTTGACCCAACTCCAAATCTAGAGAAACATGTTTAACCAACTGCATAATGGCATCTACCATTTCCACATGTTAAGTTCACGATAGCAATATCAACAAATGATAAAGACATAGGTGCAGGCATTGGTGTTTGGTAAGAAGTTTGCTTCGTAATAACATGGTTCCAGGTTCAGTCTACAGCATGGCACATTGGACAGATGTTTTCTACAATAGTCATAGGTCAACACTGTAAGTGGATTTGGTAGACAAAAATTGAAAGAAGCCATTGTGTGTGTATATATATATATATATATATATAATCATCATCATTATCATCGTTTAACATCCGCCTTCCATGGGTTGGACGATTTGACTGAAGACTGGCAAACCAGATGGCTACACCAGACTCCGATCTGATCTGGTAGAGTTTCTACAGCTGGATGCCCTTCCTAACACCAACCACTCTGAGAGTGTAGTGGGTGCTTTTTACGTGCCACCGGCACAAGGGCCAGTCCGGCGGTACTGGCAACAGCCATGCTCAAACGGTATTTTTTACGTGCTACCTGCACAAGAGTCAGTCCAATGTTTTGTTCACATGCCACTGGCACAAGTGCCGGTAAGGCAAAGCTGGAAACGATCACGCTCAAATGGTGCTTTTTACGTACCATATCTTTATGTGTCTTTGTCCTACCCCTACCACTTGAAAAATGGTGTTGGTGTGTTTACATCACCGTAACTTAGCAATTCAGAAAAACTGGTCAACAGAATAAGTACCAGGCTTAAAAACAATAAGTACTGGAGTCAATAAATTCGACTAAAAATTCTTCAAGGTGGTGCTCCTGCATGACTGCAGTCTAATGACTGAAATAAGTAAAAAATAGAAGGTATCTTACATACTTCCTTGTACATACTTTTACTCTTATAAAAAGATGCTAACCAGAGATCCCAAAATCAGACTATAATTAGTTGTGGTTATCTGGGTTGAAGAGCTTCAGTGGTGTTTATGAGAACATTTCCTGTCAATGCAGTATAGATGTATGATTTAAACAATACAGGTAAAAATTATAACATTAGGTACTTTTTTAACATAATGATTTTTCAATTGCAAAGTAAACATTAGTTGTTATTTCTAGAAGCAAGTACAGAAGTACTCTACAGCTTTTGCAACAATGATACCTGTCAGAGGAATAAGTAAATGAATGAACAAATGAATAATGATATGTTAAACTGCAGTATTGAGTGTTGATGTCATGCGATGTTAATGCTAGGAAGCTGAAATTAGAATTGAAGAAGTAAACAATAAAGGCCCTTCAAGAGTTTGTAGATTTCTAATGCCAGTATTTTAACTTTAATCAGCAATATGAAAATATTTCATAATCTGAAGAAAATATCTAAAATATAACAGACCTGCATGTGTAAAGCCCATTTAATTCCTTAATAGTAAGTGATGTATTTGAACAGAATTATGATGATTGCATTTAAAATTTTGAAAAAGTTAATATTTTAATGATTAAGCTATTATTGTGTCTCTTACTATATTGCAAAGATTTAATGCATGGTTTGACAAATCACTCAAGTCGTATTCAGTCAGTGTCTCATAGATATTTATTATTTGATAAGCTTCTTGACAAATAAAATAGCTAATATCAATGTTCCACTGATGTGATGTAGTAACTTAAGTGGTTAAGAAGATGAACAACAGATCCAAAGTACATTATTTACGTTTGATGGATATTTGTCCTCATCTTGTTTGTTGTTAACACAACGTTTCAGCTGATATACTCTCCAGCCTTCTTCAGGTGTCTTGGGGAAATTTCGAACCTGGGTTCTCATTCCTAAGGTATTTTTCGATATTATTATTATTATTATTATTATTATCATTATTATTGTTATTGTTCAGGTCACTGCTTGGAATCAAACTTGGAATCTTGGGGTTAGTAGCTCGCGCTCTTAACCACTACGCCATATGCCCGTGCGTAATGGTTAAGAGCGCGGGCTACTAACCCCAAGATTCCGAGTTCGATTTCAAGCAGTAACCTGAACAATAACAACAATGATAATCATAATAATAATAATAATAACAATAACATCGAAAAATACCTTAGGAATGAGAACCCAGGTTTGAAATTTCCCCAAAATACCTGAAAAAGGCTGGAGGGTATATCAGCCGAAAGGTTTTTTTTTTTACAACAAACAAGATGAGGACAAATATCCATGGAATGTAAATAATGTAAATAATGTACATAATTCCTCATCTCTTAAATATAGAAACAGATCCAAAAGTTATGAATTTAGGCTCAATTTTCTCACAATGAATTGTGACCTTTAGCAAAATAAGACTATATTTTCATATTTCTCTACTTTAGATATAGGTCCCACATTTATTTCAGAATAGAAAAAAATAGTAGAAAAAGAAATCGAGTAACTTGTTTCTTTGATTCATAAAATTTGTAAACATCATTTAAAGATAACTATAAAGAAAAGAAGAAAAATATAATGGCTGAATTGAAGCAATACGATTTAGCATTTGTATTCAATATTCAAATATGAAAAATATTATTATGAAAATCAAAAATGCTTTGGTTGCAAAATGAGAACAATAGGTTAATTTAATGAACTCAAGTGAATCATTATAGATGTAAAATTCATCCTTGAAAACCCACTTATGTATATATGGATAAATCACTTTTAATGATGGGATTTGAAGTATATAAGCTATAAATAATGACATCTAGAATATTGAGTTAAAATTTCTTGGATGGTAAAAGGTCAAAGGCTGCCAGGGGCCAGTTTTCTACATGCTTTATCTGTTTCAAATTCCACTGGGAAAAGCAATTATTTCATATCTTTCAAAATTGCTCCATTCTTATGATGTAAACAGTAGCATTGGATATTTTACTTTGTTTTACACCCAACTTTTTTCCACTCTCTCCAAAGAAATTCACATTCATTAAGGAGTAGGTCAAACTGTTAAACAGGTTGTGTGATCATTAAGCAAGTGTAGTTATATATGAGGATCACAATAGAATAAACAAAGTAAAGTTTGAACTTATGATTGTGGGATCAGCAGTCCAGCATTAAGTACATATCCACAAGTGTAATGTTTGGTGCAAAAAATTTGGATGTTATCAGTAGTATTAGTACAGAGAATAGTTTCAAAGTTTTTAAATATTGTATTATATGAAGTATATTTCATATGGCAGGCCATTATTTTACTGGCTTTAAGAAAATATACTAATACAGCATTGGACAAGAAAAATACCTTTACAAAAATTGATTTGTCTCAAAACAGTAATACAGATAGATGATAGTGTATGATTATTAGACAACATTCATATATGATAAAGGTAAGGCACAACAAATATATATATATACTTTTACAGTAGCTCCTTCAAAAAATATCCACCACTCTGAAATACTGCCAAAAGCTATTAACTGTTACCATTCTGATTTACAGTATTTGAAGATGATAAAATCTCAACTAAAATCAAAAATACTAAAGATCAAAGCTTAGTAATACTTTCATTCTACTTCTCTATCTTTCTAACACACACAATAACATAAAATTACACAAAGAAAAATTAAAATGAAAGTGAAAACAAGAAGAGTTTTGATTATAATATAATAAGACTGCTGAGTAATAACAGTTGAAGAAAAAATATCTAATGATAATATCTGAAGTTTCTTTAGGATTTTATAGAAAATCAATGTGTATGAATAAACCTGAAGAATTTTTGAGTGGACTTTTAATGATGAAAATGACAATTGATTTTATAAATTTTAATCAAAAGCATTCTACTAATGTATTATCTTTTACAGGAAAAAATCCAAGTGATCAAGCAATATTATTTTCATTCACTTTAAACCTGATAACAAAAAAAAAAGACACAAATTATACAAAGTTAAAGAGATATAGAAAATAAAAATCAATGGGTATATTCTATTGTAAGGAGATTTGAAATATGTGAATGTTTGATTGTAATAAAAACTATTTTCTAGAACAAAATATTTATAATTATAAACAGATTAAATCTATAAATTACACTTGAAATACTTTGAGAAATGTAGTTATTTGAAACTTTATGACTTTACAAGGAAAATATTCTTTTAAATCAATTTTTCAGAGGGTTATATAATAAGATCAAAGATAACAATAAAAGTGACAATCAGCTTCAAACAGTGTCTCTTTCAAATATTTCAGAAAGAAAATTCTTCTGATATTGTTTAATGTTCCAACAACCATTATTAATTGAATTAAATACAGGTCTGTTTTATCAGTTGGGCTACTGACAATTACTCAAGTGGATTTTACTTAAGGTCTTGACTTATTGGCTTTGCAATGGTGATGCTCCTAGGATAAAATCCACAGACTTCAACTGAAGAGTAATTAAGCTAGAGCCATGGAGACTAATTCTCTGACATTTCAACCTCTATGAGATAAGTCCCATAACTATATTGTATTGCAAGTTAAATTTTCTGTTTCCATTAAAGTTATCCAGCTTTACTATTTGTTAATGCTATACTTTCGCATCATATATCTTTGAAGCAATCTAATTAGTCATGAACTTCTAATATACTGAGAAACAAAGGAAATATTTTAATTTTTATTTGTCACCGCATTAAAATCAATTTCAGAAAAATAAAACATAAAATAATATTCATTTCCTTCTACTAGACAAAACACAATTTATTTTGATAGAATGTGTGTAGTCAAATTAACTGATTACAGCCCAAGTTTTTCTAACCAACAGAGATGAGTGTCAGTGAGGAGTAAACAAAATTCGATGGGACTTGAACTCAGAAACTTACTTGACTGATTTATATACATATCACAACAGAATCTTCATTATTCTAAGAGTATTTTATTTTGTTATAATTTATTAAAACTAATTCATGAATTAATATTTTTGAAATTATTTTCAACTTCTGGGATATTTTTCTTTCAGAAACTATCTAACTACAAATGTCTATTAGAAATTATAATCTATCAAAAGTTGTCCAAAGTTAACTTAAAAGTTCTAATTACTCTCACCATTTTACGACTGTTAATTATGATAAAACCTTAAGCTAGTTATTCGGACATGAAAATGAGTTCTTCATAAGCTATTAAGTTTAAACTACATAATACATCTGACTCCCATAATCAGTATCTAGAACAAATGATTCTAAGGTCATTCATTAGATGGACAAGGCCATGGTAAGAGATAGATGTTACGTATCATAAGCATGGACAAGTACATAAAAAAATAATATGTGTTTAAAATGAAGCAATAATGAAAGAAGTAGTCAATATGACTGCATGTTGATAGTAGGCACAATGTACCTTTTCAATTAGAATAAAATGACTTAATAGACCTACAAAATGAAGATTGTCAATTTGATCTCTATTTCAATTTTACCATCTATTAACTTTTAAGATCATGTAAACAAACTCTTATCACTAAATTTTACCCAACACCAAAATACTCTAAGACATCAGCTCTATCATGGTTCTTTTGAGCATTTAAGTTACCCAGTTGGTTAGGTTAACATCAATTCTAAGCTGACTACACATAATAATAACAATGTTTTATCATCAACTAGTCAGAAGTCACTAAGCTGATAACATTTTATTTTATGCATGTTCTTCATATACCTCACATTATTAAAGATCTAAACCCAGAAAACACAGCTTGAAACAAACACCCTGAGGTGTTCGTTTCATCTACATAAATCCCTGCAATGAAACAAATTATATCTCTATACAATGCACAGAATGTGACAGTTTAGTCTCCACCCACCCTGATGGATGCTTTGCATTTTAGTTTCTTATTAAAATGATTTTAACTACACTAAATTTGCATATTTATCATTATAATTTGGTATGCTCACAGTCACCCCTAAGCATGGTGTTCCTTACATGTTTCTGTATCTTCAGTAAACTTCTTTCATCTCCTGTATTCCTTTTATTACTAGTATTTGCCCGAAATATGCAGTCAAGGTATCTATAATAAAATTTTTTAAAATTACCTCTGAAAATAGCCAACAATATATATTTCAAAGGTAATGGAACCAGCCATAAATGATCACTGCCTTTTCTATCATTATTCTCTTTCACTAGCATTATTTCCACAAATGCATCTATTAGAGCCCTCTCTAGTATCATATATGAATGCTTTTTTTTTTGTATAAAAATATTCTTTATAGCTTATGTTCTCTCTTTCTCTTTCTCATATTCAACTTATTTCGTAAGTAGAGCAGTCAATGTGACTGTATGCTAGTAGCAATGTGCCTTTTGCATTAAAATCAAATAAAGTAAAAGATCTGGCAAATGAAGGTCATCCAATTAACAAAAGATGTGAATTTCATGTGATATATAAGTGTCTTCTATATGTGTTAATGAATCACCTAATGACTGACTGAACATTTCTGACCTCATCATCTTCAATTTTGATCACTGTTTCAATCTTACTATATATTAGCCTTTAAGATCATGTGATCAAATCTTATCCCTAGATCTCACTTACCACCAAATTATTCTACAATATATGCACTGTGATGGTTCTTTGAGGCATTTAAGTTACCCAGTTGGTTAGGTCACTATCACCAATTCTAAGAGAGTTCTTTTGTTTCTTTAAACTAAAGCACCCAGAACAACTCACTGTCATCTCTAACGACATGCATTTTCATGCAGATAAAAATCACTCAAGCATAAGCATTATTCTCTCAACCGAGGGCTCACTTACACTCAGCCCTAAACAGTCTCTATGCAGTTACTCAGCATGTTAGAAATAGCAGATAAATCATTCTCAAATTATACCCTACTGTTTTATAAAAGGAAGGACACTCGAGACAATGTTATTCCTGATACACAAAGAAATGAGTTGGGTGGAATACCATACGTCATGGATTGATCTGCTGACAGCTGGCCTGGGGCTATACAACAACATCTTCATAGTAGTCATGAATTGAGAATTAACAGCAATGTCCTCCAAAACTCAAACATAACTGACCTTTGGAAGTTCACATTAAACATTAATCAGTATTGATATTACCAAGTGATTACTTTCTTTCAGTTGAAGAGGGCATAAAAATTCTCGAGACATTTCTCTCCTTCCTGATTAGATTATACAAAAATGATTATTCCCAAGCCTTCCAAAAATAAACACAAGTGCACATATATGCACACCCACTCACATGCAGACAGACTGACTATAATCACCTGTGTAAAATGATAAATTGCCGAGATTAAATTGCAGCAGAACTCATGGTAGGGGAAAGGGAGTTTAGATCTAAAAGAACTTAAATTAAGTTATCTACATAATTCAATTTCTCAATATTTTACACACCTTTCCTCCTTACTTTTGATGATTTGGTCAGTTGCATAAGTTGCTGGAGCATATGATTTAAAATTTAATATTGCTACCAAAATAAAACATACCAGCATTATATTTTTTCAAATTATAAGAGAAAATAAGTTAGTGCATCTAATCTAAAAAGTACCTGGATTCATTATTTCTAGTATCTCAATACTTTATACCACTGCATCAACCAAAACGATGTCTTATCTTGCCAATCAGAAATTGTACATCATCATTTGGAAACTGAAATAGCTTTTCCAAGCCAAATAGGATTTTAGTGAAATTCAGTTTCATATTTGCATTTTTGTTAAAAATAATTCATATCTTTGCAATTAAAAATAAAAATACTATTTTGTATGTCTTGTGTATTGGAACTATTTTATGAATATTTAAGAATATATTTTAGCATACTTTTTACTGTTTTATCAAAAGAAATAAAATATTCTCCTTTTTTAAATCAAAGAATACATGTTAAAGCAATATCCATCTGAAGATATTGGAAATAAGACGTACATCAGAGTAGTAGATAGATTACTTATTTAGACATAATTTATGAAAATTAATGGATATATCCTTTCAAAGTTAGACAAATTAACACAACTGAAAAATTGATATATATATATTATCAAAAAGGCAGCAAGCTGGCAGAATAATTAACATACTGAGCAAAATGCTTAGTGGTATTTCATTTGTCTATATGCTCTGAGTTCAAATTCTGCTGGGGTAGATTTTGCCTTTCATCCTTTTCAGATTGATAAAATTAAAACAAAATGAGCACTGGAGTCTTTGTAATCGACTTACCCCACTCTTGAAATTGCTGGCCCTGAGCCAAAATTTGAAACCAATATATATACTATCAAAATTACCTTGTCTCCCACTGCAATGGAGAAACAAAGCAAATAATAAACCAAAGAGTTATGAATTTTACACTGAATTTAGCACATAAATATTGGAATAACTATCCCATTATAGTTTAAATGGCTTTATAACTTGGGTTAATTTGTTTTATTGTAAATTGTCATCATTAGAAAAGAAAAAAAAATAGAAAAAATAATGCATCACTACCTATACTCTTTCCCACCATAAAAATAAGTAGAAATAATAAAGAAAATATTTGTATAGTATAGAGCATGTTTATCCAAAATATTATTTACAATTCAAACTGCCACACTAATTTGTCTTCTAGCATGGGCAGTGTAGCTTCGACTAACTTTCGTAGACAGTTAGATTACAAAATAATGTTTATATTATAGAAATTATATTGTAAATCAATTTTGTCAGGTTTCCAAAATTTCTCAGGAAGTTAATCATTTACGGTTACAAAAATAAACAGATAATACAATATCAACAGAAAATTAATTGACAATAATCCTATCACATTGAAAGGAAGTTTAAATTTAATGTAAAAAATTCTTCCAAATAGAAACTCGGCAATAATTCAAATTTATATATTACATAGGAAACGGAACATTTTTACTCTGTTTCTTGAATATATGTATTTAAAACAGATGATCATTGAAAATAACAAAAAAGTTAGCGATAGAATGACTATTCCAAAGCTTACAAACAATAAAATATTGTGAATACACAAATTCATTATCATGTCCTCTTCACTGTGAATAGTTGCTCATCTCTGAAGTCTGACAATGCAATGATATTCTTATTTTTGAGCTGGATACATATTTAAGTTGTTGATATACTTAGAAAGCATGCAATTATTTCTAATGTTAAAAATCTTCATAATTTTTAGTCTTTAGACTCTAGGATACCAAACTATCTTATTTTTGATTACTATTCTACTATTTTAAAACTGTCTCTGATGGTGTCATTTTATCTCTTATTGTAAGCTGAGGTTTGTCTAACTCAGTATTTTAGAATGTTTAATGAGAATGACAGCAAGACCAGAAGACTCATCATTATCATTGCAAAATGCATTAGACACTGACTGATTGGCTGAATCTTTCATACAGAATATATTAATCTTGATTCCTTATCATTTTATACATGATGTCAGTTTGACCTCATCACTTCTTCCTCTTGCTTTTTTAATTTTCTGTTGTGAATCCTTTCCAGTGACATTTTTTTGTCCACTACTTCTCAACACACATCCTGTCAGCCACAATCATCCCTCCTGCAAACATTCATCAATATCTTTGATGCCCAATCATGATCTCACTTAAACTGTGTTTGGTGTTTTTTTCTTCGAGTAAATACTGCACATCTAACAAATTATGCTGAACTTATTTCTCTCCAGACACTGAAAACTTTCAGTAGTCAATGCCTCCCTATACGGTAGCAGCTATCTTATCGTGCATATTTTAAATAGTCTTCTTTTTAAGCAGAAAGAGAAACCTTTTGTAACCAACAGAGTAATAATCTCCCTAAACTCCTGTCTCTTTCATACTACAGTTATTATTTTTTCTATTATCTCTTCTAGCTCAGAATATAAAACTACCTATCATCAATAAATACGTAATTGATTGCAAAATACCCTATCATTGGTCTCACAATATGATCTATCATGTGTCTCACAGAAAGCAGTATTAATCATTATGCACAAACTGCTACAAGAGAGACTGTACAAAATGAAAAACTCCAATGTGCAAGTTTCAACCAATATACAGACCATATTTCACTAAGCTTCAGAAGACAAAAACCCCATGGGTAATGCATACATATACTCAATATTCACCTATTTTTATATTTTTTTTATGGTGATTGGTATATAGGCAAGTGCTATTGGTGAGAAGAAAAAACGATTCAAATAGTTTGCTAAAAATAATTCACAAAATGTCATTAAAATTACTTTTTGGAAGGACATGACAGATAGCCAACTTTAGTGTTTTAAAATGGTGAAAAGAACCATAAAACCAAGGAACAAGGAAAAAAGACAGCACTAGAGAAGTGAACAGCTCCACCTTTTACGATATAAAAGAAATACTCTCCAAATGCCACAAATGAAATGTATAGAATGAAAAGAGTGTAATCATGAGAAATTGACCACATTCTTGTAAGATAAGAAAATAATCAGGAATTAGAGGTATAAAGTTCTACTAAGAAAAGAGGATATTAAAATATAATACAATGAAACTTTTTGACAAAATGTTATCAAATAATGGTTGATAGAATTCATAGTAAACTTAATTAATAATACAGAATAAAGTGACTATAACTGATTGAAGAATGTTGACATTAAAAGAATAATGTTTGGTACTAACAATAGCTAGAGGGAGTCAATTTAATATATTCATGTAGTATTTTTCAGTACTGAAAAACAAATGTTAAAAGACGGACAAGAGCAACAATGATGGCATCCTCTTGCGATCTCAAAGAATATTAAACAGTCATGGAGTTTTGGGTTGAATTTTAGCAAAAGTTTATTTTCTGATTTTTGTTAGTTATACATTATGAATATTTAATTAATTTTGCATGAATAGAGCGAACTTAAATTTGTCCATAATGCAATAATTGCTTTTATTTTCTTCAAATTCAGAAATATAAACGTGCATTTGAAAATGTTATTGTTTATAAAGTAAAAACAGAGAACTATATTTAATACCCATACTCCATAAATGTCTTAATGGCAAAAATTCTGCAACTATTTTTCAGTAAAATTTTAAGATTAATGATTAGTCTCATATATCTTTATTCATATAATTAACTCTTATGAGATATGATAGTTTTCATTTCTTATAATTTGAAATATTTAAATTTTCTATTAATTGACACCTATTGTTTGAGCTTCGTTGATTTCTTCAAATATTATCACAAGCATGAGTTTGTTTTCTATTTTATAGTGAAGAGAATTTGGATCATTAGTGTATCTATCTATAGAATTAAATCAATTCCCTGGAGAAATAAATCAATTTAATATAGGCAGTTAAATTAGAAAAACCAGAATAATTGTGGAATGAACAATTTTATATCAGCTTTGGCTAAAATTACTACTACACATAATTTTGATGGCAGCTCACAAAATTATATTACGCATTCACATACATGCATGCATACATTATGTTGAAAATTAAGGTAATCATAGCTCAAATTTCATCAAGGTTTACAGCTTATCTTGCTTAATTGATGAATTTCAATTCATTTGATGCTTGCATGCTTAACCAATGAATGAGCCTAGAAAAAGAGTGCAATAACAACAACTGCTCATGCATGCATGCACATGCACACACACACACACACACGGGTGTTCCTGTGTATATTTCTGACATCACGCTGAATCTCCCCAAGAACTCCATTAAGGGTACATGTGACTGTGGAATGCTCAGCTACTTGCATGTTAATTTCATGAGCAAGCTGTTCCGTTGTAACTGACGGAGTGCCGTAGTAATAGTCTGCATACTGCTGGCAACTTTGATATGCAAATGTGTATGCATGCATACAATACAATCTATAAGAACACCACCCACCCTAAAGCAGGTTCACAATAGTTAATTGATGTTCTGCTTAAATGATGTTCTTGGAGCCAGAATCAGATTAAAACTTATAAAGGCCCTAAGCACTTAAGATATTTTGGTGTCCTCATATATATCTAATTCAAAATATAAACAATAATAAACTAATAAAACTACAGTTAGATGGAAAAAAATGTTTATTTTTGTATATTTCCACTTTATTATGTTTGAAAAGTTTTCTCATATTTCTTTTTAGTTATAAAGTCTTTGATCAGATCCTCATTATGATACCATGAACATTTTGAGATTATATTTCTGATCATATAAACCACTTTGAATATTATTTTAGCAAGTTTAAAATGATTTCTTTTGTGCCATAAACCATTTACCATTTCCTGACTTTCCTTGATGCCCTAAGCACGTACTTATTTTCCCTAATGATTAATCCAGTGCTAACAGGAGCACATATATGCACAGATATATAAGTACACAGTGGGTAGAGTGTTGATAGTGTTTGTTACAATGATATTGTAGCAATTTGTTGTTGATCTGTGTATACAGTTACTTGTAAATGTAATATATGAATAAGATCGTTACCTCAACAGTCCATTGGGACATTTGCATTCATATGTTTACCCACGTGTGCACATATGTAAGCTCACACAAATGTGTAACCATACATCATTGAATAGATATATCAGGTGCACAAGAGAATTTTCTCTAGATCAGCAAGAGCTTAGGAAAAAAATATTTATTATAAATTACAAACACTTCTTGCAGCTATCACGTTATGAATAAAGCCCATATGATTCAATGACTTGGTACAAATCCAAATGATGTCTTATCTAAACTAAGCCAACTTACTACAAACTTTGCTCAGATTCTCAACTACTTTCAAAACATGATCAATCAGCTTGAGGCTTCAGTAATTGCTATTTTTTGATGCTGCTTTGCCTCTGTAACAATTTAGAAATACTGAGGATAGCACTTCTGGCATTATTTGATTAACTAAGCAAGTATATGTGCTTTGGCATAAGAATGTTCTGAATTCTTCATACTTTTACTATAAAGTTACTCTAAGGTACATGTATATTCAGAAGTTTGACAAAAGGAGATGCATTCCTTATCTTCCATAGAAAATACAAGCTACTAACAAACATAAAGTAATTGCAGAACTGTGGCTTCAAAAAAGAAGAAAATGCAAACTGCAAAATCCATAAGAAAAAGCCCTTGGCATATGAATGAGACAATATAATGTTAGACAATATAGCTTTTGAAATTAGAAATCAATACCAAATAAGCTTTAAGAAATATTAAAATAAAAAAAAGAAATTATAAAAGAAGTTGATTTCCTATTTAACAACAAAAATATCATGATTATATCAGGATATTTCAATTGTTTTAAATTACAAGGGAAATTATGCAAACCAATATTTTGTGATTTCTCAGAAAATTTGTACAAATGCATAGCTCTTTCCTTTTTATATTTGCCTCAAATCAAAATGGAACAAGGCACACAAGTTATGTTCAATATTTACTATCCTACTGCATACAGAAAAATGCAAAGAAAATTTAAATTTACTCATCTTCAATTTTACTTGTATATTTGAAATCAATGTTTTAACATACATGGGAATGATAGTGACAAGTTGCTGATATTTGTATCTGCTGGTGATGCCTTCTCTATTATTTTGGTATCAGGTGACATGACGACACTGATATGCAATAAATTAGATTTGTTCTAAACTGTAAAGGAGACAGGTAAAATCTTTGAAGTCCAAACTATCATCTTCAACTTAATCATTTTATTAACTTCTATTAGACAAAAGTGAAATACTTTATAGGTTATCTCTATCAGAACTAAGATATTGTTGAAGAAGTAATTCAAGGTATCTCATTTCTGAAGAAATTATACTGAATTCATCAAGATTCATTAAGCATTAGAATACTTAATCTAATTGTCAAATTTTTCACATATTCCAAAAAAAATTCAAAGCATCTTTATATATATATGAGGTTAGTATCATATTCTGAAAATCTTTAATCAAGTATGTTATCATTAATTATTTTAACAATATTATTGGATGCTTCTAAAAACTTATATTTTTCTAAATTACTTTCTAGTCTTTTTACATAAAGAAAATCCAGTCAAACATCCTTTTCCCCAGATTCTAGGTATTCTTTTATGTTCATAGAATTTATAGGTTCTGGAGAAAGTCCTATGGTTTCTCTGAACTACTTTGGTCTAAAGCCATGAGACCAACATTGAATCTGTCTACTAACTCTTCATTTAAATTTTCTAGATAATTCAAAAGGTTTAAATACAAACATTATTATTTCTAAATCTCTCAAAGAGAGATATTCAGTAACAGTACTTTAAAGTAAAGACTATTTGCCAAAATAATGTGGCAGTCCTGGATGGGACGAATGCTACTGTTGTTTAGCCCCTCAAACCAGTCCACAGATGTTGCTTTGTCCTGGATTGGGGTGCTGAGCTCCCCTGTTCGAAAATATAAGGACAAATATTGCGTCATATAGCCAGCTGGAAACGACGTTTCTTGTGGCTAAGCAACAGTAACATTCGTCCCATCCAGGACTGCCACATTATGTTGGCAAATAGTCTTTACTTTGAAAATTTTTAGCTATATCAAAACAAAAACAAAAATAAAAAGTTACAAACCTTCAGAGGCATTTATGTTTGATCTCGTTTCATTTGCCTTATTCTATTAGTTTTGAGGGTTAAGATAATATGTTGCATTTTTTTAAAAATAGCATTCTATGTTGTTATAATTTATTTTACCAGAAGTATGGTTATGTCAGTAGAGAAAAAGGGTCACAATAGGAAATTTCTTTCCTGAAGCAGCTATTAATGTCAACACTTAAAGCATATAATATCTATTTTGTTAAACATTTAAGTGTTTGAATAGCTACTTTGTTCTTACTCATTCT
This sequence comes from Octopus bimaculoides, assembly GCF_046866305.1. NCBI lineage: Eukaryota > Metazoa > Mollusca > Cephalopoda > Octopoda > Octopodidae > Octopus > Octopus bimaculoides. Next base: position 82,944,015 of record NC_142934.1, on the reverse strand, counting down.
TGAACAGGAAAAAATAAAACCAAAACAATTATATGATTAAAGTCTCTCAAACAGCAAATCTAATGTGAAAAGTATTACTGTTTTTCAATTTAATAGAGAATAATAAGATTATTTGATAAAAATTCACATTTATTTGGATATTCATTTTTTTCAATTTATCTGAAGTACAGAAGTTAAATGATATTTACATTTCTTATTAGGAATTTTTGTGTTTTGTTTTACCTTGTGATTTTTGCAACCTGACAATATTGTTCTTATTAAAAATTTATCAAGATTTCAAACAACTTAATAAGATCTAGTCCTAGAATCGTAGTGCACCAAAGTGTTCTGTAGTTGATTTGCAGTTCAAAATTAAATAATCTTTATCTCAATATCTAATGTTCATCAAAGCAGAATAATACTACAAGTGTTTACAAGTTTTCTGAAGAACACAATTAAGGTTTAGTGGCCAAATGCTAACATAAAGACTTGCTGCCTAAAATATTTTGATTCTTCCATATTAATATTAATCAAAAATTAGAAAAAGTAAAATTAGACAACCCTTTCAAAAACCTTTTAACATTTGATTTTCTGGAAATACTATTTTAAAATTTTAATTCTATAAGTGAATGAATTTGGATCTTATAAATTGAGTCAGATGTAACTCAGAACAATGGGATGTATCAAGTCTTTGTGAATTAATTTTAATGAGTCATAACTGGAATATGATCTAATGTAATGCTACATAGCATGCACCAAATTTGAATTTTCTCGTTTGTCTTTTAGATTTGTTGACAGCAGATTCTAATCTAACACAGAAAATAAATGAAAAGGCATATTGTGCCATAGGTTTAGCAACAACTACAGAGATCACAAGTTTATTGAATAGAGCAGATTTCTTTGTATTCAGGATGATGTATCATCTATTGCCAAGAGAAAGAAACATTCAGAGGTCAGACATCATCAGGATGGCTGTATTTGTCCAGAAGGTCCGGGACCCCAGTGGGTCAATAAGATTCATTGATGAGCAACTCAAGGTGATGACGTTTACTATAAAATCTATGGTATTCAAGCATATCAAATAAAAGTCCTATGTGATAAAGAAAGGGCAACGAAACTCAGGAAATCCATGTGGTTAACTGATCTCCACCAGCCCATCATCATGTGACTTCTTTGTTCGCTTGGCTTGAACTGGCTGGACTACTGCATCTAGTCATCTTCTCTTCCAAGGTGGAAGGGAAGAAGAGACAGCAGTTTTATTGTGCCAAAGTCTCATTGAAGTAGTGGGCAGTATGCATGTGAGCCATCTGCTTTGAGCATGAAATCACTTATGTCACAACATTGGGGGCCAAGGGTACTTTTGTTACATAGCCTGTTTCTTTAATGTATCTAGCTGAATGTGTGCAAGGGCCCGGGAACAGGGGGTGCAAGATCAAAATTTGCACCCCCTACATAATCTTATAGGTATAAAATGCTGAAGTTTGATCTCATTTCAAAACAAAAAAATAATAAATGTATAAATAAATAAGTGATGAAGCTAGCATAAAATTCCCTAGGGAGTTCTGAAGGCAAGTAGCGTCAAAATACAAAAAAGTAAGTGACAATAACAACAGTAGCAGCAACAATAACAACAACAAAACCAGCATGTATGGTTAATTTTGAACATATAGCATTACTTGAATTATTGAAGACAGCTCCCACCCAGTTTCTGCCTGTCAATACTTCTCTCCACCTTTTAGTACCACTCCCAAGTTCTTTATAATTGATGTTGCTAAAGACTTAAAACATGGTTGAATAGATTCGACCGTTTGACCCTAGTCTAAATATAAAGCCCCTTCAGAATTCTTTCAATACAAAACGACCATTATTTGCTTGACCACTGCCTGGGTAAGTGCCTTTTTTTTTCAACTCCAACTTTAGTCTTGATTCACCTTTTCATTCAATCTTTACTTTCCTTTTTGTCTTTATTCCTCTCTATCTGCTCTTTTTATCCTTCTCTTGAGTTCTTTAGGAAATAGTTTCCTTTTAGCGTTACTACTAACAAATCATATCTTAAAGACGTAGTTTAAGCAGAATGCCTTATATATAGACAACTTTCATATTTTTATCTTGCCTTAATTCTGTCATATTATTAACCAAAAGTCTTCCTGCCTATATATAAAATAGTATCTGCGTCATATCTGTTTCCGATAGTGTCCTGCTTTTTCGTTTTATATAGAAAACGTTGATTTAATTAGTTTGATAAGTGCCTCTGAACGAAACTCTCGAACCTTCAGTCACTATGTAACTTTCTCTGATGAATAAATCTATACTTATTGAGACTGACTCAACATAAGTTCTATTTTTCTTGTTTGAACCACTACGCCTCTGATGAGAACCCAATAATGTTCGGAAATCGATTAAAGTTGTTCATCTTTTTTTTTCAATCTACGGAGAAATGGCTAAATTTGCCTTCTTTATAAATATATGATATATATATAAATATAAATAGACCTCGATAATCGGCTCAGGAATCTACCCAATGACTTTACAAAGGTCACTTGGGGCCCAGTTCGCCGTGAAACCATTTGGTAGCTGGTATCGTTACGAGGTCTATTTATATTTACCCACTTCTCTACTTGTAGAGTAAGCTCTCCTCCGGTTATATAGTTTTACCGTATATTATCACAATGTATATATATATATATATATATATATATATATATATATCGTTGCCAGTGCCCCTGGACTGGCTCATGTGCAGGCGACACATGATATCTTTCGTGCGAGATCGTTGCCAGTGCCCATGAACTGGCTCTTGTGCGAGTGACACATGAGGTTTTTCGAGCGAGATCGTTGGCGGTGCCCCTGGACTGGCTCATGTGCGGGTGACACATGAAATCGTTCAAGCGGGATCGTTGCCAGTGCCCCTGGACTGGCTCATGTGCGGGCGACACATGATAACTTTCGAGCGAGACCGTTGCCAGTGCCCCTGGACTGGCTCTTGTGCGGGTGACACATGAAATGTTTCGAGCGGGATTGTTGCCAGTGCCCATAGACTGGCTCATGTGCGGGAGACACATGAAATCTTTCGAGCGGGATCGATGCCAGTGCCCCTGGACTGGCTCATGTGCGGGCGACACATGAAATCTTTCGAGCGAGATCGTTGCCGGTGCCCCTGGGCCAGCTTGCGGGTGACACATGAGGTTTTTCGAGCGAGGTCGTTGCCGGTGCCCCCGGGTTGGCTCGTGTGCGGGCGACACATGGGGTCTTTCGAGCGGGATCGTTGCCAGTGCCCCTGGACTGGCTCTTGTGCGGATGACATATGAGGCTTTTTTTTTTTTCGAGCGGGATCGTTTGCCAGTGCCCCCGGACTGGCCCATGTGCGGGCGACACATGAAATCTTTCGAGCGGGATCGTTGCCAGTGCCCCTGGACTGGCTCATGTGCGGGCGACACATGATATCTTTCGTGCGAGATCGTTGCCAGTGCCCATGGACTGGCTCTTGTGCGAGTGACACATGAGGTTTTTCGAGCGAGATCGTTGCCGGTGCCCCTGGACTGGCTCATGTGCGGGTGACACATGATATCTTTCGTGCGAGATCGTTGCCAGTGCCCATGGACTGGCTCTTGTGCGAGTGACACATGAGGTTTTTCGAGCGAGATCGTTGCCGGTGCCCCTGGACTGGCTCTTGTGCGGGTGGCACATAAAAGCACCCACTACACTCTCTGAGTGGTTGGCGTTAGGAAGGGCATCCAGCTGTAGAAACTCTGTCAAATTAGATTGGAGCCTGGTGTTGCCATCCGGTTTCACCAGTCCTCAGTCAAATCGTCCAACCCATGCTAGCATGGAAGGCGGACGTTAAACGATGATGATGATATATATATATATATATACAGAGAGAGAGAGAGGGGGTAGGTAGGTACATATGCAAGCACACATACACGCCTGCATATACATACGAATGTATGTATTTGTGTGTCTCTATGTCACCTCACCATCGCCTGATAACTAATGTTGATGCGATTATGCCCCTGTAACTTGGCGGTTCGAAAAAAGAGGTGATAGAATTAATACGAGGCTTCCAAAGAATAATTCCTGGCGTTGATTTCTTCAAATAAAAGACGGTGCTCTAGTATGGCATATCGTCTTTTGAAGCATATTGGATGGGAGGTCATGTTGCTGGTTTTGCCAATAAAAGCACAAGCACTATTTATGTGATGTTCGCTATTTGTTTTTCAGGTTTTTGTTCGACCAGAATTCTTTCGTTACAATTCAGTGGCATTATACGTGGTTCTATACTTATTTTTTCTTTCTTGTGTCTGCCCTTTTTAATCATCTGCCATGTTGTATTCAACAGAAATTCAAAATCTTATGGGAAACTTCGTAAATCTTGTAAGGGAACTTGCTGAAGAATGCAGTGCAGAAGTAAGCCAGTGGTTTAAGCGTCGGAACAATTTCCTCTCTGATACAATTCAAAATGAAATTTTAGAGGCATATGCTCATAACATTTTACATGAGATCAAAATAAAAGTAGAAAATTCCAGATTTATTGGCATTATATGTGATGGTACCACTAATTGCTCTGGCATGGAACAAGTATCAATCACTGTCCGGTACGTTTCTGAAGACCTGAATGTCAATGAGGATTTTCTAGGTTTTTATAATCCCCCGTGACTGCTCTTTGAAGACACTGACTAAGATTATTCTAGATGTTTTTTGTCACCTAAACATTTCACTTGGCTCAAAGTTATGCTGTTTTTCTTTTGATGGTGCAAGTACCATGAGTGGAAACATTTCAGGTGTACAAATGCGATTGAAAAATTTGTTCCCAGGTACATATTTTGTACACTGTGGAAACCACTCTCTAGACCTTGTCCTCCAAGAAGTTAGTTTTAAGGTTACCTTTGTAGCTGATGCACTGAACTTTGTTCATCAATGCGCCATTCTTGTAAAAGAGTCACCAAAAAGAAAAGCACAATGGACAAATCTTTGTGTTACAAGCAGTGTGTCCAACTCGGTGGTGCATTAGAGCAACAGCACTGAAACAAGCAGAAAACAATTATAAGAATATTCAAAATTGTTTTGCTTGACTTTCTTAATGACTTCTCGTTAAGAGCAACAACAAAGGCTACTGTTAAAGGGCTGCTAAAACAATCTGGCAAAGCTTCCATTTTTTTCGGCATTAAAATTGCTGGGGATATATTTGGGGTATGTGAGCCAGTGGCACGTAGCTTACAGCGTCCAGGCACGACAGCTGGTGATTGCTTGAAATTGATTGAAAAGTTGAAAAACTCTTTCAAAAATGAGAAGTGAGAAGGTTTTTGAAAAATATTTTGATGAAGTATCCTCTTCTGACTTGGTGAAAATGCACATCTACCTGCTTCTTTTGATTTGCTCTTACTGTCATCTCAAATCAAACTTCTTGCTGGCCTATGGACGGAAAGGGAAAATTTGCCTAAATCATTTAATGGCATAGTTGAAAAATGGAGAGCGTCTGATGCTATTTTTCGTTCTAGTATGCCACAAGTGTTGGCGTTAATGCAGCTTGTCTTGTCTTCACCTGTATCTGTTGCATCAAGCAAAAGAACATTCAGTGCACTTCGCCGTTTGAAAACCTGGCTCCGTACCACAATGACACAGCACCGTCTTACACATTGTGCCATAATGCATGTACATAAAAAATATACGATGAAAACACTTTGCACATCCTCATGAAATGTTTCATTAACAAAACGTGTGAGCGTAGGAAAACTTTTGGAATATGTTGATACAGTTTTTTTCATATACGTGTGAATTATGGAGTGATGCAAAAACTCGGCTTACTTCCATTTTAACACTACTTATAGCTTCATTATTTCTTTCTTGGTAAACTGACATTTGAATGTTCAGAGAAAACTTCAAAAGTAGCTATTAGTGACTTCTCATCAAGATTAACAAAATTTGACATGCTGATTTAGTCCCCAAGAACATGTTGATATATCAGAGGATGATGCTCCAGTTTTATCAACGGTGCAAAACTGATTAACTGATTTGAGCAGAGATAATTTTGAGAAGACTAATGATCTGAACAATCTGCAACTGCCTCCACTGGACAAAAAAAATAATAAATTGCCAATGTTATTAGCATATCATGTGTGAGAGCTGAGAATATTCTACACAATAAATTTGGCATTATGAAAGTTTCTGCTTGGTGGGTGTTGCTTCTTCTGACACCTGATTAAAAGGGCACCAGGCTGATCACATTTCGATAATATCTGACATTGCTTGAGGCAAATCCAGTTTCCTTAAATGTGTTGGGTTTATCATTTTGAGTTAGAGAATAAGAGATAATCTAACAGTGGAGACACTCCTCAACAGTTACTCTAAAGAAGGTCATCAAGATTGTTTAATCTGCAGGGAAGGATTGCAAAAAGCATCGTGTTTATTGACTACTTTCAAAGGCTCTCACCATCAATGGAGAGTGCTGTACTGTGCCACCTTTCTAAGGTAGTTGCGAAAGGTTATCAAGGCCAAACGCAAGGAAAACTGTCGAGTATGTTTTTCTTTCATCGAAACAAATACTCCAGTGCACAAGTAATTGGTTTCAATGGCTGCTGTGTGTGATTGGCTTTGGACTGCTAAGCCACCCTCCCTACTTTAATGATTTGACCTCATCTTATTATCTATATCCCCTACATATATAAAAAAAAATCCTCGGTTTGGAACCAATATCATAGTGATGATGTCTTATCAGCTGTTGAAAACTTGTTTAACTAACAGGATAGCTTCTTTTCCAAGGCAATCGAAGCAATGAATCGCTGAAAGAAGTATGCAGATCATCCTTTCTGTTTGATTTTCACTTTTCAATTGCGCCAATTTTATTCCATTTTCAAAAATGTGTATTGTTCACATGAACTAAACCAACAGTATGTTTATCCAACATTTCACAAAACTTTATAACTTCCATCGTTGAATGTTTTAACATTGTAATGTTGTCACCTTGTACAAAATGCCAGCTTCCACATCCTGTTCTCTGATGGAGGGGAAAATGATCAAACTTTAAACCTCTGTTACAGTTTTCTAAAGTTTTTCTGGAATAAGTGAATAGCATCAGATTCAACGGGAAAAATTACACCAATATATCAAATTTGAAAATTTTCGCTTAATTTTAAAATTTCAGAAGGTGAAATCAAGCAGAAAAGATCCTAATATTTAAAAATGAACTTCATTTGGTCACATTCTATGACAATATAATGGTCAGCCTGTTAACTTTCCAGTCGATCCTCATAATAATAAAAGTTATTATTATTGAACATTTGTTTGTTCTGATACCCAAATTAGAAAACTTCACCTTGTTTGTAAAAATTTTGGGTACTACAGGAGAAGTGTGGACCTGAGTTCTGAGAGTGCGCATATCACAAATTTGCGCGTGCACGCGCATTAGTTGTAAGTAGTCGATTTTAGCTCACAAGGCAAATGACGAGACGAGCGGATTCGCGCTACTAGTTGATTTTAACACAGAGGTAAACAACGAGATGCTCGGACACGTGCTACTTGCTGTAAAAGGAGCGAGGTTATCCATGTAATACAAAAAGAAAATTGCAGATAAGTTGAATATAAAAGTGAAAAATAATCATTGAATACTGAAAAAACATTCACCTTCCCTAACTTTAAACCCTAACCCTTAATAAAATATGGGAAAAGCTGGAGATGAATGTTTTGAAAACATTCTGAACTATCTTTCAGAATGGTTTACTTTTCAATGAAATGTCATTTTGCTATTTTTCATGTTTTTATTCAATTAATCTGCAATTTTCTTCTTGTATTAGATGGATAACCCACCCTCCATTTACAGCAAGTAGCGAGCATCTCGTTTTTTACCTGTGTGCTAAATTTGACTACTTACGACTAACACGGGCGCATGCGCAAATTTGTGACATGCACACTCCCAGAACTCGGATCCACACTTCTCCAGTAGTGCCAAATTTTGAAACTGAGTTTGCACCCCCTAAGCAAATTTTGTTCCCGGGCCACTGAATGTGTGAGCCATTTTTCTGTGCTATTGTTATTTGTTTCTGTTTGATGTCTTTGCTTTTTTATTTTTTTGTTCCCCTTTACATGGTACACTCTGTAAATAGCATTTATATGGAAATCTGTCAACAGGTATCTTTTACTTCATAGCATGCACAAAATCTCTGAAAAGTATTCAAGTAGCATTATTACTTTGTGCAGAAAAACTGCATCCTTTGATGAACAAGAACAAAGTGAATTTTTCTAGATATTACATAAGTTATTGCTTATTAATTTAACAAAAGCTAATTACATACGTCTAACCACACTCAGCAACAGTTGTGCTTTTGATGTTATAGTCTATTACAATTCAACATAAAATATCTTTTAAAACAATATTAAATGAGTATTTTTTAACAATAAGAATTTCCAGATATATGGATTCACAAAGAGTCTTACATTGATCTTCTACCTTTAGGCTGCAACCTTTGTTTGCACTTACAGATCCTGCACATATAAAAGCAGTATCATAATCATATCTTTTACCATCATACCAAACAGAACTTTTTAATAATTCTAATGAAACACATATAAATTAGATTCTGGCTCCACAAGAACAGATTAACAGTTGCACTGAAAAAAATTTTAACATCACCGTTACACTATTCTCAAGTATTACTAGACAATACAACTTTGCACTACTCATTACACATAATAATCAATACAGAAAACTTTTATTCCATGTAACCTGATTTGGCTACATACTATAAACAGTTAGCTTTGCCAAAAGATTCTCATGGCAGATACAATCAAAAATCTCCATGAAATTCTCTATGACAAGTAGCTACTGATATATGACAAAGGAGAGTAGAATCTCCATAAATGTTATCACTTGATTTCTCTTAAGTCAAGGTGTATGTTTATCATCTGTAAAACCTTAGAAGTGTACGAAGTGAAGACAATGCAGTACTAGTCGACAAAACGAGAGATTTAGCTTTCCTTGCTTCTAGGAAACTGAGTTATCTACTTGAAGAGTTTAAAGAGTAATCTTACTGAGCTGACAATGACCATCTCATCTTTTTATTGTATATTGTGTACCAAGCACAACATCATAAAAAACGTCCCTTCCTTTTCAAGATAGTAGAGTACAATTTGAGGTAGATTTAGCTGCAGTTTCTGCCACTTTGAATGACCACCTTGCCTCTCTTGTTAGTTCATAATGAAATGTTGTAATTAAATGACACATTTAACCACATGCTAATTAGTTAACCCACATAAATAAAACTTGACTAATGCTTGACTTGCTAGTAATAGTAAGTAAATAGTAGTAAGCTTAGCTTGCTAGTAATAGTAAGTAAATGAATTTGAAAAATCACACTCCATGGTCTTATAAAAAATACAGTGGACAACGTTGTCATAAACATAAAATTACATAGGATAGTCATGGTTGGAATACAACTGATTATTGGTCAACTTGATCAAAGCTGGCCTGGGAATAAACAACATATTCATTTCTAATATCGGTGCAAGACTACAAATTTTGAAAGGTGAAATCTATTACATTAGCCCTAGTGCTTGACTAGTATTTCATTGATTTTGGAAGGATGAAAATAAATTGACCTAAGAAGAATTTAAACTCAAAAAGAAAAAAAGCCGTAACAAAATACAATAAGGCATTTTGCCTGATGATTTTGTCGATCTACTGTCATGAGTACAATAATAACATGAAGAGTGTTACGACTAGATATATTATATTAATTGGTTAGTTTCATAACTGGCAGAATGGACTTCACAATGTCACCAGCACTCAATTATAATAAAATCTAAAAAGTTTAGAAATAACTGAATGTATCATCATCATCATCATCATCATCATCATCATCATCATCATCATCATCACCATCATCATCATCATCATCATCATCATCACCATCATCATCATCATCATCATCAAACATCCATTTATCATGTGCATGGATTGGACGGTTTGACCAAAGCTGGCAAATTAAAGAGCTGTGCCGGATGCCCTTATTAATGCCAACCATTTTACAAAATGTGCTGAGTGCTTTCTATGTAACCCCAGAATGGGTGCTTCTTATGTGGCACTGGCATGGGTAAATTTTACATAGCCAGACACAGTATGACCTGGCACAGTCACATGAGAAACATAGAAATCCACCTTGAAAACAGAAGGCTATTATACAGAGCAGAAACAAGTCTCTAAAAGACAAAATAGTGTATATTCTGAACAAAAGATGGATGGAAATATATATATATATATAAATATATATATATATATATAAACTTTTATTTATGACACTAAGTGTAATCTTACAATTTATAATTTCAAATTCCATTTATGAAATGTTTAATAATTAAAGTTAGTATTATTAAATTTAAATAAAATGGTACAATTATCAAACATCTCAAACCTTAATAAAAAATGGTTTATGAAAATAGTTTATGTAACTCAAAGTATATTGTTAAGCACAAAATCAAAGATTGTAATAATAAACATGAAATGTGTGAGAGATAATCGTTAAATTGCAAATACCAAGCAATTTCTTTTAAGTGTCCAAAATATAACAATTGCTCATGCAGTAGTCTGTATACAATGAAAGCAAAAGTTCTACAGAAATATACCAGAGATTTTCATTTCAAAACTAAAGAAAACATAGACAATGTGGTCCTTATTTCTAAAGCATGAGTAATAAAATTTAGCAGTGCAACTAAACGTTTGTTTCTACGGAACCTGTAGTTTTTCTAGAAAAAGTTTGCAAGTGATCACTTTTGATTTTATGAAATACTTATATTTCTATGAGAGCTCTTTTAATTCTTTTGAGTACCATCAATATGATGTGAAAATTTGACATTTATGAAAATATCACATGCTATTTTGTGCCAAGTAAGATATTTAAAACATGATAATTTACAATTTATTCTACTTTTGTTTTTCTTGACTAGACTAAATTATGATGTAATATTTAGCAAAAATGTAGGATCTTGACAATCTAAATCAATTTTAGAGTGTCTGCTTTGCAAATGGAAATATTGTTACGTGAAATGCATAAAGAAAATGTAATGTAGGATTCAAGATGGAAGAAGAAAAAAGAAAAAGATAAAACACAGATGCAGTTATATATGCTAATATCTCAAAGAAGATGCCTACTAATGAACTGACGTGTGTGGTGGCATTTGTTAAATAGAATATCTCTACTGGTTTTAAAGTATTTCAGAAATGCCTTTCGTTATTATTTCTCCAAGGATTTTACATGAATTTCCAAATAAATTAGGAAGAGAGCCATAAATAGATGCACAATGACTCACTTAAATATCCACTATATTATCTGTTTATCCAGAACTTACAAAAATGTGATTAACTAAAAAATGACCTTCAGAAACAGGTAACAAAAAGTTAAAACAGAAAGTAGTATAAGTGTGAAATTCAAATAATAAGAAAGATCTTCTGTGAATATTGATGCATATGTTAGTAATATTATTAATTTCTTTAAAAGACATGATGAGAAGATATTGTTCTCTTATTGAATACACCCTTCCAATAGTTAGAACAGTTTAAGTGAATTGCTGGCACAGAATAAGACCAAAACAGCTTGAAATCTTTCACGTATAATGTGTCTACCAAAAAATATGACAACAAATGACATCTGGAAACGATTCAAATAAAGCTGAATATCGATTTATAAATAACATTTGATGTTACTTTGGAAGTCAAAAGTCTTCAACACCAGCACTTTGAGACAAATGTACACCATTTATTTCATTTGTTTAATATTGTACATCTTTATCACCAGCATAAGAGACCATAAAGGAACATGTGTACACACACACACAAAATAATCATTTCCATTGTTTTAAAATCCACTTTTCCATGCTGGCATAGGTCAGACAAAACTTAGTTTCACAGACTTTTTACAGCTGAATCTTCTTGTTGCCAACCCTCACCTGCAAGTAAGGTGAGGTTTTCCCTACTCTTTCAAGCAACAAATGGCTCAATGTCTGGATATGTTTCCATGGTAGAATTAAAAAAAGACATGATGCTATTTATCTAGACAATGATTTTATTTTACACACAATATGCAAACAGTATGAAGACAATGAGAAAACACAAACATACATGCTTGTACAGGTATATACACGCACGCACACACACCACTTCACTTCACCCTTTCTCATCCATTCCCCTATCTACTGTTTTATTATTATTATTCTGTCTTTTACCCTTCCTTTATTGTCAGTCATCACCTTCTTTCCCCTGCCCTTCCTCCAAATTCATATGTATCATTAATCACTTCTCCACCTTTTGTCTATCTTTCTCTACATCCACTCCTCAACCTTACCTAATCACTACAGACGTTACCTACTATCCCCTATCTTCTCTCCAATATATATTTATGATCAACCCTACTCAATCCTTGTTCTTCAATCATCATATTCCCCATCTCTAACCATCCCTCACTTCCCTCATACATCATTTCACCTTCTACACACCCACAATCCCTGTTGTGCTCCTACTTCTATTCACCTTATTGTAGCTTGAGGGTCCACCCTGACACTGCACTGCTATTTTATCTCTTTCCAGCTCCACCTTGTTTCCTCTCACCTACTCTTCTCTAATATGAGGAGCCATGTATCTCCTCAGCAAGAAAATTGTTCTGCTCATGCCCTTCTTTTCATACTTTAATTTTTTGTCTTCTAGCATGAAGCTGCTTTCCTCTCTACTGTAACCACACTCAGTCAAAGGGGATTGTAGGCCTGTGAGCAGCATGATAACCTCTCATGCACAGGTACCACAAAAAAGTATGCAGTACACTCGGTAAAGCAGCTGGCATTTAATGGAAAGGGCATCAAGCTGTAGAGACTATGCTAAAGCAGATGCTGGAACACAGTGCAGTCCTCAAACCAATCAGATCCTGACAAACAGTCTAATCCATGTCATCATAGAGGATACAACATACCAAGAAGTCAAGATGTGCTTTCATGTTGGATTGCAAGTAAATAACACCATTGTGAGGCTGTTGTTTACAACCAGTGAACAAACACATGTGATCAGGGACATACAAACCCACTCACACAAGTATACACATGCATTTGTGTGTATGTGTGAATGTGAGAGAGTGTGTGAGCATAAATGTGAGAGAGTCTATGTGTGTACACGTATGTGTGTATGACAAGCTTCTTTTCAGTTTTTTCAACCAAATACCTCCACAAGGCTATGGTTAGACCAGAGTACAACACAACCAAAGCAAATCTTAAACAAGAGCACACAGAGAACACAAACCTCTGCTGGAGATGATTTTTAAAATGAGAATATCTGAAATAAACTCGACTGCTCTCACAAACAAGAATACTAAAAATGAACCCAACTGCTCTCAAAAATTAAGTAAAAAAAAAAGGAAAAATAATTCAGAATCCTTGTCCGGTACTGGATCGATCCCAAAATTTAATCAGTTTGTGTCAGTCACAAGGCTAAACATCTCTGAAAGTTTCATCCGAATCCATCCAGTGGTTCTTGAGATAACTTGTCCACAGACAAATAAGCAAACAAACATGACTGAAAACAATACATCTGCCTTCACTAAGTTCCAGAAGTTTAAGATGGGTTGAAACATGCTGTATAGTACCTGTAGGCCTGATATTTAAAATGATGATAATAAATAAATAATAAACAAATCTGAAATTTAGAAACAACTATGGCTCTTCTTTATGACATAGAGAGAGGCTTTCCTTACACACAAAGTATTAGACATTACTTTGAGGATAAAGTAAGGAGTTGTGAAAATATAAGGTACATTCAATACTTATTTAAGTAACAATACATAACATACTTTTCCTTAAACACATTAAGTTTACTTTAGAAATCTTAAATTAATGTATTTTGCTTGCCTAACAGAAATAAATTGTTCTAATATGGAGTATCTTCTTATCAAATGTAAACTTGTTTATCAACATTGCCACAAAATATTTGCTAACAAATATCTCAAGTTGATAGTAGAAGAAAGTGACTTGGGAAAGTTTTGGGGATACAGTTTATAAATTCCCATGTTTAGTCATGATTTAAAAAAAGCAACTTAGTTTACAAATCGCAGAGAATGATGAAGAGAATACAATTTCAAAAATAGAAACTAGAAAATAGAAAACATGAGTTTTAAGGAAGAGAAGGTATGTATTTGTAGGAAGAAGGACAGAGCAAAAGCAGCAGAGAGTATGTTTATGGGTAGAGGTTGAAAAGAAAAGGATAATAAAGGCAATTTTCCCAGTTTGATAAAAGAAGCTTGTGTTCATTATGTTGCGATTACTGGTTTGGTTAAATTTATTGTGAAGAATTGTTCTTAGCTAATACAAGGACTTGCTGAAAAGTTTCTGGCTTTGGGTAAAAGAAAATACAGGAGGATCAGTTAATTTTGATTTTATTCAACATATTCCCCTCTCACATTCACACATTTATTGCAGCAGTCCTTCAGTTTTTCTAAGCCTGGTAGAAGAACTCGGAAAGTTAGACTCCAACCAGGCCTTTTACGATACCCTTAAAGTCAGGAACTTTTCAGCACCCTCTTGTATATCATTGTTTCAGTTCAGTTAAGAAAGAATGCAAAACTAAGTGTTAGGAGTTAGATTTTTATAAAGAGTTCATATGGAAGACAGGCTACCCTCAGGTCACAATTTGTGTTAGTGTGTGTCAGTGTATTTGTTTACTTTTGTGCTTGCTTCGTCCACAAGAAATAAGAGATCCTTTATGTGAAAGATAGCCTTGGGTTAGCAGTAGGGATGACATATCCACCTAACTCATGCTAGCATGGGAAATGGACAGAAAGATGTAAGAAAGAAAATATATCAAAAGCAAGTGCATATATATCAAACAGCATGGTTGCTTCCCATTGGTCAAAACCACTTTGAATTTTAACTCAGAAAACTTTCTAATCTTTACTTAGTAGTACTAATGAGGGATAGTTCTGGGAAAAGATGCACAGTAAATTATACTCTCAGAATGAAACCATCTGCCAATACCTATTAAGAATCTTTTCTCCAATTCAGACTCTTAGTCTGTTTGTATTCTGCTTACTCCTTATAATGAATATTGATTTTTAAATCTCTGTTTATGAAGTTTAGAAAATGATAAAATTTACTTATATTAGAGAAATTATTATTCTGTTCAGATGTTTACCCTCAATTTCTATATTGTAGAGATACCAGAATTTGTTATTTCCCTTAGGGTTTCTCCAAATATTACTTATATATCAATTTTTTTTTCCTAGCCATATATATTATAAATATCACAAAATTAGATCAAATGAACAAGTTTCTTTTCTAAAGAATATAATCAGTAAAAAATGTATTTCTAGAAAAAATAATAAATCAATTTCATTAGCATAATAACACTAGGTTGTTAATTAACAAAAAGACACGAGAGCTTCAAATAAAATGCATTATGATATTTGCTCCAGCTCATTGCATTCTGAATTATAATTGCACTGTGCTCAGCATCGCATTTCATATTTTTGGAGGTCAATAAAATACTAGCCCATTGCTTATATGGCACCTCTCTTTCTCTAACTGCCACATCCTTGATGTGTCACTGGGCCTATGTCTGCTCACAACTACAATAGAATCTAGAACAATTTGAGTCATCCTTGAATCTGAGTGAAAGTCATAACTTATATATATCATCAGACTGACCATCTTTGTTAGCTTGGTGCTAATGATGTTTAACCCCAAGTCATTTCTGATCCAATATATCTATGATGGAGGCATTCCAACCATTACTATGTTGCATTTTATTTTCAGCCACTGCACTTTGGAACTACCTTAACCAATCTGTTTCTAGCAGAACAAGCAATCACATTAAAGTATTTTTGTTGGTTCAATAAGCCAGATTGTAATCAAAGCTGAAACTATAAAGGAATGTAGAGATTTATTAAATAATTTTTATAGTTCATTATGCCAGTCCCCCTCCATACCCCGCGACTGGTTCCTGTGCCACTGGCATATAAAAAGCACCATCTGAACATGGTCGATGCCAGTGCTGCCTGACTGGCTCCCGTGCTGGTGGCATGTAAAAAAACACCCACTACACTCTTGGAGTGGTTGGCATTAGGAAGGGCATCCAGCTGTAGAAATCTTACCAGATCAGATTGGAGCCTGGTACAGCCTACTGGCTTGCCAGTCCCCAGTCAAACTGTCAGACCCATGCCAGCATAGAAAACGGACACTAAACGATGATGATGAATGTGCAATTCTTAATTTTTTGGATGCATATTCTAGTTTGAAAAGAATGAAGGATTAAAATTAAGTCTTATAACTTTAATTCATATCAAACAAACTCTGGTAATGACAATATTATGCCTTTCCATAATTCCATAACCTGAGCTTATTTCAAAAATATTTTCTTCAGAATTTATCAAATAGTCCTTTAAGGTTTTTTTAAGGTTTTATTCATTTTAAAATTACATTTGAAACAATTCTTTTAATTGATTTATCTGTAAATGAAAAACAACAGCAATAGCTTTTGTATACCAAATACGAGTATACAAGGTTATATATAAGGATTATTGTTATTTAGCTCTATGCCATCCCTGATCTAACAGGTCTAAAGGCATTCCAACAACAACTATCCCATTTTTGTGTGTGTGAGTATCATCATCATCATCATCATCGTTTAACGTCCGCTTTCCATGCTAGCATGGGTTGGACGATTTGACTGAGGACTGGTGAAACCGGATGGCAACACCAGGCTCCAATCTAATTTGGCAGAGTTTCTACAGCTGGATGCCCTTCCTAACGCCAACCACTCAGAGAGTGTAGTGGGTGCTTTTACGTGTCACCCGCACGAAAACGGCCACGCTCGAAATGGTGTCTTTTATGTGCCACCCGCACAAGCCAGTCCAGGGGCACTGGCAACATATATATATATATATATATATATATATATATATATATATTGTGTGATATATATATATATATATTTTTCTGTCACACTCTAACCTTTCATCATCTGATACTGGAACACCTCCTCCAACCCCCTCCATTATAGCAAGACACTTGTTTCTGCCTCTCTGTCTCTTTGTCATCCTCTGACACAAGTTCCTCTCCTCAAATGGCCCTACCCCTCTCATAATTCCTTGTTTTGTGAGTTACTTGGTGACCCTGCCAATGCATCCAGTCCACATTGTAAAGTGGTTGGCATTTGGAAGGGCATCCAACTGTAAAGATCATGCCAAAACTAACCTAGCCTGAGTTCACCGCAGATGTTAGGATGAGTACCCAGCCATAAAAACCCTGCCAAAATAGACACAGTAGCATAGGGTAGATTTTCTATCTTGCCAGCCCCTGCGAACCATCCTACCCATGCATGCATGGAAGATGGACATTAAACGATGATGATGATGATGATATACACATACACAGAGTGTTCAAACTAAATTTGAAAATTTTTTGCCTGCATTTTTCAGGAACAGCTTCATCTATTGGTGACATTAGGAAAGCATAAAGATTAAAGCTGTAGTTGAGAAGGAGCTGACATGGAGGACTGGAAGACATCTGAATATTGGAAAAGAGTTACTTGTATCAAGATTAGTGATGGGTAAATACCAAAATACCAACATCATGACTGTTGCCCAATGCTCTGTGGACACTGTAATAGCTGTAAGATGTATAATGGACTGCTGAAACAGAGACTACAAAGTTGTGACCACCAATAAGGAACACAGCAGGTATTCTGACAGTGTGTGCACATTGGAATTCATCCTTACATCTTTGAACAGGGCCTTATGCTCAGTTCAGATGGCTACATGAAGCTGCTGGAGACTGTGGTCAATCCTTAGTTGGAGAGGGTTACTGCCGGAAGGCTATATGTGTGGCAGCAGGATTTGGCTCCTTGCTATACCTCTGGAAAGAGTTTGAAGTGGTTGTAATAGAATTTCTGGCCACCTAGTTTCCCCAATTGTAATCGCATAGATTATCATGTATGGGACATAGTTGAGAAAGACACCAACTGCTGTTTTCAACATCAAGACCAAGCTGATAGCCAAGATCAAGGGAGTGTTTGATGATCTCCCCAGAGACACAGTGAGGAATCCACGAGCCAGGTTCCAGAGCCATCTTGAAGCTGTGGTGGAAGCTGAGGGCAGGTATTTTGTGTAAACTGTTATCCTCCAGCCATAACCTAGTTGAAATTTTTGATTTTATAAAATACTTTTTTTTTGGATCAGGTATTGTGCTTTCTTTTCCTTTTATGCAAACTGTCAAAATTACCCCAAATACCCTATCCACACACACACACACACACGTGTGTGTGTGTGTGTGTGTGACTACATTGTCCAATGTGTTCTTCCAATTTTAAGTCAGTGTGATTTATTTATATCATGCATTGTGAGAAAAATAGTGTTGGTGACAGGTTTCCAAAGGACCAGCCATTGATTCATTGTTTTACATGGTAAGAAGGATAAGAGATTGCACAACTTGCATAGAATAAATATCACAAAAGGATTTTCATTGTAAAGCACCAGCTTAGCATTTTTTTATCAATGTTTTCATCTTTCACTAAAAGACACACACACACACACACACACACACACAAGCTTCAGCATAATTTCCAATACTTTTCAGTGCCTAAATTCTGCTCACAAAGCACAAGTTATCCTCAAGCTAGTTTGATCCCTAGGTGGGATCAAACTCACAACATTGTTGAGAAGCAAACTTCTTAACTAACTACACAGCTGTGCTTGGGCTTAGAGAGGTTTCACTACTATTTCTAGCAAGACGAATGGCCATACAAAGACCCACTCATTACACTGAATAGAGGTAAATCAGTAAGGTTATTGCCATTAATATTCTATTTTCAGGTTAGTAGTAGAATGGAAATTGTGAGAGGAAAGGAGAATTCTAAGCAAGTGTCAATCTAGGATGAAAGACTGGCAAAGAATAGCATGTTATAGGTGAATTATATTGAGTGAACAGTATGAAGAGAGATAGATTCATTAAATGGGTTTAGGTACAGTAGTATAAAGTCAGCAAGTTCATAGAAACAAGAGTGGTGGATGAGATAAATTATTGATAGAATTGATACAGAAAGAAAATAACTCAATGATGGACTAGTGATTGGAATATGTTGAAGAATATAAGCTTGTGGACAACTTTTCTTTTGATGCATATGATGCATAACATTGTCAATGTTTGATTCACTCTCTTTGCATATTATAACTCACACTGCCACCAGCACTGTTTTATTGAGTTTTCTTCCTGCTATATGGCTATTTTTGGTACAGCTTAAAATGCATGTAACAATATTTGGTAATTTAGCTCCGAATTCTCAAGGCTGTTGAAAGACATTTTTGGTATCAAAGTACATTTCGTTTAGAGAAAAATGTACTCTTCCAATCATAACATCATTACTGTTATAAATAAAATAGTGGGTTATTAAAATTGATGAATTATAAGCTAGCAATGTATCTAAATGACATTAATGAAGTATTTATGATATATGATTTTTAAATACCCAATCAATATTCAGAGAATTCAACATACTATATAATAAAACCACAATCTTTATGTAAATGGACATACCAAAACAAAGTATGAAAAATATGAGACAAGACACAGAGAATAATTAAACTGATAGCAAGGCAGTATTTAAGGAAGGCTGAACATTTTGTAGAAAAAATTTATGTATGTCAAATGTAGGTTTGATATATAACAGGGTTTGTTTGACCCTTCATTGATGCTATTAAATTGTTCAGAAAACCGAATGTCCTCCATGAGCAGACACTTTTTTTTAAATTCTGAAATAGTACCATGGCAACCCAATCTCATTCCAAATATGGATATATGTCTCATGGAAACCTGCAAAAGTATGCCCTCACTACTAATAAACAATACTAATATGACCCCTAAAAATGTTAGTATCTACAACTTATATGGCATCACATAACTACACAAATCACACAGCCAAGATCACATAATAAAAGCTGCTTCCTTTCAAACTGCAGAAAATACTTCATTATAAATCAACAGGTGACTTTATACAAGGTGGAAGTTAAATTTGTTAGAATACTGTTCCCTCACCTAGGATGTTACACCTACTATGAAAATTCACACCTAGACAACTTCTACTTACCTAAACTTGCCTAACAGAGGCAATTTCACTTATTCATGATCTTAAATTATTTCCCACATTTCTGAGTTGTTCTTTATATTCTGTCTTTTCTATCACTACTACTAATACCACTGCAGAAACTCTAAATGAAACCATAAGCATTCTCAAGTATCATAACTACCAACTTCTGAAACTACTTTTTTTCTTATGTTTTACTCTCAAACAGCAGTAAGTCCATCCATCTTGTCTACCCACTGTTCCTGGACAGCTCACAGGAGAAGCATCCTAAGGTATCTCCTCCATAGGATCCTATCAGAATTAACCATCATTAGATTTTTTTCTGGTTGGATTTCTCACTGTGACCAACTAAGACTATAGATATTTTCCAACCATCTCATTCTTGGCCTACCACTAGGTCTCTTGCAAGTTGGCTAAACTTGAAGAATTCATACTGCAATAGGCTTACAGCTCTGTCCCTCATCCTTGGACTAAATAAAGAGAAAATATATGAATTAATCACAATTTCATAGAAAATCTACAAACAAAAGCTGTGAAAGAATTTTACACTGATACTAATCATCTAATAATACAAGCAGCTTCAGAGTGCAGAAAACTATCAGACTACTCTAGCAATAATATATCCGCAAAAAATAGACCAGCAGAGATGCCTAAGAGTAGAGATAGAATAGTTTGTATGTTATCTCAGATTTATTAAGTTATGAATAAATTAATTAATTCATAAAAGCATTGATTTTTGTTAGAACAGATTTTGTTGTTAGGAAAAGATCAATGTGAATTTTTGACCAATATGAATTAAAAGAGGGCAACTTAGAAAAACATGATTTATTTTTTATAATTTCTTCATAGCACATTTTAATAAGTTTTCAATCAAATTATTAACTAATTATTTAATTCCTAACAGCATTAGAAATTAAATTTCAGTTATATTGTTTATATCAAAATACCACAGAAGTTTTCATATAACCTGTTTGAATGAAAAGATCAACTTTTTAACAAATAAATAGAGCATAACTCAGTTAATAATAAATAAATGCATGGATTCAATATAAGTATATGAGTTAATTTAATAAATGAAAACTGAATTATATCTAAACTCTTTACTGGTTAATATTTAATGTATGATATATTTTTCTTTTTTTTTAATTAAAGGTAATGTTATTCATTCGTTTTTAGAAAAAGTAATTTAAAAAGGATTATAACTCTTCCTATCTTTTCTCTTGTTGAGAAAACTGTATTCAACAGATTAGGGGTTTGTGATAGATTAAATTATGGTGAATTTTTCCCCTTTTGTTATACTTGTTTGGCAAGGGATTTATTTACTTTCACAAATTCTCAAGTATGGCATTATCTTCTTGAAAATGTCTATAGTGTATAGCTTTACAGAAATTTCAGATCAATATGCTAAGGAAGATAATATTTCAAGAAATCAATTTCCTTCAGAGTAGGAATCAAAAGAAATTTTCAATGAAAAAAAATAAATATATGCTAAAATTAAAAATGGAGTGAAAAATGAAGCCAAATAAAATTATACTTAAAAGATGAATGTGAAAGAGGATTCTATTCTGATTTGAATTAGTCTTTTTATTTCAAATAAACCAGTCTTTTATAAAACTAACCAAAAAAGGTTAATGTTTAACCCAGTTATTTTAATGTTTTCATTGTAGAAGCCAAATATCTGATATATAATAATTAAAAATTTGATTTTAATATAAATTTTATGCATATTGATAGAAATATTTTCAAGAAAGTTTGATAACATAAAGGAACCGAGTTGAAACTGTTCAAAAGGAGTCTTTATAAAATTAACTATTTCTTCCAGATTAAAGTAATTAAATTCAACTAATGATTGGTATAATTTAATGCAATCTTTTACAGGAGTTACTATTTAATATAGATTTAAATTTTTACATCTATTAATCAAAATATTCAAAGATAATTTCATTTATAAAACTTGACTTTTCTGTCTTTTACTTTCTTTCTGTATACCTACAAGAATTGAAAAACCTTCAGCTTGAAAATTTTGATTTTCATTTACAAGGTTATGTTGCTGATCGGTAAGCTCTAGAAACATTCTTCATCTTTCTCCAAGACAAAATTCTTGTACCAACATAACACTTGTATTAACATATGCTATACAGCAGATTTGTCTTCCTCTCACCATTGTATTTTCTTTGGTAGAGAAATTCAACATTGTGGGATCAAACTTCACCATGCCCTACCATATTTTCTCTCACTATAGATATCTTTCTCTTGTAACATGCATCACATTTTCACTCAGCAGATGTCACCCATTTGTATCACATATCTATAATAGCACAGCCACCTTTCCTGGCTTTAACTGCTGGGAATTCCTTTGTGCTTTGCTATTCATGCAGGTTGGCATTTCACATTCTATAGATCATACTGACCTCATTTTTTCTCTCAACCTAAGCTGGAGTTTCCACATGAACAACAAAGTTGACATAGTGTGCAGAGTGTACTCCTGATCCTCAAAACTTCCAAGTTTAGAGATACTCATATCCTTATCCTTTTCTTCTCTATTTTCATCTATCCCTACTTGAATATTGTCATCTGCTGTGGTTGCCCTACAACAAAACAATATCATAAAAATTGAGGTGCCTCAGAGATCAATAGACATGACAGGTCTTGATTACTGGGATTAGCTCAAGAAGCTCAAACTTGACTCCCTCCAACACCACAATGAGCATTATATCATTTATATCATGTGGGAAATATTCCAGTATTGCTCAATTGATGTTGGCATCGACTTCAAAATTCAGACAAGGCTTGGTCTCCAAGCCATCTGTCTTCTACAAATCTTTCTACAAGACCATTCTGCCTAAATAATGGATCTACAAATGCAATATCCCTACATGTTTCACATCTATTTTCATTCCTCCACTTCACATCTTACCTAAATTAACTATTGCTTAACCATTTTCTCACACCGTCTCCAATGAAGGGCTATAATAAATATCCTGGAATCAGTTGTAAGACCTTCTATTTATAAATGTTCTAAAATCTTCACAGCCTTGTTTTTTTTATCTCATTCTGAAAAAAAAAATGTCATATATACACACGCTGATATATGACCTATGTTGGACTGTTTATTTGCATAATCACCGAACCTGGAGCTTAACTATGGTCTATCCATAGCACTTACTCAACATTACCTGACACCTTTGGGTCTTACTGACATCATTACCTCTCATAAACTTTATATATATATATATATATATATATATATATATATATATATGTGTGTGTGTGTGTGTGTGTGTGTGAGAAAGTTGGTATGTGAAAGCACGTGGTTGGATGTATAAAAGATAATAAGAGTGAAAAAAAACTACGTAGTTTTTTCACTCTTATTATCTTTTATATATATATATATATATATATATATATATATATATATATAGAGAGAGAGAGAGAGAGAGAGAGAGAGAGAGAGAATCAATCTGTATGATCATTTTTTTGCTATTGTTTTTAAGCTGCATAAGGAACATATAAAACTTGCATCTAGAAATTTCTAATATAAGCACAAGGCATATGTAATTTACATATGACTCCAAGACATGAATGGTATCAACTGCAATAAATAGATAAATAAATAAATAAAAGGCAAATTTGATCTAGACAGGATATGAACCCATAAGGTAATGGACATGACTAAATATGGCAAGCTATTCTACTGAATTTACCTAGAATTAATATTCTTTCGTGAATATTTTGTTCCGACATTACAACTATCATCTTAACTAAAATTAACCATAAAAGTCTTTGTGAATCATTTAAAAACTAAATATCCTTTACAAAATATTTCTATCTTTATCATAAATAAACAACTTTATTAATTTTTGAATGAAAGCAATATAAGTGACTGATACACTGTGCCACTAACCAAAGATGCTTATTCCTTTTTGTATCAAACTATCTGAGACTGTCACTGGTCCTGTGATGGAAACTTCCCTTTTTAAAGTGATTTAAATTAAAACCTTCTATCAAAATTCCATGCTGCTTATTGAAGCAAAGGTGATGTATTTCAACAGAAATATGATTATGAAAGGGTTACCTTCCCAGGTGTTGCATCAAGTCACTAAATTATATGAAATAACAACACTTAGCATTTTACTGCAGGAGAAGAATGAATATACCTTTATTTCTTTGAATAATTTGTTGTAGGAACAAAATTTCCTAGGGTTACTTGAAAGATCAAATTTGGGACTAGGAAATAGATATTTTAAAATTCATTTGTATAAAATGCTCATTCTAATGTGAAAATGTTAAAGTAATTTGTACCAAAACTTTGGTATCTCTCTGTATGTTTATTGTTGATAAATATGCTAAAATTCATATTGCCATTTTTAACTGATAAAATATATCCTTTAAGTGTTAAATCTCAATATATTCAAAATGCTTAACTCAAACAATTCATAAAAATTATTATATTTTTATGCCCATGCAACCCATTCTGACATGAAAAATTAGATGATGAAACTGACTTTATTCACAAGCAGGTAATTATTTCTAATTATAAGTTCTATTTTTGTAATTCCAAAATTTATGGTTATAGACAGAATCTTAACTAATGATTTAATGATCAATGCTTTCAACTCAAGAACTATTATTTATTTATATAATAACTACTTAGAGATTATTCAACATTTCCTTGCATTAGTTTTTCAAATAATTATAATCATAGCTCTCATATATGATGGTGCCAGATATTTATGCTAAAATATTAAGATTTAACCTGCTGAAATAATTCTTAGTTGATAACTGTGAATGAGTTTATTTACAACTTTCTATTTTGAATGGATCATGTAAAAAAAGAGATAATCTCATGGATTATAATGCAAAATATTATTACGCTGCAGGTGCAAATGTAATTAAAAACAAATTAATTAATCAGAGTAAATAAAAAATATAAATAAGTATCATCAGATGTTATTCAAATCTACAAGAATTACAATTACTTGTAAATGTGAGGTAAAAGTTAGATTATATCTAATAAAATCTAATTGAACCATTACAACTTATTCATATGTTTAATTTATATTAGAGTAGTAATAGCAAGAATACATTAATTATAAAATTTGGGATAAAAAACAAATATCTAAAGCTTTAACAAGTAAACAGTTATAGAAAGAAGCTGTTCATTAGACTCATTATTCAAGTGACTGGCTAATTCTTTAGAAGAAGAGATAATGAATAGTTTAGAGACATTTCATTCCATCATGATTCAAATGGTACTCAATAGAACTATTTTTTCAATTACATTATCAGGCTGAAAAAGAATTCAGTGATATTAGCCTACTTTTGATGATATGTTTAAATATTTTGTATTGCTTTGTAAAACAAAGATGCTTCTTTGTTGTTTTTCAGATTTTCTAAATATTTTACATCCTTTTTGCCTATTCATATGATTTACATTGTTCTACAAATTTAACACTTTTCCTGATCTTTTCAACCTGTTTTGTTATTGGTGTACATCTTTCCAAAACCAACAAAATTTGTACATTTTAACAGTACTAAACTACTGGGAAAATAACTACACCCAGTGAGGTCAACAACCAAAGTTATAATAAGACACAAATCATATGACAACATTGATTGTATAATGTATGCAAAACAACAAAAACTGCACTATATAAGAAGGTGTCTAACAAGGTATCTCCGAAACACAGCTCATTTCATACAAACATTTAAATGCTATAGCTTTCAATACCTACTTATATCATATACATGTCTTCAGAAAAACCATTCAAGTGAGATACTCAGCAATAATCTGAAGAAATAACAAAGGTAGAGTCCATAAAATCCATAACATTTGAATGCGTTGGCTGTGACATAAAATTTTCCTTACATTGTAATTCTTATCCAGGTTTCATATATATATATAACTTGTGCCAATGGCAATTTTGATAATGGATCCTACGACTTCACTTTTGATTATTACAATATTATTGTCTAAGGTAATATCAGTATTCACTTCAACAGCAGCAGCCACAAAATAACTATAATTTTTTTGACAAATTTAAACAATTCTCCATTTCTCAAACTGAGCAACAAGGTTGGCAGCATAACAAAGGTTGTAGTGTATTCAAGGCTGATCTTAATAAACATATAGAATGTAGGTAGCCAGCTGAATGTTCCAGTACTCCAGATATATTATGCCTCCACTTGGTTGAGGAACACTTTGTGCTATGATATGCAATGTTAAAATGTATGAGATGCATTGTGACAATCTGAGAAAGTTGTTTCTTCCATTATTCAATTTGTTCCTGTAGATTTGTTGGTTGTGGCAATGATCACAGCTGATCAAAGTACAACACTTGCTCTTCTGCACTTATTTTAGATGTTCTTCCAAGTATGCTTCCTAGTATCTTTGAAGACAGTTGACCACAATATGAGTCACAATGTTGCAGTGCCCAAAATACAAGCGACTCTCACAGGCAAAACAGACTATAGAAGTAGTGGTTTTTCAATGTTGCTGATGTGCAACCACTGCAATGACAATAGCTACACATGACAGATCATTTGTCTGTTTGTGGTTTCAAGAAATCCTTTCCAGTGAAATTAAATATAGTGAATGCACAAAATTTCATTCACTTTTCAGAGAGAATATTTTTTCTCCTGGCAGCCCAATATTTGTTGGAATGATTTGGTGAAGGCTGACCTCAGGACTCTAAGCTTCATGGAAGAGATGACAAGAGACTGGAATGACTGGCAATGCATGGTTCTTGGGAAGACCCATCCACTTAGGCAAAATTGAATTTTGGAAGCATTATATATATATATATATATTAGGTGAGCTGGCAGAATTGTTAGCATACTGGACGAAATGCTTAGCAGCATTTCATCTGCCGCTACATTCTGAGTTCAAATTCCACCGAGGTCGACTTTGCCTTTCATCCTTTCGGGGTCGATTAAATAAGTACCAGTTACACACTGGAGTCGATGTAATTGACTTAATCCCTTTGTCTGCCCTTGTTTGTCCCCTCTATGTTTAGCCCCCTTGTGGGCAGTAAAGAAATAAGCATTTCATCTGACTTTATGTCCTGCATTCAAATTCCACTAAGGTTGAATTGCCCTTCATCCTTTCAGGGTCAATAAAATAAGTATCTGTTGAATACTGGGGGTTGATGTAATCGACTTACCCATCCCCTGAATTTGCTGGCCTTGAACCAAAATTTGAAACCATTATGAATATGTATATATATATATATATATATATATATATATATATATATATATCATCATCATCATCATCATCATCATTTAACGTCCGCTTTCCATGCCGGCATGGGTGGGACGATTTGATTGAGGACTGGTGAACCAGAAGGCTGCAACAGGCTCCAATCTGATCTGGCAGAGTTTTTTACGTGCCACCTGCACAGGAGCCAGTCCACCAGCAGCACTGGCAACGACCTCACTCAAATGTTTTTTCACATAATGGTACCTTTTGCCCAATCACCATCTCAAATCATCTCACCATGAGTATGTTTATGCATAAATGGGCCCTTCACTTAATCTCCTCTCAAATCACACCCCACCACTCATCATCTATCACATGGAAGCTTTTCCTTGGCACTGCTTATTTTTCTTGTTACTCAGAATCACTTCACTTGTTATCCATTCTTCACCCATTCATACTGTTCTTTCCACCCACACTTTACATGGATAACCTCTGCCACCACAGGACCACTAAATTATCTGTCTTCCCCCACCACCATACATCTCTCACCATTCACTGCACCTGCCTCTTTGTCTGTCTGTCTTTCTATTTCTCATGACCACTCATGAAATCTACCCAACAACATGTCATCTCTTTCTCATTCTTCCCCTGTCATCATTACAATCCTTCCACTCTTCCCCTGATTTCTTCTGCATCCCTCTTCCTCACCTGACTAATTAGTAATCCTCCACCTCTTATACACCATTCACTGCATCCACTCTTCAACCCTACCCAATCTTTACTGTTATTGTCTACCTCCCCACCCATTTCTAATCTCATACTCTTACATCCTCCAATCCAAACTCCTGGTTCCTATATCCCTACTCATTTTCACTCACCTTATATCTTGAGAAGCCACCCAGACACCTCATCACCACTATTTTATATCTTACATCTCCATCCACCATTCTCACCGTTTCTTCTAAATGAGAGGAGCCATGTGTATCCTCTACAGCAAGAAACCTGCTCTGCTCCTTTGTCTCATATTTTAATCCCTCATCTCCTAGCATAAAAGCCAATCCCTTCCATCAGGATTTATTGTCTTCTAAGCTTCATGGCAAACTCACTAGTGCTGGTGGCACAAAAAAACCCACCCAGCACAACCAATAAAGTGATTGGCATTAGAAAGGGCATCCAACCATAGAAACCATTCCAAAACAGACACTGGAGCATGATTTAGACCTTAGACCCATCAGATGCCCTCAAACCATCTAATCCGTACCAGCATAGAACATGCAAACATGTATAAACAAAATGTTTTAGTATTTGATCCAACTGTATTTAGCAGGAAGGTATGTATGTATGTATGTATGTATGTATGTATGCATGCATGTATGTGTGTATGTATGTATTTGTATATGTATGTATATGTATGTATGTATGTATGTATGCATGCATGTGTGTATGTATGTATTTGTATATGTATGTATGCATGTATGTATGTATGTATGTATGTATGTATGCATGCATGTATGTATGTATGTATGTATGTATAAGTAGCATTTGTTTAGTCTTGCACACTACAGAGAACATGTGTCAAGTAGGACAAGGAGCAACTTCTGAAATGAATACTAAGTCCTATCTTTGACCTGGCATATCAGCCTCACACACACACACACACACACACACACACGGGTGTACATGCATACACTCACGGGCGTACATGAATACACACACACACACGGGCGTACATGCACACACACACACACACAATGTATAAACATATTAAAAGGAGTAGCAAAAAACAGCCAAGTATGCAGTTTTTCTTCTAGTATGTGAAAGAAATATGTTTGTAAATGTGGGTGTGAAGATAACATATTACACATGTTAATATAAGGGTGAGCATGATATGGTTGTTGGGTAGCAGCATTCTTGTAGATAGTTGTTCTTGGACTGGTGTCCAATAGAGAAAGAGAGCAATTTGTTGTTTAAAACTGATGGCTTAACTGCAAAAATAAAAGTAGCATAAGAAAATAAATATTCACTTAGCCAAGACAGGCAAACATATGCATCTCCACAAAATAAGGAGATATACAACATTTATAAGTTGCCAAACTAAAACATGGCAAGTCTCCTTTGTCAATAAATATTCACAGATAGAGACACTAAGAGAAAGACCCATAAACAGAGTAATATGAGAGAGAGGGGGGATGACAGAGTGAAAGAAAGAGTCACATGTAATCTCTCTCCCTCTCTCACGCACACACACACTTACATACATACATACATATGAACAAAAGAAATAGTGAAGTCCCATGTTGTAACTCAAATGTCATTTATGTCATATATCTATGGAATACATTACACATGTGGTCAAAAGCTACTGTGCAGTGTATGTTATCAATTATTATTTTTCCTATTCTTGACAACACGGTATATAATAACATCCATATGGACTTTCCTGGGGTAAATATAGGAAAATATTTCTGGCATTGAGTACAGTCATACATTCCTACACAGAGAATATTGATGGAAAATTCCAAACAAAACTTCCAATGAAAGCAAACACAACAGGTCTGACATATTTATTTAGGACAGTAAACAGAAATCATGAATTACTGTAGATGCCAGCTGCCCAGCAGATGTCAACGTTTCATTCAAAATCGATGAGAATGAGAAAATTTATTGACAAATGCTTTGAAACCAACAAATTCTCTATGCAGATTATAAACTTATGTTTTAACCTGTATATTTTGGCAAACTTGGTTACTTTACTAATTATTCAAAATAAGTTGAGGGGCACTACCATAAAAATAAAGCATCTAACATACATTCAGTAAAGTCAAATAGTAGACATTTATAGCGTTGTTTAAATATAAATTCCAATAACTGAGACAGTATATAATTTAGAAACCAGCTTCTTAAGAGACTAAAATAAATATATATTTACATAAATTCATACATACATATGTATATATAAATATATATATATATATATATATATATATATATATATATATATATATATATATATATATACATATACAAACACACACACATAAATATGCATATAATATATATATATATATATATATATATATACATACATACATACATACATACATACATATATATATATATATATATATATATATATATATATATATATATATATACATATATTATACATATGATCTTCATTAGTTTAATGTTCATTTTTCCATACTTGCATAGATCAGAGAGAATTTCCTGAGGTGGATTTTCTACAGTCAGATTCCTCACCTGCCACCAACCCTCACCTGTTTCCAAGTAAGGTACTTATTCTATTACCCTCTTTTGTGAAACTGCTAAGTTACACGGACATAAACACACACACGCAAACACACACATACATATATATATATATATATATATATATATATATATATATATATATATATATATATATATATATATACATATATATATATGTATATATATATACCCACAACTTTTTTTTATTCTCTCTCTGTTTATTTTCTCTTTCTGTTGAAGTGCATAGGCTCAAAGCATAAAAGACTTTCTCCACTTTCTCGAACATCAAACTAGTACACCTGCTTGTTGTTAATACACCTGTCTTCATCTTTTGTTTTTCTGTAAATTTCAACTATGTATGTATATATATATATATATATATATATATATATATATATATATATATACAGTAGACTCTGCTTTATAAATCCATCTTGGATTCTGCCTATTTTGGATTTATTAAGTGAAGGATTTATTAACAGAAGGAACAAAATTCGCCAATTGATTAAACATGTGTATTTATTAAAATACATACATATATGAATACACAAATAAAAACATTATAAACAGTGTCATTGCATGAAAAATTTGTTGAGTGCTGATTGCTTTGCTGGACACTTTGTTCACAATTCTGCATTGATTTTTTTCCCTTAAGAGTTCTAAAGAGATTCATGTCACTGAAATCAAAACTTTCAAGGCCACTTTCTAATTGAGTTAGATAGTGTCTCATTCCAACTGGTGTTGGGGGCACCAGAACTCTTTCATCAACATCAATGTCAGAATCGCCATCTTCATCTCTTTTGGTTGCCTTCTCAGCTTACCAAATGTCATGAATGACTTCGCCTAGTTTTTTCTGCTTCAGTGATCTCTGGAACAACAATTGCACCATCATCTATGAACAACAAGTTCTTGAATTGCTTTTTGGTCAATCCAGTTGGCGGTGAAGGCAGGATCAAATCTTCATTAACATCTATGGCTTCATTTGATTCTTCAATCGAAACAAAACCAGCTTTGATCCAACAATGTTTGATTGTCTGGCTAGAGACCTTCTTCCAAGCTACGCTTAACATGTACATGGCATCCAAAATGGTAATCCACTTTGCAACTTCTTGGCCAAAAATGTCATGTTCAGTGTCTTCCATAACATTAATGATCTTCTCAAGCATCTCATGTCTGAAGTAAGTTTTCAAGGTCTTGACTATCCCCATGTCACAGGGCTGCAGCACTGACATTGTGTTGGGAGGAAGAAATTTTAAAGGGATATTCTTGAGATCATCATTGACTACATGAGAAGAGCAATTGTCAAGTAGGACTACCACATGGCTTCCAGATTCCTGCAAATGACGATCCCAAGACCTGAGCTATCTTCCATAGATTGTTTTCTGTCATCCAAGCATTGGTTGAAAAGTCATACTGAATTGGAAGTGTTTTAACATTTTTGAAGCATCTTGGTGAACCAGCCTTTCCGATTAAGAGCAAGTCTTCTTTGTCTCCATTCATGTTGCAGGCCACCATCAAGGTAACACGGTCCTTTGGTTTTGTGCATTTATACGTCTACTTAGCTATGCTTGCATAGGTTGATCAAGTACTTTCCAGTACATACAGTGTCTCACCACCAGTTGTATTCTTTAGACATCCCTTGTGTTAAGGTTTAATATCCTGAGATTAGCTTTTACCATATCAGCCTATATCTTATGTTTTTTCATTCTTGTACACTACACCTGATTATTTTTATACTTGTTTCATCTCTCAGCTACCTGTGTATGTGTGCCTACACATAGAGATAAGTATATGCACATCTATCCACACACACACACACACTCATACATTTACAATCAGCAGAGTGATAACAATTAATCAAAGTGCTCAATACAAGAAATATGAAGCATATGAAAATTATCAACTAGTGTATAATTCAAAATATAGATTTATTCAAGAATCTTTGCAGATATAAATCTGTTTCACAAGCTGAAGCTGATAATGAAAGGAGAATTAATTTTATGTTTTATATAAAGAATGCTGAAAATGTGTAAGATGCAAGAAATTCTGTCAGAAGCTATTTGAAAACTATTTCACTCTTGAAAATTTATGTCAAAGTTAACTGATTTATGAAAATTTTACTGCAACTGCTAAACATCTAGCATTCTGCAAATAGATTACTGCCAAGAATTGCCAGAAGTATATACCACTCAGAACTGAAAAGTGTGTGTGTGAGCATACATGTGTGTATGCATACATGTGTGTGTGCATACATGTGTGTGTGCATATGTACATGCATTCATGTGTGTGTAAATATCAGTATCATTATTTATCATCTGCTTTCCATGCTTGCATGGGTCAGATGAGATATGTTGAGGCATATTCTCTACAGCTGGATGCCTTTCCTCCTGCCAACCCTCATCTGTTTCCAAGTAAGTTGATATTTTCTTCCTGAACAGTGATAATTTCACATGAAAATACTCACTTGAATGATAATGATGTTCATTTGCAATAATACTGAGGTCAAGACAAGAGTACACACACTGACACACACACACACACGCACACATACACACACACACAATAAACTTCTCCAGTTTTCTTCTTTTAAATCCAGTTACAAAATTTTTTTTTTGCCAGCACAGGGCTATAGCAGTGTTTGTGTGCATGTGTTTATTATTATTAGCATTATGATCCTCCTAAGTCACAACAAGATAAGATGTAATGTTTTATCATAAAGAATCAAATGCTGTTTTTTCTTATACATATTCTAATAAATTGGCAATGTCAAGGGGCCAAAAAAATAAGCAGTCATTTTGTAATCCTACCAATCATTTTACGACCACTCAGTAGACACAAAAAGCAAGAATTTAGCAAAACAACCTAGATGTATTAAAGAATTTGATAGAAAGACAAATTCAGGAAGATTTTTATCAAAATTGAGAAAACAAAAAAATGGTATTCAAAACTATTCCTGAGTAGATTCATGCCATCAATTGTTTGTCATTTGAAAACTCTCTAATATTGTCTAATCCTCAATACAATATTTTTCGATTATGTAAATAACCTAATTTAAAATTGTAGAGCTACTAAAAATATATTTAGTAGTCATGTATGTTTCTGAAAATTTTTTTTCGGATATATTTCAGTATCTTTTTTTTTGTTTCAAAAATCTTACATTTTTAACATAAGTGATATTGTAAAATTATAGCTAATCTGTAATAGCAACACAGCAGTAAGAAAAAATATTAAGATTCATGAAGGTTATTCTATCAGCAACTGTTTTAAAATGTATTACAAAATTGAGTCATGAATTTTTTGAGCACTACTTTAAGATAATGAGGTTTTGTTGCAGATACAGTAATTTTTTTTTTTTCATGGCAAGATTAGGGTTCTGTTCTTTAAGTTAATAAAATGTCAATTTAAGAATATGTGATGCTTTGTCTCTAAAATGAACATATTTTTCAAGCCAATTCTATCATTGTTTTCAGAACTAAAGAACTGTAGAATGAATTTTTCCATCCGATTCCCTCTAGGTACCAATCTTCAAAAGTTCAAACTGAACATTAATTACCTCAACCTCACCAGTCTCAAAAAACCTGCAAGGGCCCTTCTTTCTCTAACTAAATAATAAAATAATGGTAATTTCATTTTTTTTTTCTCCAGGCTGTTGCACTGAATACCTAACCAATGTAGAAGCTATGTATGGTTATTTCTGCTTTCATACTTTAACCTGAAAATTTAATGAAAAAATATCATCTTCTACTCTGTATAGGATTCCAGATTATTTAATTAGTAAATAAATATGTTCTCAGCACTAAACGGTATTTACAAACCCTTTTTATCATTAACAATAAGGTGCAAAGGGTTCTTTTGAATTCAAATTATTTCTCTAAATGTGTTACTTAAGACAGATGTGAAAGAAATAAT
The DNA here is from genome assembly GCF_046866305.1 of Octopus bimaculoides. Classification (NCBI taxonomy): domain Eukaryota; kingdom Metazoa; phylum Mollusca; class Cephalopoda; order Octopoda; family Octopodidae; genus Octopus; species Octopus bimaculoides. The sequence continues at coordinate 82,909,555 of NC_142934.1, read as the reverse complement.
AAAAATCTAATATGCTAAATAGACAAATAAAACATTATGAATCAAAAAAGAATTATGACTATTTAAAATATAGAAATACTAAATAAAACAGAACAGTTTTATAGTATTTCATAGAAGCTGCTTAAAATTCTGTAATTTTATCTTTAGGTGTGATGATGAAAATGGATAGGAGATTTAAAAATGCAGACTCATATGATAATTATATACAGTAAATCCCTCAACTATCACAGGTGTTCCAAAACCTCCTACGATAGGTGAAAATCCGTGAAGTAGAAACAGTACTGTACTGTATATTTTTTTATTACTTTTATAATTTGTATATATTTATTTTATTATAAATGCAAAATAACACCACAGATGAATTGACATAACCTTAAATAATAAACTGCAATAGGTGAACTGAGAAAAGTGAACCATGATATGGTGAGGGATTACTGTAAGGAGTCAGAGAAGTGGTCAAAGAAATACAAAATCTGCTTTATATAATATTTTTTTTTTTTTTACTAAAGAAAATTAATGAAACAATTATATAAATGTCCTCAATATAATAGTTTCTTAAACCAATACGATTGAGGGTACAAGTATTTTCACTCGAAGATTCAGTTTACCCAATGCCTGGCAAATGCAATTTAGTATACAAAATGTGTGCTTAAGCTTATTGTATGTGTGTGTGTGTGTGTGTGTGTGTGTGTGTGCGTCTGTGTGTGTGTGTGTGTGTGTGTGTGTGTGTGTGTGTGTGTGTGTGGGTTTGTGTGCTGGCGTTATTTAGAGTTTAAGCTTAATTATATTGCTAGAGAGTGGTAGTTTTAAAAGAGACTTCATTCCAGAGGTGAACTTAAAAACATTCATTAGAGATTCATGAAATTAGCACCAGACTTTAAATTCCTTGAAGATGAGTCCATAGTCTGATTGCAGTCTAATGGCCGAAATCAGTAAAAGAAGAGCCTGGTGCAGCCTTTTGGCTTGTCAACCTTCAGTGAAACCATCCAACCCATGCCAGTATGGAAAGTGGACATTAAATGACAACGACAATAATGATGAAGAAAAGAGCACCACTGGTTGTAATCATGCCTCAGCAGTTATATCTTTGTGTTTTGATGAATTTAACAGGTTTATTTCAGAAATTAAGTAACATTTGGATGTTCTTCCACTTGAATGACTTATAGTCTTCAAAGAGATTTGATTAATTAATGCTAGTCATTCATTTTCTACATTTATTGAAAGCAACTGCAATTGTCATTTATGATAATCTTATTTTTAATTTATATCTTCAATCAGAAAATATAAAGTGAAAGCTGAACAAACTGTGTGGTAACTGGAAGTTTGCAAGCTTGACCATTATTTCCATTATTTTTGTATTGTATATATAAAAAAATTTTGATTTTGTATTTGAAATTATTTAAATGCTTGCTAATTTTGCATTGCTCACAAAATCCAGACAGGAGTTATTTCATTCTCATCTTCATTATCCAAGCCATGGCAGGGTATGCATTGTTGCTACTTGTATTTTACTAACTATATTAATTTTTTACCTTATTATTTCAATTAAAAAAAATTTGCATTAATCAGTAATAACTTAATAAATAGCCTAACAAGAAAATAACAACCAATATTATCTCGAGTTAATATGTTTAATTACTTGCTTTAACTCTTAATTCCTTCAAAATCAAATTAAATACATTTCTTTTAATGTTAGAAAATGTTTACACCCTACAGCTGACAAATCCTCATGTTAACAACTGCTTGTAGTTAAATGGATATTTTAGTCTTTATTACCTTGTTACATTATTCATGGTGCTGAAAAACATGATAATGAGGATTATTGAGAAAATTTTAGTTCATTATAAGAATGCATGAAATTCTGTTTCCCTAATAGCTTGTTCTTTTTCCTTTTCATTTTTGCAGACTTAAAAATTGTAATTACATAATGTGATTCATATGTGAATTCAAAATGTTTTTGCTGTTTACTATGATGCTTCATATAAATTTTTTTGATAAAAGCAGTTCTTACATGAAGTGAAAAATATGTGCATAGTTCATAAAGTACATATTTTATAAATCCAAAGCTAAGTGAGCTCAAATTTTAAATACCTATTAATTTGCATTAAGAGCTGAATTTGTAATCACATTTTGAAATAGTGTAACTGTCAGCCAATCAAATGTTAAATATTTTTTTAGCTGCATTTAGCTACATACACCACAAATATTAAATTTTCGAATCCAATCAGAAATGTTATAAAAATCATCCAAGATAAGAGATTTACAACAATCCTGATGCAAGCTTTAAATAGTGTCAATTGAATCTCTTTCCTATAATATTGAAAATATGAAATTAGTCAAAAGGAGGCTATTAATCACAATATCAGATAAAGGCTTGTATGAAGCACATGCCTTATCTTCTTATATCTTTGATTGAAAGAGTCACATTCTCCAGGTGAATAAAAGAAAATTACAGAATCTAAATTAAAACTCTTTCTCTCTTTTAGGTTTGTTACAACATATGTATATTTATCAATGAGCGCAATTTCATTACAGAGCAACAAAATATGAAGGGTGACTGTAGGTCTTCATTAACTGGAAAAGTCAGTAAATCAAAGAACACAGAAATTCCTTAATAAACTACAGTGTACTTACATTAGTGAGGCCAATTACATTGAATATTTTAAAGGTGATGCAAGCAAATTTATAATGGTAGCAATGAATGAACCTTAATGAGAATGTCATTTAAGTGTCAACATACCTCCCCACAGTAAAAGTATTTCATTAGATGTCTTGAGAGAAAGTCAAACAAATGCTGTAAATACTCTCACATGTTCCCTTTTTTGCATAGTTTCATGTTTCTCTTCATTTGATGTGCTTATCAACTTGCAAAGGCTGCTTCTTTCCAGTTTCCTATGAATCACTGAGTCAGGATCAAGGATTATGTAAACCAGGAAGTCCTAGTCTGAGACATATGCTGCAAAATTCGTCTGTGACATTTCCATATCTTGTCATAGTAGAAAAATTTTATCGAAAAATTTGATGATACTATACAAAAAAATCTGAGCATTTCATTTGATACATCAAAGAGAATACTGATTGAAATGATGATAATTCTATAACAGCTATTATGAACCAAAGAAATATAAATTGTAAATTAGCTTTCTTTATTCTGTGTTCAAGTATTATGTGAATAAATAATGGCTCTACACAACTTATAAAGTATATTTCTATGAAAGAACTTTCTATTGTATTTTATGCAAAAATAATCGAAAGGTTAAATGATATTTTTATTCATCATTTTATTTATCTTTAAGATAAAAATTACTCAAGTCAAAAGAGAAAGAAAATCAAACATTTAGAATAATGTCAACTGTAATGTTTAAGCTGACTAAATGTTTTACATTGTACCTTCAGCTCTATCATGGGGAAACGTTTTCTGCAAATTTTGATAATTTTTGATTAAAAATATCCATATTTTCTCACGGTTTGATGTAACTTACAACTCAGTAACAAACTTGTTCATGTCCCCTATTTATTATAACTCACCTACGTTTCAGGTAAACCCTATGGTTCATGTAGAGGTGCACAACAATATTGTTTCACATTACATAACTTACATAATGAGTAGATACAATTTTGAACGATGCGTATGTTACTTCTATATAAGTTGTATCATCTGATTGCCATTCCATTTAAAGACAAAAAGGTTAAATTTATTTGATTTCTTTAATATACTGTTATAATAACGTATAATCTGGTATTTACAATTGATAAATATCAAATTAAAATAGCCATTTATCTATCTATCACACTAAATGTATATACACCATTGACAGGTTACTGCAATTTATAACCATGATTAAAATTTCTTGTGAATGTGACATATTTGAAAATAATATATATCAGAGGGAGATGAAAAATCCTTCTGCCAGATGTCTTGTTGGACTTTGTCAATGATATGTAATTGCAATCAGCCACAAGCCTAGTTGAGATTTGTTGCCTCTGCAATAGGAAACAGTCAATAATACATTCACTAATATTGCAAATAGCTACCAGGCTGCCACTGCAGGAGTACACGCAAACACATATCTAAACACACACACACACACACATATACACACACATACACACACACACACACACACACACATACAAACACACAAACACATACATATATATAGCAGGGAATTGTATCAGACTGCAGAAGGGAAGCTAGGTGACAGGTTTACTTAGCTAGAGGGAAAGCAGATAAGAAAAAATTTGCCAATGTTTTGCACCGTGAGGACCAAAGACTTGAGGTATTTTGAGTTACAAGACAGTATGTGAGAGAGAATGGTGATGTCATAGGAGAGAAATGTGTCCACATGGATGATGGTTCACTTGCACTAAATGTGGCTGCAAAGAGAGAGATTTGGAGACGCCACTACGAAAGGTTGCTCAATAAAGAGAACGAATGGGAGAGAGAGAGTCTGCTGAATGTTGACCCAACAGAGGGACCAGCTATCCTAATTGACAGTACCATGGTAGATAAAGCAATTAAGAGTATGAAGACAAGGAAAGCCCCCAGCCCATCAGGAATCACTGCAGAGATGCTCAAAATATCTGGTAGTGTTGGCTATAGCCTAGTCACCCGTATTGCTAACCAGGTGATACACGAAGGAGTCATACCCAATGACTGGTGTAGCAGTACCATTGTCGACTTCTACAAAGGTAAAGGTGATGCTTTAGAGACAAATAATTACGGGGTATCAAGCTGTCGTATCAGGTAATGAAAGTCACAGAGAGGGTCATAGCCCAATTAATTAGGGAGAGAGTCAGTTTAGATGAGATGCAGTCTGGGTTCGTGCCAGGGAAAAGTACCACTGGCGCTATATTTCTGGTAAGACAGCTGCAGGAGAAATATTTAGCCAACGATAAACCTCTGTACCTGGCTTTCATTGACATGGAGAAAGCCTTTTACAAGGTCTCCTGTTCCCTTATCTGGTGGTCAATAAGGAAACTAGGGATAGATGAATGGTTAGTGAGAGCTGCGCGAGCCATCTACAGGGACGCTGTCAGTAAGGTGAGGGTTGGCAACGAGTGCAGTGAAGAATTGCAGGTAGTGGTAGGGGTCCACCAAGGTTCAGTCCTCAACCCCCTCCTATTTATCATAGTCCTCCAGGCAATAACACAGGAATTCAAGACAGGATGCCCCTGGGAGCTCCTCTATGCTGATGACCTTGCTCTAATTGCTGAGTCACTATCACAACTAGAGGAGAAGTTTCAGGTGTGGAAGCAAGGACTAGAATCGAAGGGCCTTAAAGTCAACCTAACTAAAACCAAAGTTCTAATAAGTAGATAAGTAGACAAAACACAAACTCCTTTAGGTACAAGGCCCTGCTCGATCTGTAGAAAAGGCGTAGGTAGAAACTCTATAAGATGTACCCAGTGTAAGTTATGGACACATAAGAGGTGCAGCAATATCAAAGGAAGGCTAACTAGAAAGATAGTTTTTGTATGTGGAAGATGTTCAGGAGCAATAAACACTGAAAATGTGCTGAAAACAACTTTTGCCACATTCCAGGGAGAAAAACTAGTAGTTGATAGCTTCCATTATCTAGGTGATCAAGTTAGTAGCGGGGAGGGTGCACTGAAAGTGTAGCTGCTAGAATAAGAATAGCCTGGGCAAAGTTCAGAGAGCTCTTACCTCTGCTGGTGACAAAGGGCCTCTCACTCAGAGTAAAAGGAGTTACTATTACAGATCATGAGATTATTTGCATCACAGAACTCCAGCAGCCTGGTTCCCTCCTGATTGCAGGAACCAAATTCATAGCCACCATGTACACCATGGAAGCTCCCTGGATGTTGTCCAATATACTCAATTGAAGTCACCAGCCACAAAGAGAATGTCCTTGTCATTCAATGATGAGGTAGTCTGCAAGAAGATGTCATAAAATCAGTCCTTCTGTTCATCAGCTAGCCCTGGCTCATGGGTATAAGCTGAGATAATGGTTGTTAATCTATGTTGCAGCACTAATCTAAGCTTGGGTATTCCATTATAGACTCTGACTACTTCGATTACCTTATCAACCTATTTCTCTTCAAGAAGTATACCCATGCCCCTGACTCTGTCAGTGTTCCCTGCCCAGAAAATTTTATACCTATGTTCTTTGCCTGTGAGGAACCTAGCAGAACTTCCACTCCACCTTACTTCTTGGATGCAGTACAAATCTACGTCTCCATTCATGCATCTCAACAATCTCACCAGACCTACCTTTCAATGTGCCAATATATATGTATGTATGTATGTATGCATACACATGTGTGTATACAAATACATGTATGCATGTATGTTTGTATATACCACTTTGTGTGGACATACTTGTCTAGGTGAAAATCTATTATATATGTACATTTATGTCTGCTGAAATTGATATATGTATAACACACAGTCAAACCAAATTTTATGACAGTCAAACCTTAATGTACATCACAGAAAAACAATAGTTAGGAAGAAACAATAAAACTGCATCTAAGATAACGCCCACTTCATTTCATAGACGTACTGATAACTCCCTTTCATATACCTGCTTTACTATGGCCTGTCTTATGCAAAATATGTCTCTTTTTTTTTAACGTAAAATGTGTCCCTTTTTTATGTAAGAAAATCTTTTTTATAGCTTACCTCCACTATCTATGCTCTACAGCTGCAAGTCATCTCCCCAATGTTCACTGCTACTATCACATGTTCTCTCTACCGATATTGCATTTCATAATTACATGTCTCATATGATTTGGCAATAAGTGCATATTATGTAATTTTTAATTTTGCATTATGTAACTAACAATCGCCTTATGTTAATAAAACGAACACAAGATGGTGTAATTAAATATCTTACAAAGAACCTCTCATGCTTTGGTTTCTCTTCTAATTATACTCTGTGGAACAATCAAAGCTGGACTTAATAACATGGGATAAAATTACAACACATAAATAAAACTTCACATAGAGTTTTTAATACAGGTTATTTGCCAAGTAATCTGGAGTGCAAATTGCACTATATAAATATATATACTTTATATAACTGTAATAATGCATGACAGAAAACCCTACTGTTTAATAAAGGTTCACCTTGGGACAAACAAACCAACCTAGATGGCTTGTTTGATGAGGCGATGAGAATATTCAACAGCATGGACATCTACAACCTCATAAGCCTCTTTATACTGGACACCTTTTGCACAAAATTGCTAGAATGACCTGGGTCATATCTAAATGGAAGTAGGCATTGCAATCTTTGCTTGCTCTATATATGCTTTCGGGCATAAAAGAGGCTATGCACTTCTGGTCAGCATGCTGGAAGAGTTATTGATACTGTCAAATGCAACAGTCAGTGTGAAGCCTAAATCTAATGCTACAACCAGCAACATACTCCTCAGTGGTGTAAAAATATAACCACTCTATTTTCCATATTGAGTGTTCTTTTCTTCTGACTTATGGTCAACTAACTGATAATGTCCAGATTATTTTGGTAGAAATATGTTAGAAAGAAAAATTATAGTTGTGTTTAAGTAAGCAATAATTCAACACAATTAATCATGTAGTTGTGTTTAAAATACTGCAAAAATGTTTTATTATCAGTTTGTCAAAGTACAGACAATCCTAAAATATGAGTTAACATTTCATTGTTTATTTCTTAATTCATCTTTAATTCTATTTATGATAGCTTTAATAACATTCTAAGAAACTTTGAAATTGAGATGTGGAAGAGCAACAATATAGTTACTTGATTAATTTGCTTTGTTATATTTTCACCATGACAATATGAAATAAATAATGAATTATTAGAATTTTATTTTAATTTGTTCAAAAGTCTTCTATTGTAACTCCTGAAATAAGGAGTTTAGTTGGCTTCAAATTTAAAAACATGCAAAGAGAATTTTAATGATATTTGTGCTACATTAACAAGATTTCATAAATATGCATTAGAAAATTTGATCGTAAATAATTTGGCACCTATTGTTTTCAATGCTGTCTTGAAAAAAAAATGGAGTATTGCATCCAAACCATCTATATTACAAACTAATACATTCAGATCAAATTCACTAAACAAGTTTGTTTTATAGAAAGATGGATTAAAACAAATTAGCACATATTGTTAAGATCATAAGCATTTCCATAAATGTTTGCATAAAATGCTGAGTCGGAAATATATATTGATGGTAAATTCCAAAAGAAGAAAAATGGTGCTAAGCTTAAGTAAAATATTTAAGCTATTTGTAACTGACTGGTAATTTGGCAAGAAAATGTTTAAAGCAGCAATATTCTAGGACTCATATGATATTTTAAACAGTGAGATATAAAACTTCATCATAAAGAGTAATAATATTATGTAGATCTATAGATACTAACAACATTAAGCTACATTATTATAAAATATGGGTGAAGACAATCATAAATTGAAAATTTTAAACTAGCCAACAATAAGTGACAAAGAGATGTCTTTTTTTTTTTGTGTATATATTTGCAGGAATTAATTATCATTAATGTGAATTAAGCTGTCTTTCATTCATACATGAGTGATAAGACAAAGTACCAGCCCAGCGCTGTGTTTGCAAAATACATGGCCTTGTGTGTAAGTTAATATACAATATTACGAATGTGGATAATTACATTATGAACACCACAATTAACTGTCAAAATGAAGAAATGACCAGTTGTTATTGCAGAGAAGAACGCCAGTTTAATTTAAAGACATATGACTACATTTGTCATTTTCTTCATACTGCTGTATGAAAGCTGGCTAATTTAGCAAGATTTAGTGACTTAAGAGAAAGTTGGTAAATTAAAGCTCCTTTATATTAACCATAGTTATATCATGAAAAATAACAGTGTAGATTTCATTTGAATTTGGTTTAGAAATTGATATGTAGTCTTAATTAAAGTTAAAAGAAATAGTAATTCAATAAGTAGATATGTAATTGAATGAAACTCAAGTAATATAATAAATGTTATTGATTAAAAGCAGTATTGTGTATGCACATGTGTCTGTGTGTGTTTGTTCATTCATATCTTTTAGTAACATTTATTTTAAATAAAATATAGTACAGTAATATATTAAAATCATTGCCTATATACTGTTAAATTTCTCATTACGTTTCTGCAACATTAAAATATTTCTATCTCCTGTCTATTACTATCATTGTTATTGTTGTTGTTATTGTTGCTATCATTATTATTATTATTATTATTATTATTATTATTATTATTATTATCATCATCATCAACATCATCATTATTTTCTTTCAATTCTGGTTCCATTTCTTACCAAATGTCTTCCTGACACTTAGGGCAGAGAAACGCACTGTATACATTGGTAGGCCATTAAAATAAGCACACCAATTCAATACCAGACAAGGATTCTGGATTATTTTTCCGTTTTTTTTTACTTAATGTTTGGGAGTGGTTGGGTTCATTTTTAGTATTTTCATTTGTGAGAGCAGTCAAGTTTATTTCAGATATTCTCATTTTAGAAATCATCTCTGGCTAATCATTGCGGGGATGTTGGTGTTGCCTCAGTGGAGGTTTGCGCTCTCTGAGTGCTCTTATTATTATTATTATTATTATTATTGTTACTATAGTGCAGGTAAAAGTATGGCTATCTGGTAAAAGGTTTGCTTCCCAACCATATGGCTCTAGGTTCAGTCCCACTGCTTCGCACCTAGAGCAAGTGTCTTCTATGATAACCCTAAGCAGACCAAAATGTTCTAAGAGGATTCATAGACAAAAACTGAAAGAAGCATCAGTCATATATCATCATTTAATGTCCATTTTTCCATGCTGGTATATGTGCTTGTGTCTCCTTGTCTTCACATTGCATTATAGTTGTAAATGAGTTTTACCACCATACAAACAGCCATGTTCACTTCCAATATTCTACAAGAACATGTCTGGCCATGAGGAAATTTTACCTTAGTTGGAAACAGATAAGGGTTGGCAACAGGAAGGGCATCTGACCATAAACATTTTGCCTCAAATAAACTGCATCCAATCCATGCAAGCATGGAAAATTGGATGTCAAAATGATAATGGTGAGGATGATGAGTGTCATAGTATGAAGGTGTTTTCACTACTTTTTTTAAAGCATGTTTTATTCAAGAATTACCAAACAGAATCTTAACTGTTTAAAGACAGGATTGCCCTCAAAATCTGATGGTAGACAATGGAGAAAAAGGTTTGTTTCACAAACTTTTTAAATCATGATTACATACATTACTGTTTCAAATCCAAAATGGCTACCACACACAATTATACAACAAAATAATACTATGGCAAATAAAAACAAAATCATAACAACAAAATATATAAGCAGAGGTAGGGTGAAATAATGTCTTTAGGCTGATTCAATGGATTGTTGCTCTGGATCAATCTAGATAATACACATACATTTGCTTTCCATCCTGATATAGTTTGTGTTGGTCGCCATGGTTGGAGTCAGAACGTATTTGAAAATACTGTTCTTTGAAAATACTGCTCACCTAGATGAGTCAAAAGATTGCATCTTGCTTATTTTGGACTTGGATTCTATGACTAGTTACCTTTCCAAACATTAAGCATTTTACAGAGTATAGTGAGCACTTTATTGTAGCACCAGCGCCCAGCGCTGGAGAGGAGCCATCCAATTTATCCAGTGAGTAACGTTCCAATGAGAGACACAATTAAGCATTCCAGAAAGCCAAAAATGTATCAGCACTAAAGTATTTTCTGGTTCTGAAGAGGAAATTTAGTCTTTGAGATGTAACCTCAGCAATGCTATATATGTGACAATGTCAAGAGAAATCATCAGTTGTAAGGGTTAACATTTGTAGCAACTTTCAGATGTCTAATTGCATGTTGTTCTTGTACATGGATGTTATGATGCAAATTTGTTTTATTGATATAAGCTGTGATTGTGTCCTGATAATGTCGAAGGAGTCTTGATTGCAATTTTCTTATTGACAGATGTTGTTATTGTTGGCAATATTTTAGGAAATGTTTAGGCTACATTTAGATGATGATGCTAATAATGACTGGGGGGGGGGGGGCATGCATGTATGTGCACGTGCATGTGTGTGCATGTGTGTGAGTGTGTGTGGAAAATTAAGGGAAAGGTAAGGGTGTTATCGTCTATGTAGGAGTGTATGCTGTTAAGTGAGCCAGTGAATGGATTTGCATTATTGACAGTATAGAGTAATTACAGAAATAATTTCATTATACAGTTAATTTTCAAAACCGTAATCTTAATGCTGATCTTGATTTCTTTATCTTAATTTTTTATAGTATATTGATGCAGACATTTACAGATACTGGTTTAATCACTGAACAGCTGCACAAAATAACTTTCAAAATTCATTTCCCTAACAACATTGTTCAGTATTCTAATCACTTACAGTTTTTGAATCACAGTCTTTGCATGTCTATGATTTCAGAGTATTTACAATTAGAGTACTAAATGATTTTGACACCATTATTGTCATTTTTTTAAGTTTATATCTTTTCCACCAAACAGCTATCTGAAACTCACGTTTCTACATATTACCCATTAACTTCATACTCCCTTAGGACGAAATTCTCACTAAAATATTTGCCATGTATGCATATTTATAAAATGGTATCTTGAAGCACACACATAAAGCTACGAACAACGGCATATAAATATTGGATAGAAAAAGTCAAAGGCTGATATTCTTAATGGTTTTATGGTGTGCTTTGAGATATACTGTTCCAAAAAAAAAAATTCTCCCAACAGTTTATAAAATCCTTATGACATCAACAATAAATAACTACACACTGTGTACATGTATACATACACACATACACACTCACACACATACACACTCACACACATACACACTCACACACATACACATTCACACACATACACATCTCCAAGAATTAAGGAATGAAGTAGATAAAATCCGGGCTACATATGTTTTATATTAAGTGGAACCTCAGAAATGGTAAATATCCAAGCGAGGTGAATACTACAGGCTACTCTTCGGGTCAAGAGTATCTTCATTAAATGAAATTTACATTGTTGTTAAGAGGCCCATGTTAACACATGGAAGGTTCAATCAGAATGACACATGGTTATCACATTACATTGTCATTAAGGGGCCCATGTTAACACAGAATACTCAAGCATTCTGATCGAATCCTCCATGCATTAACATGGACCTCCTAACAACAATGTACACTTCATTTAATCAAGATACCCTTGGCCTGAACAGTAGCCTGCCATATACACCTTGCTTGGATATTTACCACTTCTGAGTTTCTGCTCACTATGAAACATATGTAGTCCAGATTTTATCTACGCCATTCCTTAACACTTGGATTTTTATTCACAAACCTGGCAACCCTGGCTGCCTGCTGTGAAATATAAAATAATCTTCTTTTTTTTTTTGATTATTGTTGCTTGATACAGAAAAATCCATTAAAAGAGAAAAGTTAGACATAAAAGGCATCAGATGTGGTGTGCAAGAGAGATGGCTGTGTTAGTATGGTTATGTGATGTGTATGGATGTGGACAGTAGTGTGAAGAAGTGCTGATCTCTAACAGGGGAGGGAACCTGTGGAAGAGGTAGACCCAGGAAGACATGGGATGAAGTGGTGAAGCATGATCTTTTGACCATTGGGCCTCATGGAGGCAAATGATTGAGGCAAATGATTGTACAAAGATACAGTAAAGTGAGAGTAAATAGTAACTTCAGTGGTGAATTTAGTATGAAGGTAGGAACTCATCAAGTTTCAATCCTCAGTCTTCTCTTATTCAACATAGTCCTACAATCCATCATTGATGAGACTGATTGCTCATGTGAACTCTTATATGCTGATGATGCAGTTGTCATAGCTGAATCTGTTGGGGAATTAGAGAAAAAATTCCATGCATAGAAGCTAGACCTGAATTGAAGAGGCCTTTAGCAAAACCTGGCCAAGATGAAGGTGTAAGAAGGTAAATTGGTTGGTAAAAAGGTTTTAGTAAGTAGGAAAAAAGACAGGACCATAGTACTTTCAGGGAAATGGCCTTGTGTGATAAGTAAGAAAAGGGCAGGTATTCAACTCCTTAGGCTGTACTCAATGTAAGCCATGGACATACAAGAAATGGAATCACTGGCAGACTATTCAAGAAAGTAAGTTTCATATATGATAAATGCAGTGGAGCAGTATCTACAAGCATACCTGAAACTGAGTACCTTAAATGCTCAAAATGGTTTATAAGAAGTATTTGATAGCTTTTGTTGTCCAGGACATGTAATTATCAAGTAGGTGGTTGCTCTGAAAGTATAGTAGCTAGAGTAAGAACTGGTTGGAAAAGTTGAGGGAGCTACTACCACTGTTTACAACAAAGATTTTTTCCCTGCATCCCCTCATTCTACCCATACAATCTTGCAAATCACCCACCCATTTCTTCTCAGTCTATGCTTTGTTGGACCATCTGGGCATCTCATTGGTATTATCTCTCCCTGGTAGCTTCTACTGATCATTTTCTCTTTCTCTCTCCCCCTTTCCCCTTCTAAATGTGAGTAGCCTTTAGATTCCTCTACAAGAATATGCTCTGCTCCTCACTTTTTCATAGTAATTTCTTTCTCCCTGAGTATGAAGTTGACACCTACACCTCTCCAAGGGTTTGTATCCTGTGTACTGTATGATGACCTCAATAGTGCTGGTAGCATGGAAAAACCCATTCCATGCTGTGAAGTGGTTGACATTAAAGATAACATTCTGCAATAGAAACCATACCAAAACAGACATTGGAGGATGATGCAGTCTTTGGATAAACTGGATTCTGTCAAACCATCCAACCCATTCCAGCACTGAACATTAAATGATAATGATGATAATAATGATATACACATATCATATATATATATATATATATATCATCATCATTATCATCATCGTTTAACGTCCGCTTTCCATGCTAGCATGGGTTGGACGATTTGACTGAGGACTGGTGAAACCGGATGGCAACACCAGGCTCCAATCTAATTTGGCAGAGTTTCTACAGCTGGATGCCCTTCCTAACACCAACCACTCAGAGAGTGTAGTGGGTGCTTTTACGTGTCACCCGCATGAAAACGGCCACGCTCGAAATGGTGTTTTTTATGTGCCACCCGCACAAGCCAGTCCAGGGGCACTGGCAACGATCTCGCTCGAAAATCCTACGGGAGCCAGTCAGGCGGTACTGGCAACGGCCACGCTCAAAATGGTGCATCTCATGTGCCACCCGCACAAGAACCAGTCCAGGGGCACTGGCAACGATCTTACTTGGCTTGCCGGGTCTTCTCACGCACAGCACATTTCCAAAGGTCTCGGTCAGTAGTCATCGCCTCGGTGAGGCCAAATGTATGAAAGTCTTGCCTCACCACCTCAGCCCAGGTCTTCCTGGGCCTACCTCTTCCACGGGTTCCCTCAACTGTTAGGGTGTGGCACTATATATATATATATTCCAGAACAAACACAAACTCAAATATTGATATTTTGAATGCATTTAATACACACGTCTAATAATTTATGTAAGATACCCTTACATAGTACTACCTTTTTTCAGTTGGTATTTCAAAATATAAATGGTCAACAAAAGTTTGCTTTATTTATAGCACTTGTTGGAATAGTTATAGAAAACCTGCTTTAAAGCAGTGAGGAAGAGGTGATATCAGATAAAAGGAGATGGAAGGGGGAAAAGAGATAGAGTAGGAAAAAATGGGTACGTAAAGAAAAAGTAAAAGGAGAGATACATATCAAGAAGAGGATATGGGGAATTAGAGTAGATAAGAAAACAGACAGATAAATACCGGATTAAACAGACAATATATCTGAATGGCAGAGATTAAATATAAAAAGAAAACCAAAGGAAGAAGTAAGAAGAAAGAGAAAAATATAAACATAAAAAAAGAGAAATGTGAAAAAAATAAAGTAAAAAGATGGACAGAACACTTTTCCTACTCTATCTTCTTTTCTCCTTCCATAACCAGGCACCTGGAAGAGGGTTATATGAAAAAAGAAAGAAGAAAAAAATGGGGAGCCAAAATATAAGATCAAATTGATAGTAAAGTTAAATAAAAAAAAAAAGGAAAAAAATGTTAAATAGTCCAGACCATGTCACTTGGAGTGTGTTTGGCCACATTTGAAATGTCACTGTCGTCCCGCTATTAAAAGTAAACAGGGAGATGAAGGCTCATACACAGAGATCAACTCATATACATAAATGTGTGTGTGTGCATGCATACGCACACACACACACACACACACACACACATTTAAAATATATTAGTGAAGTAACAAGGCATGTGAATAGATGCTGCAATATAGATTTTAGATAAGCTGAAATACAGCAAAGATGGGCGTAAATGATATAAAGTATAAACAAAATAAAGTAAAATTAAGGTGGACTGAGACATGATAAGGTGAAGGTATGTGAATAAAGAAAGTAGTTTCATGGAGAATGATGTAAAATAAGATTTGAAAATATGATCAGATATATTATAAAGAAGGTGAAAATAAAACATATTGGATTAAGTATAAAATATAAGGTAAAGAAACTTTTGGAGAATTTGTTTAATGGTGTATGAGACATACTTCAGACATTAATTGTTTTAAGGGTATATATAATAACAACGACAACAAGGTCACAGACTTTGCAATACCATATGATAACAGAGCAGAAATAACCAAAGAAACTGATAAAATTGAGAAATATCAAGACCAAGCCAGAGAGTTGGAGAGATTGTGGAAGGTTAAGACAGCAGTTATTCCTGTGGTAATTGGTGCACTTGGCACAGCACCCAAACTACTATTTAAGACACTGAAAGATATTGGAGATGAGACTTGTATTGTTGACCAGTAGGAAAGTGCAATGCTTTATTCTGCAAGAATCCTAAGAAAGATTTTTGAGACTGGAGGAAACTTGTCACTAAATTTTAAGATAACATTCTTGCTAATTAAATTAGCATGTAATAACTTTGGAATGAAAAAAATATAAAACTGAAACGTGAAAATTATAATAAGTTAAGTACAATCATTAATAAAACATAGTAATTATAGAAAGAGACAGGGAGATGAAAATTTGTAACTCTAATAAAAATAAACATTTTGTTAGAAAATTCTAAAATGTTTGTCTATGCTTACAATTAGTTTCATTTGCTTTAACATGTGTTCCTTTTAAGCTAATAAAATTCCCAGACTTCATGTAGGCAGAGCATCTTCTTGGTAGAGTTTCACTATGGCTACCATGAACTAGATAATATGGCAAACAATATTCTTGAATTTTAGGGAGGAAATGTATTTAGCAATGAGGAAAATTTAAATCTTTCATCAGTTAAGGTATGTCTATGGACAAAAATTCTCCTCTTAACTGGATTGTCAATCCAAAGTAAAAGCAAGTAGTTTAATTCATGGCAGCAACACACTTGTGTACTACATTCTCATGAGCACAATCTCCATCCAATGGACAATTCTTCTTCTTAGAACATTTATGTTCATTGTTATGAAATCTGAGTGACTATTTAGAATACCCAATCTGTATTATGTAATTCAGGTGTAATTGGGCTGTTGGCTTATTTACCAAGTATATTAGTAGAAGAAGTAGGTGTTAGATTATCAATTTCAAAATTGCTTGGGTTTATAGTATCATTTGATAGCCCTGTCATAAGTTTCATTTGAGGATTCTTTCTTTTGTGAACTTAAGATTTAGGTAGAGAACATTGAGAAACTATATGAGACTGTTGACTAAATACTGGTAAATTGCTAAAATATTTTCATATTTTATTTCTATAGGAAACTGCTATAAGTACTTCCAGATTGTGGGTAGCAGAATATGGAAGTTTAACGGTTTATCTATTAAAATTCCATAATATCCATGATGAGGAGGGAAATTTCTATCCAGCAATTCTTAAAAGACTTTTGGAATCAGAGTTTATACCAGCAGATTTGACACTTTGTAAACTTTTTAAGACTACTCTTAATTTGATATCAAAGTAGTGAAACCAATGTCTAGGAAGTTACCATTTCCAATTTCCTATCATTTTAATGGCTTCTTTCCCATACTTGCATGAGTTGGGTGGACTTTATTGAGACAGATTTATATGGCTATATGTTGTTGGAAAAACTAATTTGTTTCCAAGCAAGATAATATTTTGGTATTGTCAAACATGTTCTCACAGAATATTAGAAATGAATGACACTGCTTGTATTATAGTGACAATTATTTACAAGTATCAAGCTATATCAAGACAAGGAGATACAAGCATATACACACTTAAGCACATGTATAAGTACATATATACATGATGGGCTTCTTACAGTTTCTGTCAATTAAATCCACTCACAAGGCTTTGGTCAGCTAAATTTTATAACATTAGAACAAAGAGAGTACCCACGGGACTGAAAATATGAGCAGTTGTAATCATGTGTGTGTGTGTACACAACACACAAACACACACATGTGTGTGAGTTTACTTCAGTAAAATGATATACAAAATAGATTTACCAAGTTATTTTAAATTTAGGGAAATAATTTTTTCATGAAAACAAAATGTACCAATTTATTTCATATTCATTTTCAGTGTTTTATCTATTAAGCCCATATTACTTTTGCTTCATTTTGAATATACCAAAAAAAAAAAAAAAATCAAAAGTCATTGTCTTTATTTTGTATTATTTTCATAGCTATTTCTATTAGCTAAAATTGCTTCAAATTTCCTACCTTAAATCATTTCTATTTTTGTTTTACTTTACAATACCTTTCCTAATATTGCTCATCTTTGTTAATTAGAAAGGTGATAATATACTTATTTTATATTTGTCTACATTTCTGCCATGTAAGATATTTCTAAAATAAGCTCCTCTGGCTATTAAAATAAAGAAATTGTATACCTTAAATAATTTTACCCTACTAACCATACATAGTTATATGAAATATATTTTTATCACAATTCTTTAAATCAATATTTTGGTATTAAGCTTAATTATAATTATTAGACTTAGTTAAATACAAATAGCCATATAGTTAAGAGAATAACAATATTACTCTTACTTGTTCATGTTTTGCATTTCATATGGACAAGTTAGATTTTATTAAGATCTTATCTTGGAAGAAATTCTGGTCTCAAAATTTCATTTAAAGATTATTGCAGAAGCTACTGTTTAGAAACACTTTGAAATGCTTTTAGACTGTCTTAGATTCTCCACTTTGAAAGTCTAGCATGAGTTTACTGAATTTAATTTTATCCTTGGCACCCACAAAATACTGGTAACAGTCGATAATAGAATTAACTATTTTGTTAAACTAATTGTTTAGTTTCCGGGCAATATTGAATAAACAAATACATGTTTTGATACAAAGTAAAATGTAATAGAAGGGATGATGATGATGATGATGATGATTATGAGGAGGAGGAGGAGGAGGACAACGATAATAAAGATGACAATGATATATGGTGTGTACATGTGTATACTCAGCTATGGAAATGATTGCTGATATGACCATACTGAACATCAAGCAACACTGAAACATTCAGAAGCTATGCTAAAAGGTAATGTTATGGCATTTTATATACCTCAGTGATGAACTTGCAGTTAGCTTTGCATGTAAGATTATTCAAACTAAGAACTGTCCCACATTCAGTATAGTTGAGACTAAATATTTTATTACTGAACTATAAGAAAAATGTGGGAAACCTAAAAAACATTTTGTCCTTTTTAATGAATGATACTTATGTTTCTAAGCTACTTACTAAAGCAACTTGGACTATAGTTTGTTTTTTATTGAGTTGTAAGAATAAAATGGCAATCATTTGTTTTTAAATTCTCTTTTAATGTTTAAAACATTGGTTTGTATTTGAAACCAAGCTGATATGTCAGTGTTCTCAGCATTCATTTTAATCAACTATTTCTATTTTCTCTAATGGTGATCATTGACAATCTCAGAAATTTACATCCAAAAGTTAAATCATGAGAAGAATGATTTTATTTACTTAGGAAATTCACAGTGTCATACTCTTACATGTATCCTGTTCTTACTTTAAGTTATCAAGTTAAATCATTTTATGGAAGATTTACATTAGAATATTAAAAGGTTTCTAATTAACTGCTTTTGTGCCACAGCCTAGTCAGAGCTAATTGAGAGTATTCAACAACAAATTTTATCCTTGCTTTTTTCCAGATTTCTAAGATGAATAGGCTTTCCCAGCTACACTATAACTATCTATCAACTATACATATAAATCTGTCTCTGCTGCTACAGTTGTCTTCTGCTTTATATTTATATTTTTAGCATTTTACATCACTTTAGTACTTAATATAATATATAATTTTGATAATTACAATTCTTTTTGGTATGCTTTTACATTCCTAAGCATATTACAGTATTTTCTGTAATTTTTTAGCACTTAGGCACCTCAGATTAATGAAACTAATACAATGTTGACCATAACATAAGTGCAATCCACAGCTTTTTGCTTCCTCAAATACTCCATACCTCCATTTCCAGGACTATGCTGTACCCTCTGACATAAAGTTATTTATTGTATAAGGTTCAGCGTTGCAATTTGGATAAGATGCTATCTTTTTGTTGTTCACTCTGTTTTGGTGTCTCTGAGATTCTAATGACATTTACAGCAAAGGCAGTTGGAATGGATTTAGTCGGAATGCAACAATTGTTGTTTCTGTGCACTTATAGGTTATGTGTAATCCAGCATAGTGTTTGAGATTATTAATGCAGTTGCCACTTTTGAACATATGGTTCTTATATTTGTCCAGACTAAATGGAAGGGAGATTATTCATCAAATGATGTTGATTTTTGAAGTTCTGTAGATGTGTAATGGTATCTGAATAACTATACATGTAGTGGCAACAAAAGATATCTTGAGCCTCAGGTAATAAACAAGCCATGTTTTTATAAAGGTGGTGTTTGCACTTTCCTTGGTTATACTTTGCATATCATTAGTAGCTTTCATGTGGATATTGTTATCAAACACTTCCAGTTACAGTCCTTCATGATTTCTTTTCCCATTTCCTCTCAACCACTCTCTAAAATCTCCAACCACCAGCTAGTATTTCATCATTTTTTTGTTCTCAATAGAGAACATGTATCTTAACTCAGCTTTCACAAGTGATCCTCTGAGGTAATCATCAATGCAGGTAAATATACAGTTGCTAGTTTGTTTCACTTACAACTCCATACTTTTGACAAAGCTTTCCATGCTGATATAAACAGATTCAAACTGAATATTATTAGCACCATAAATTCCATGAGTAACATTCCTATTCAGTTGACAAATCAATTAGGAGAAAAAAACCAGAACTCATATTTGGAATGATGCTAATTAAATTTTTCTCTCATCTAAATCAGGTTTTCCTTCAATATTTCTTACCTTTGTAGTCAGCAATTAGTGTGCTTCTTGGATGCTGAAAATGTGTATAAGTGTATCAATACTCATAGTGTATAGCACTCTGAATCCCAGCAAGATCAAAAAACATTTAACAATTGTTATTATTGTTGCTGATTATCCACGGGTTAATTCTGATTGAGTAAACTTATGATCAAATGCATTCCAATGGTAATCACCAAGTCTTTTTAGGAATATGTTACATTATTCAATGAGATTTTTCTCCTTATTTAAGATGATAGGTGCACTTTGAGAAAGATTTGGTTGCATTTCAAACATAGAAGTTCCCTTGTTATACAATATAAGTTGTTGTGTTGCTGAGAAGTCCCAGTTAGCATCTGGAGCAAACCTAAAGCACAGATAGTAGTAAAAAGCAAGAGAAATTCTTCAAATTCCTCATGCTGTTTCACTCAAAAACAGATTGCAACAATCATGGCTGGTGTATATGAAGGTACTGCACGATACACATAATGAAGAAGGACCAAGATTCTCAAAGTTCTTTGACATATTTGACCTAAATATTTGTAACACTAGCTTCAGGAAACTGGGAAACACTATAGAGAAGAAAGCTACAGCAGTTGAAAGATCTCTTTGTTACCTGTAGGTTCAAAGAAGCATTAAGTGAAATGTTTATCAAAAAGACAAAACAGAGGACTATAACATATAAACAGTGAGGAGTTTCAGTGAGACATCCTGCTGTGAGCCACAAACCAATTGTGTTTGGGGCAATTTCTAGCCAAGTAGAAGGTGACATGGTAGTGAAGTAGAACAGAAAAGGAGACCCTGGGGAATAAATGGAAAATGAAAGAACAAGGAACAATATTAGACAACTAGAAGAGAAGGTACATGCTGAGCATACCAAACAAGAACATAAGAAGCAGAAAGAAGAGGTTTCTGTTACAGAAACAAAATGAGTGTGATATTCCAGATCAGTAGATAATATGGCAGGGCTTTCTAGCTTGAGATTCCAGATTAGTAGATCATATAGCATGCCTTTTTATCAAAATGACATTTATATTTTGCAAATATATTATATTCTAAAGAATAATTTTTAAGAAGAATATTTTTAAACATAGAATAATTTTTATAAGAGCATGATATTAAATGAAAAATAAAACTTGAATTTCCTTCCAAAAAAATAATAAAATAATAATAACGCTCTAAAAAATTTGAAACTACCAATTTTATAAGTTATGTGCATAAACATAGATAATTAATTATTTGATTATTAACAGCATGACATTCAAATACAATGATCTTTAGTCACTAATCCACTACAAGTCATTTCTTTCTCTTGGTGGGTTATCAATACCACCAGCCAGTTTACTCATTAAATATCTCTTGTACTTTATTCACATTTTCATTTTTTTCCCATGAGGCAACACAATTTCAATATATTTACTAAATGCAGTGTAACAATCATCACTGCTATGAGTAGAACATTGCAATTCATTTTTATATACACTCCAGCATCATATTAGAAATCTTGGCCATCATCTTTCATATCCAACAAGCCCCATTCCACATAATTTTAAAATAATCTATGAAAGCTCCAAGCAGATGTTCATCTTTATTGTTCTAAATTCTTTGCACTTGAAATTTTTATACATCGTCTAGCACAAATGCTGGAGCTTCACAGGATTTCATCAGATGAGTATGTTCTAAATTTTTATTGTAAAATCTCTATAGGCTAACATTTATAACAACAAAGTTCAAAATTGGAAAACGAAAAACAATTCTTAAAAACTTCAGCTGTAGGAAGAAGTTATTAGAAAATGCATTAAATGCAATTACTCCAGAATCAATGATCATTGTCTCAGGTGAAATCCCAGGTCTTTGTTTTTTAATAACTCAAAGGATTCCACTTTCAGCATCAGTTTTAGCATAAGCTAAAGAACAATAAAAGAGCCATACAGAAAGTGAATGGTATATAATTGATTATCACCTGAAGCAAGAGCAAATTTTCCATCACTTTGAACAAGCAAGTCTAGTTTTCTTTGCAATTCAAAAATATAAAAACTATTTTCATCATCCTCTTTTAATAAAACTTCTTCTCTGCTTGTTTTATGTAGCTTGTCTATATGCCCTTTACTTTCTTTCTGTGAACCATCTATATTAAAACTTCTTTTTTTAAAGATTACCAGCAGCTTATAGTGAAAAGTTCTGTATCATACCTTGGTTGACAGTCAATGTCTGCTTGTCCAGGTAAGCAAGTTTTTCCCATACTTTAGACACTAACTTTTCCACTTCAAATGCTCATGATCGTGGTCAATTGGTTGGTTTTGAATTTCCTTTACATCAGCCAACATTTAGCTTCTACATATCAAGTACTTGTCACATCTCCAGTATTGTTAACAGTCTTGTCGCTCAAATATGAAAAGCCATTAAGAATTATCTTATATTTTCTTCTTCTACTCAACACATATTCCATCTCAGCTATGGGCAAAAATAATCAATTTCAAGCAGATACGGGAAGACATATTTGTACCACGTTGTCTATTGGTTGATCTGAAGTTTTGATGTCTACACAATTATATTAAACAACAATCACAACTCACATAACTGATGACAAAAAAATTATTGTAAAAAATAATATACTTAGGAAATTATTCAATAAATGTTTTGATAAAAAGTCACCTCAATAAAATGTCATTCAATAAACAGTCATTTTATGCAAAGTTGTGATTCCTGTGGATCTGAATCAGGTTAGTGAAAAGAACGTGTGTGATGATAGCATCACACTCACTCTCACTGGTTGCAAGGAGGAGGGAGGAGGTTTTGAAATGTTACTACAAGAGGTTGCTGAATAAAATGACAGTGTAAAGAAAATAAAAAGGCTCGAGTAGACCAAAGAGATTAATCAACTTTTGAAATTGACAGCAATATGGTTGAAACGGTCATTAAAGATGTGAAGGTATGAAGGCAAGGAAAGAAGCCTGGCTATCAGGGATAACTGTTGAGATGCTAAGATATCCAGCCAAGTAGAACATAAACAAGAGACAATAACAGAATTACATGTTAGTCCCTTGCAGATTGAATTAGGCAGTGGAACATTTCTTATTACTGGAATAGCAGTGTCATCATCATCATCATCATCAACACCACCATCATCATCATCATCATCAACTATTACAAGGGCAAAGAAAAAACTACAGATGCAGCAGACTGATTGACCAAATTATGAATGTAACAGAAAAAGTTATAGCATAACTGATTAGAAAAAAAATTTAAATGTGTAATTTAGAGTTGTGCCAGAACATGCTATCATTGAGACTCCTTTGTTGGGAAACAATTCCTGGAGAAATTCTCAGCAAAGAGTTTGCAGCTTTTCATGAATGTGATGGAGGCCTGTGATAGGGTACCATGTTCAATAATCAAGTAGTTGATAAGTATACTAGATGTAGATGAATGACATTTCAGAGCCATGTAAGCCACGTACAGAAATGTTATCAGAAAAGTGAGACAGAGGTAAAAATTTGGCCAAAAGTTTAGAGTGCAGAAAGATGACCATCAAGGTTAACTTCTCAAACTTTATTATAGTACTCTGACCCTGGTTGTCTATAGGAACTCATGTCAAAGAATGAAAATTTTATTTCTAGCTTTTGTACTTTTACTTTTAGTTTATTCTTTCATATATAAAAATTTCTCAGACATTCTTCAGTTATTAATGGTAAGGGTTTAAACTATACCAATAGTGGGGCTCTTGGTACAGGAGTTCCAGGTTTTCGTGAAGTATGAAACCACATCTTAGCCATTATTGTTCCCTGCCCTGCTCTGACTCAGAATAGTAGCACCTGTTAGTGTTCTGGCTACGAGTTAACCAGAATGTGTACCAACCACTTCAAATCCAGGCTACATTTGGCCTGATAATCAGTGGTAACTTGGTCAGTGAATCCTTGGCAACAGCCAGCAAATGATGGCAAGATGAGCTGCTATGGATCACACTATCCCAAAGTGTGTATGCATGTGACTGGGGACCACATGTGAATTTGTATTCCCACTAAAACTCTGAATTCTAGACCATAACAAAGAATGATGACTTTGGCTATGGTATCCATGCTGTCTGATGTGCTTACTCTCCCAGTGGGGCATTTGTTAAATCTGGGTTGCAGACAGAAGCATTACTTTATCTGCTGGAATGCTAGAGCCAACTGCCAGATGTGGTCATCATTCATGAGGGATGTAATGAACTCATTGGTTGGAACCAACCCAAACCAGGTGAATGCTACTGCATGTACAAGTAAGTCTCTTATGGTTTAGAAATTCCAAATGTGAAGGCAAAACCAAGACTCACTCATTAAACAAAGCTATCAAAGGTAAATTGTTTTAGTTGACCAGAAAGAAGACACTACTTGCCATCTGGGAACTAGCCAAGTTTCATGTCCTGAGAAGGGCTAAGTTGGAATTCCATAAGATATATTTTATGTAAACTATGGGTGCACAAGAGTTGCAGTGTTTCACAAGTAGGCTGATAGATAAGTACTTCATGCATAACAGATTTATATGAGAAACTAGAATGAAATAAATTCTTTCAAATGCTCAGTGGGTTCCTTAGATGTAGTTGATAACTCTTGTTACATAGGAAGTGTGTGCTCTGAAAGCTAGAGTAATAATAAAGTGGAATAAGTTTAAGGAACAACAATTGTCTCTGTAGGCAACAAAAAGCATATATGTTTGAGTGATGGGTAGACTGTATGGTTTAAGGAATTTGTATAAAGTGTGACAGTACATTGTACTGAAACATGGACACTAAATGCAGAGGAAAAGAAAAGAAATGGGATGAGCATGCTCTACTGGATGTGCATGAAGCACAGAATGCATATATCAAGAGGAAAACTGGATATACGTAGGATTAGAAGCAATGTGCAGGTACAGATATGTGGGGGATTGCAGTTCTGTAATGAAGTGATACAAACTGAAGGCCAAGTGGAGGAGGAGGAGAAGAAGAAGAAGAAGAAGAAGAAGAAGAAGAAGAAGAAGAAGAAGAAGAAGAAGAAGAAGAAGAAGAAGAAGAAGAATAGGGGTTCATTGTTGCTACCTTGATTGATTGTTGTTATGAATAGCGTATTATCTTCCTTAGGTAATTTTAAAAGGATTTTAGATTTTACACTGAAACTGAAATTTGAAAATTGATAAATAAAATAAATTATTTAATGTTCCAATATATTTAAATCTAAACTATATTAACAGGAAAATTCATACATAATTCCATAAAGATCTAAGAACTTACATAGGTAAATAATACATAAAAGTCAAATACTTTATTTATATGATGTAAGAATGGATGTTCAGCTGAGATTAAAACAAAATCTTTAATAAGCTATATACTAATCCTTAAAGTAAAAAAAATTCAATCCATGTTAACTTTGAGGAGGGGATGTAAAATAGGTGAAAGAGATACAGAGTCATGGGTGTGAAGGAATGAGATGTAAAATTTGATATATGATGTAAAGCAACGGTATCTAGTCTATATGCATTGACATTTAACTTATTTTGAGTTTTCCTATCATCATAGAAAATACAATAAACAAAAAGTGACTCACAAAAGAGAAGAAATTCTTTCTAAAAAAATGTATGCAAAATTGCTATCCTCAGTGATTTAGAGAGGATAATAATCAAATCCATATATTAAGTTCTTTGTTGTGAAGCTGTCCTTTGCAATGAAATAAATTATCTCACAAGAGAAATGCAAATTTATATGATGAGGTTACATTATTACTTTAATGTTTGAGGTACAAGTCACTTGCAAATGATTTTCAAGAGAGCACAAAATTATTATTGTTCTGCTTTTTCAGAAAGGTTAAGCATATTCCTTTTGAGACAAGGAAGCAAAGGAACAAATGAATTTTTTCAAAAGAAATTGAGAATGATAAAACAACAATGTGGAAGAAAGGATTTTAATCCTGAAATATTCATGAGGTTGAGAAGTTAAGAGCTAGTGAAGTTAAACCTAATTCTAAAAGAAAAAGTAAAGAAAAAATAATTTTGTTACTAAAGAAACTAATATTCAGAATAAATTATATTAGCTTTTAAAGCAGCAAAGATTGAATAGCATTATATTTAAGAAGAGAAGGCTTGCAGACAATGCTTATGATAAAAAAAAGTAAAAACACACAATATTAATGTTCAAGAGATAAGAGCAAATTGTGCATGAAATGTTATCATTTCTTCAAGCAAAACTTAACTAATTTCATAAGATATGCAAATAGAAAAAATAGCAATCAGTTAATAATAATAAAAACCTATCCAAATGCATTAAGATTTCCAAAATATTAAAAATATGTTTTATGCTAATGACATTAAACAGTATTGAAAACGTGAATGTAATCTTTTTCATTGTGTAATGAAGTTCATTAAATTTGTTGTAGTTTTACTTATTTCTATATTTTAAACTTAATTTCTAAATATTTTAAAGGAGCTTTTCAGATCTGAAAATAGTTATTAGTATTACCCTCTAGTTGAAGTAGGTCTTGCAAAACATATTTCTAATAAGTAAAAGTAATATTCTAAAATAAAGGAATATAGTTGATTTCTATTACATGAATATTTAATCTGACACAAAACAAAATAAAATGTTTTCATATTTAAAGGATATAACATTTAGTTATTTAATTTTTAGGAACTAAAATAGATATTTTAACACTAGCTTTATTAACTTTAAATCAATTGTTTTGACTTGAAAATATTTAGTTTCCTGGATTAATGTAAAACATATAAGCTGGTGTATCAATTTACTAGGAGCAATACAGGTCACAACTGTCCAAATGTAAATTAAAAGACAAGATGATGGACAGAGAAATTTGAGAATAATACTTATTTTATTTTGATGTATATGCAATAATAATTTTTATCTAATGCCATGCAAAATGAATACATATAAATGTACCTATGGCAATGACATAAGGTTAACACAGATCTAAGAAATTCTGAGTTTATTAGAACGGCTTGCAAAATGTAGAGGATTAACAAACCGAATAATTTATATAAAATATATTCAAAGGCTGATTTAAAATTATTTAAGCTTTCTCTAATGTAGGATTTCCTATTTTTGGTGAGGTGCTTTGTTTGTTTGTTTGATTTTTTAAGTTTCTGTACTTTCATTTTTGTACAGTAAACTGCTTAAACCTTTATGTAATATTTAGAAATATCATTATCTTTAGGAAAATACATACTTTAGTATCAGATAAAAAACAAAAACAAAAATAATAGGAAAGCCAAATTAATAAAAAGAGAGAATGAAATATAAACCTCATTAATCCATTGCTCACAAACAATTTGCTTTTTCAATAGAAATAAGAAAATCTTTATGAAAAATCATTAGATGAAACAAGTTTAAAACATCTGTGAGAATATAAATAATTAGGAAAAAGAAAAAATTCTGGTTTAGAATGGAAAATATAGAAAAACAGTTTAAAGAATTACATGAATTAAAGATGTTATAATTTATATTCATTTTCAATTCCTTGATGATTGTCAAGAAAATACTGATAAAATAACTGAATAAATAATTTTCAACATATGAAGATTTAAAGTTATTGTTTTGGAATTATATTTTAAAAAAACACATGGTACAAATAATCTTTTACAAACAATTATGTTTTAGAAAACAGAAATTTTTTGAAGAAAACCTGAGTGGTTCTACTACACTCGTCTGTTACAACATAATGAATTTTTCCTCAATGCTTAATAGGATATTCCTAGATCATATCAGGTTCAAAGTTGTTAATCATTGACATTTAAGTCCCCTTTATATATTGCAGTTAAAATTGTTAATTAAAGAAAAGATTTTAAATTTTAATGCTTTTATAAATAAATTTCAGACCAATTTTAAATTTTCCTTGTGAGATTGCATAGGATATGCCTGAATATAGCATATCTCCACTTAGATAATCTGTTTAGGTCTAACTAAATCACATTTTCCCACATCCTCTTTGATTATCATGAGTGCCATTGTCATAACACCTAGACACTTTCTCTCCAGGAAAATGTTGTTTATTCACAAGTTCACAAAGCTATAGATTACTTCTTTGTGATACCTGAATTATCTTTGATGTGAAACATTTTGTCAACTCACATTTGCTCACTTCTAGAAGTTATAAACCTTCAATGCTTATTTTCATGTTTTACTGGACTGCAACCAATCTTCTTACCCAAAGTTTCCACTTAGCCTCAAGAAAAGAAATCCTTTACTTCCTAACCCCTTTCAGTAATCTTTAGTAAGTCCTGCATTTATACTTTAGCTGGTAATGTTTGGCTAGAAAAATGTCACTTAGTAGAAATATGAGTGATTTGCAATCTGTATCTTATAGACAACTGCTGTGAGCTACTCTTTAACATCTGGTACATTTTAAGTTCTGATTTCCTTCTAGTACGCTATAAATCTTACAATATGTATGTAAAGCCAATATGCTGCATTACCGACATCATATTGAGTTCCTACTTCTAACCTAAATCTTGCGTAAAACCACATCTCCTACCAGGTTTGAGAAACTTTGTGTGTCCTTTGACAGTTTTCAAGAAAACACAGTTTCTAAACTGTGCAGTAGCCTCAAGAGTGTTGAAAACTAATTGCTAAGACAGCCCTTGTTACCTCTGCTACATTTCATAATGAATTCACCCAAATCTTCTTTATGATCCTTAGATATATATTTCATAACCTAAACTGGTTTAATACTTTGGTAGATACAGTTAGCATCAATGCAGATAATCTACTGAAATAGTATCTAAATTTCCGTTAACAAATACCTTCTAATTTTGAATATAAAGTGTAGAGCACTGCATGCACACATAAACCTACATGAGTTAAAATTACTACTGCTAATGAGAAGAAAATCCTTGCAAGATGAGTCTGCATTGCAATCAGTTGTTGAAAATTGTAGATTATCGCTAATAATATTGTTTCTCCTTTATAAACCTGAAAACTTACGGTGTCATAAGAAAATATCACCATCGTAATTCCTCTGTTGAACTAAGTCTATCTAACTGGTGTTGATCCTAGTTTGGATAAGTTTTCTTCACTAACATAAGGGTTGCTTTACATTAATCCAGACATGTTTTTTCCTTTTGATTTTTTTCTCCCTCCATCTGTTTTCTCTCTTCATTTCTTTCTGCAGGAAAGTACAAGCTTGAAATGTCGAAGCCTTTTTCCATTTTTCCTGAGTGTCAAACTAATACTTATAATGTCCTCTCCTGACTGTCTTTTGTTTTTTGTATCATTTTGGACCATCATCATCATCATCATCATCATCATCATCATCATCATCATTTAATGTCTGCTTTCCATGCTAGAATGGGTTGGACGATTTGACTGAGGACTGGTGAACTGGATGGCTGCACCAGGCTCCAATCTCATCTGGCAGAGTTTCTACAGCTTGATGCCCTTCCTAATGCCAACCACTCCGAGAGTGTAGTGGGTCCTTTAACATGCCGACCCATCAGATCTTGTCAAACCATCCAACCCATGCCTGCATGGAACATGGAAGCTAACTGATTGTGGTGATGATGATGATGATAGATAGATAGATAAGTATATACACACATGCACACACTCACACACACACACTCATATATATATGAAACCTATCCCAAAAGGTCAATCTTAACTCTTCATTATAATTAAATTGTTTTTTCAAAAATAAACCAATTATTCATGTTATACCTATGCAGAATTCTCAAATCACTCATCAAATGTTGCAAGCCTATCTCTGCCAAATAGAACAAAAAGCTTATAAGAGGTCCTAAGGCATCTAACATCAAAAGAAATAGCAGTACAAATGAAGCACTCGAATCAAGATAGTCAAAAGCAAAACTATTGGAGTAAAACAAGATCACAACCATACTAAAGCTCTAATTAAAGAGAGATGTAGCTACCCTATGGGCATACATGAAATCTCAACTTTTGCCTTTCTTAAATGACCGACATATTCTTAACAAATCAAACCATCACACTTCTTGTTTACATTTTTTCCACAAGACTTCAAGATTTTCCAGTCAACCATTACCTTATCTTCCAAGTCTAGGTCAATAAATCTCAGATAATTTCAACATGACAAAGTGACATTAGAAATATTTCTGATTCTATTTCCTACAACGTAATCATACAGAAGATGACACATAAAAGTGACGATTGGCTTATTTTTTGATGACATGCCAGGATGGTATATTATCAAACAATAATAACTCTTTGATCCATGGTTTACAGAGCAGCATCTCCCTATATCTCAACTTGATGTTCAAGACATTGTATTCGTAATTCATGGCCCAATTTCAAACCACCACTCAGCATGATGGATGCCTTCAGTGGAATCCACTGAGTTGTATGCATTACAGCCACATTTCCCATTTGAGAATACCTTCCTCCCTCTTATTGGTCTTGTCCTTTCCTCCTGATTAAAAAAGCATTAATTAATCCTCACATTATATTCTCACTCACATTTCATGAGATATTGCTGAGTGCCACAGGGACATGCCTACATATACAAGAACTTTGGGGTTGCCATTCTAAACAAATTTTCCATTATGAATACGAACACTATCTTATATCATACGAAGTGATACCAAAAAGTTCCCGAACTAGTTATGTTTAATAAAAAATAACTTATTTAATTAAGTTTTAAAATCATCTCCTTTGAAAGAGCTACAGGCCCAGCTCTCATCACTAGTGATGATCCTCAATATGAAGGATGGGTCATCAGTGACACATTGACGGAGATTTTGATAAGCTTTGAGGTGATGTCCTTTCTGTGGTCAGCAGGTGGGGGGCAAACTTGGCAGAGACATGCCGCATGTTCAATTCTGATGTTAGGATTGCTTGCAGTGATCCATATGACAGACCAACAACATCAGCAATGTTGCTGACTGTCTTCCAACGATCCTCATGCACAAAATGATGAATTTTCTCCACATTTCTGGCGGGTGACACGCATAGCAGGTCCTCCAGATTGCACATCGTCTTCCAGGGATGTTCTTCCACATTTGAGCACCCATGCCACTCGAAACATTGCATATGACTCATTGCCTTGTTGTTGTAAGCTTGCTGAAGCATGCTCAATGTCTCTGTAACAGACTTCTCAAGTCTAACGCAAAATTTCACATCGGCTCTTTGCTCCAGCTTCCTGTCCAAGACACAATCACAGACTACAGCATACACATGATCACAAAAACACAAATTTCACAACTTGCAAAGTGATAACATAGCAATGTCACTCGGCACAATGCCTCATGAAAGTCACTGCTAGCTCTCACTGTGTGTACAACAGTGTGCTGCCATCTGTTGGCATGCTAAAGAACTAGTCCAGAAACTTTTTGATACCACCTTGTACATCATACATAATGTCACAACCAGACATCATTATTATCATCATCATCATCATCATCATCATCATTTAACGTCCATCTTCCATGCTGGCATAAGGTGGATGGTTTGACATGAACTGTACCAAACTCCACTGTCTGTTTTGACATGGTTTTATGGCTGGAAGCACTTCCAATTGCCAACCACTTTACAGAGTGGATTGGGTGCTTTTTGCGTGGCACCATCACCAGGAAGATGTGCTTTGGCCTGGTTTTTACAGTTATATGTCTTTCCACGTGCCAACCAGTTTACAGTGTGGACTGGATGCCTTTTTCATGGCACCAGCACTGGCAAGGTCACCAAATAACTTACAAGGCAAAGAACTTTTGAGAAGGGTGAGGGTATTGGAGGAGGTGACTTTGTGCCAAGTGATGAGAGGTTAGAGTATGAAAGAGGAACACACACAGGTGTCTTGCTGTAGAGAAAATACATGGTTATGTCAATGGGAAAGAGCAAGAGACAGAGAGAGTGATTAAGAGTAGAAGAGAGTGAGAGAGAGCAAGAGTCGGAGAGAGAATTACGCAGAGTAAAACACATCCATCATGAACAATATCACATCTACCTGAGTTCCAAATATTTCATTTATAAGCTACAACAGATTATAAACCATCCAAAACTTTTTACATAATATCTGTATATGTACACACATAACAATCATTATAAGCTATATAATAAAACCAAATCACTCAAGTTCCATGAATAGTAACACACCAATTAGAACCAGTAAAAATTTGCAAACAATCACAAGCATAGAATGCCTCATAACACCTGATGATTCTAGAAAACTCATTATACTCAGCATGGAAAAAGGAATAAGGAAGAGTTAAAATATACTTAAGATCTAAGTAATTCAATCTTTTACAACATAGTAGACTCCATGTGGTTACCTGACCCACTAAAAATAGAAGCAAGATCTCCCTTAAATTACACATTGTTTTTTGAAAATTAAGTATATTTAATCTTTGATATACTATATGCTAAAACCTGTTGGTCATGACTGGAATGACATTGATTGTTCAATCAGAGAATTGGAAGCTAATGTGAGTGGTGCATTTTTCTGCCTTGAGAAAAAAAGAATCAAATCCACACAACATCATCATTTTGTGTCCAACAGCACTATCATCATTATAATCATCGTTTTTAACATCCAATTTATTCTTATAGACATTCTTTTGCATTAGCTGGTGCTATTTTAAACTATGAATCTATTTGGTGTTTATAGTAATAGTGATAGTGCTTACATACTTTTGAACACCCCAAATTATATCATAGTCAAGTAAATAAGTGTTTCCTTTTCTTCTTCTTGACAACATATATCAACATCTGAGTTTCATACTCAAACAACGTTCTTAAATCAACAAATAGTAAAATAAAATATCTTTATCAAAAAATCCATCACATATACTTAATGTTGCTATGTCATCTCTCTTGTCAGTGGAAGAGGTTTGATTCATTTCTTTGTTGCATGTTTCCTTCAAAATGTATTTGTTCAGATTTCAGTTTCCACTGGATATTAATTTATAATAAAAATTGCTATCATTAATATATTTTAATTAACACGCACATACACACACAAACACGAAACAAAATTATGATGACTAAAGTTGCTGCCAGCCTGAATACAGGTCCACTAAATTAACAAGGTATTTAGCTCTCTGCAACTTTCATGTCATTGTCATGCTGGTATTATTGTTGTGTTGTATGCATTTTACTTGCTGATTTAGAATTTTTAAGAATGGGGTGGCTACCAGTTCAATATCATAATTTGAGCTATTCATTTAAATAAAGTGTCTGAATGCAAAGGATTGTGTTCAACTACAACATTACCCATATGACATGACAATGGCATCACAAGTCAATAATAATGAACTTGTAATCAAAGCATGCATGATGGTCATATAAAAAGTTTCTGCAATGGCAACTGAAGAAAGAAATTTTAGAAATATAAAGTTTGCAGTACCATCAGTTCATCCCTACAAGACGATAATAATTGCTGAAAAGGTCAGATTCTTATCACAATATCAAAATCTAGCTCAATTAATTCAAATCTGATTCAAAGTTATTCTCAGAGATTAAATGTGTTCATTTTTTTATGAGTTTGAAACAATTAAAACTCAAGAGCAAAGTGCAGAAGAAATTACTATTGAAATGAAACACATAGATGTCATGAAACCATTTAAACATTGCATAAAAGCATTGAGATTTCAACAGCTTCAAATGATTTCTAAATTTCAGATGATGATAACAAAAGAAAAAATATGAATGACCTTGATGATGCTTCTGTGTCATATGTTGATAGAAATAAGCACAAATCTAATTCTAAGCGTCCCTTTTGTGGATATAAGAATGCATCATCAAAACATCCTGCATCTGCTAAACCATATACTGGAAATGGGAAAAACGAACCACTCTCAGCAGTGAGAAAATGTAGAAAAAATGTTAAAGAGCTTGAAGTTATTCAAAATGAACATGTTACAAGTTCTTATGAAATTAGTTTAATAAATACTACAATGATGAATGCAAAACTCAACGGTCAGGTAACAGTAATATATTAGAATTTTTTTAATGGATTTGAATAAACTGAATTTGAGAAAATGTGATCTCAAGATGAAACAATTTGATGGATCACTCATTGAAAGTCTGGATAAGTTTGATGCACTAATGGAAACTGATAAAATAATAGATGTTGTAAATGTTATTGCTGCTAAATGTAAAACAAGTCATAGTGTGTTTGGTGTGTGTGTTCAACTTTAAATTCATGAGATGGAAGGTTTTAGAACTAACATTCCACTCAAAAGAAATATCATGTTATGTTATTTTGAGGCAGCAAGACCATTACCAATACTGATTAAGCCATTAGACATAACAAAGCTGACAAAACTAATTAATGAAGGTCTTTTAGAAAAAGTTCCTCATTGAGTGAGTAAATGAATCTCTCTTAGTGGTTGTGTGAAAAGTAGATGGATATTTCAATATATGTGGAGACTAACGTAGGTGAAAGAGGAAAAATTTGTTTAGATTCTTACCAAGCTCCAAATACTGAATCAATATTTTTCCCTTTGGCATTTAAAAGTGAAATATCATCATAGAAATGTTAAAGCAAAAGTAGTTATGATAATAATTACCCCAATGGATCTTTTAAAATAATGGTATCTTCCATATGAATTTATAAAAAAAATTCCACTATATTTCAGAATGGTTCCGATAATGAGACTAGTAAAATAGAATTCCTGAATATGTTTGACGTCATTATTAACTTGACTTCATTCTACCTATAGTGTGGAATACTTTATAAATATTATTGCTTATTTGGATTGACATACAATTAATTTCATTATCATCATTTTCAGCAACTCTGTTGAAATACCAAATTTCACCCTAATATGATAATGAAACATTTTTGCATCAACTTTCATAAAATTCTCATTGAAATATTTCCTCTACTAAACATTTTATTAACAGGTCAAGATGGTGGATCATATTATTTTGAGAAAGATGCTATTGATACAAATTGTAATCCTAATTTCAGGTTTAAATTTTTTTAAATTCCTCTTCAGAATTTATGGCTACAACCATTCATGAAAGGTCTATTTAGGATAGTAAAATTAATCAAATATAGATACCATTTCAACCAATTCCAGAAGGACTTAAAATGTAAACTGAGAAGATTTTATAAAAGTATAAATATTTTTGTAGCTCTAGAATAGAAGAAAAACCTCTCTGAAATTGATATGTTTAAGTACAATAAATTCTTATCTAATTCTATTACTGACAATTCTAAAAAGATAACTTTTTTAACCATTATTGTGATATAAATGGAAAAGCACATACAAACTGTTAATGAATTCAGTGTCACCTATAGCAATAAATCCCTGATTTCACAAAACTGGTATATACCATTTAAAGATTTCAATCAAAATTTAGCAAACAACCCTTCAACTAGACTCATTAATCCAACTAAAACAAATATTCCTTTATCGACTAATATATTCTAAATAAAATAACACCAAAACTTGGATAAGATTCCTTTATCCATTTACAAAAATACTAATTTTGTAAGCAATTTGCTTAAGACCATACCTCATAAAGAAAACTGTTGCTTCATACAGACTGACATTTGTGATTATTATCTCTCAATTACCAAACTATTTTTAATGGATGCTATCAATTTTGCTAAGAATTTTTCACAAATACTATGTCAGAAATTAATACTATTTCACATAAGAGAAAATCGATTCTGTATCATAATAACAGCATCTAGAAAAAACTTTCTAATGTTCGTTTTAATGTTAGTCTGGGAGCAAGAGATTTAGCAGATTAGTGATATCATATATCCAAAGCTGTCAATACACTACGTTTCC
This sequence comes from Octopus bimaculoides, assembly GCF_046866305.1. Classification (NCBI taxonomy): domain Eukaryota; kingdom Metazoa; phylum Mollusca; class Cephalopoda; order Octopoda; family Octopodidae; genus Octopus; species Octopus bimaculoides. The sequence continues at coordinate 82,873,449 of NC_142934.1, read as the reverse complement.
CTATATTCTTGGAAGTCTAAACAAGAATGATGGTCTATAATTCTTAGAAATGTTAACAATAAAAAATTGAAAGGTTGTGAAAAGAACTTCATAACTTTTTCAAGAAGTTTAAATTAATGAGTCACTTCACAGTATTAATACATTTTTTGACCAACCAAAAATATTTGAGATAGTTGTGCTTAAGAATGCATCCATCTCTCTTTCATAAAGGCTATTTTCATTGATGTCACTCAATATTATAATGGTGGTGTGAAACATATTTTCACTGATAAAATTAAATATATTGGTTTCAAATTTTGGCACAAGGCCAGCAAGTTTTTGGGGAGTGGGTAAGTCAATTACATCGATCCCACTGCTCAACTGGTTCTTATTTTATCAACCCCTGAAAGGACGAAAGGAAAAGTCAAATTCAGTGTAATTTGAACTCAGAAAATAAAGACAGGAGAAATGCTGCCAAGCATTTTTCACAGTGTACTATCGATTCTGCCAGTTTAGTACCTTAGAAATAAAAATAAAACTAGAAGTATAATTTAGTTTAATCCCAAGTGCAATCATCAAGTCCTGACTCCAATAGTATTAAAATTATTCTCTGCAGACATAAATATTATAAGATTAATAACCAGAGTAGTACAAAATTTTCTTATTCCATTACACCTAATATTTGACATACATTACCCAAGTTGAATAGGTCTAAATTTTACAAGCTCACAGATAACCAGCATTATAAGATTGTATTTATATGAATTTAAATCAATTCTAACTTAAAGAAATAATAAGAAGAAAATGACTCTCCCCAGACACAACAGAATAACTTAAAGATGATCCACTAAAGTATTATTTATAGAGCTTATGATAGATACTGATACTATTTTGAAACTATAGACTGACCTGACATCAAACTTTTGCAAAACTTGATATTCTCATTATCTTCAATTATTTAGGAATCATTAATGAATCAATGACACAAGTTTACCAATGTTCCTTTGGAATCTTATGACCAAAAAATATCAACTTCAATACAAAGTAAGCAGTAATTGATGCAGCCAAACAGTATAGCCATCCCAAAAAGCCATGTATATGTACTTCAAAAAATTATCAAATACTATTTTTAAAGGCTTCTTTTATGAGCATATATTCAGGTGTTTCTAGCTGTTAGTATAGAGAGTATCAAATGCTAAAATTTTCCAAATCTTTCATTAGGAAAATTTGCACCACAAATATAGTGAAAGTAGTTACCTTTTTGTTAATTTTATGGGTTACAAGCATAAATGATACAGTAACTCTTCAAATAATTCTTAGCACTACACAATAAAATAACTTCTGTGTGACTGTATGGCTCTTGGGTAATTACGTAAAGTATATCATTCTACATTCTTGACTATTTACAGTCATTTTAATAAAGTAAGCTTATTGTGAATAATTAAAGTACCATGTCTAAAGAAGAATCAGTTCTTCCACAAACCTTTTTGTGAACATTAATGAGAAATAAGAAGCTTGCTAACCAAGTTACCCTGAAGATATGGAGTGATACATAATTTATCTAGTATTAGATACACAACATTCTAATGTAATATGTACTAGAATAAAATTAGAATTATTTCACACAGTGCATGTAGCCTAAAGCAATTAAAGCATAGATATGCATACATGTGGACCATACAGACTTTAAAATTTAGGACTATTCTTAATATTTTTTATGCCTAATCTGGTTACACAGAAGTAATGAGATTCAGGAGTAAAGCAGCAGAAATGGCTAAGCAGTTATTAATTGGGTTTTTGTTTTTTTCCAGAATTAGGGTTCCTGATATATTAGTGTCTGACAATGTCTGTAAATTTCACAATAAAGACTTGTCTATATGGTTTAACAAAAATATGTAAATTTATCCTCCATATAATCAAGATTTAAATGCAATTACTCAAGAATTCTCACAAATGATAAAATTAGTTTAAAAAGCATATTAACCAAGTAATGGTTCTATTAATGTGTATTTAAGTCACATACTTTAGACATATAATCCATGAAAGTTAGGAAACCTTGTTCGTCTATTTGCTCCAATGGGTAGACAAATACAATCACTATTAACAATATCTTATGAAACAATGGTCTAATTTGGTATGGATACAGAAGAAATGATGATCCATAAAAAGTTAGTTTTATATAAATAGGTAACAATACAATAGTGAATAGGGTATATATACTCAAGGAAAAAATACAACAGCTCAAATATTGATAGCAAATAAAAGGCAGAATCATAGATTCTGTTAATAAAGATAAGTATACAAATAGTTCTCAAATACCAAAAAGAATTGAACCAGTATATTTCTGGTAGATGTGATGTCATTGTCATACAAATATTTTTGAATTGTTGTGAGTATGTTAGATGTTGATTAAGACTATTTAAGGTGGTTGTAAGTTCAATGACCCAAAACTCCATATAGCAATGATATAAAGTGTTGTGTTTACAAGCATAGCATAAACATCATTTAAAAATAAACTGATGAAAATATTGCTAGAAAAGAACTTACAAAGCTGATTACAAAACATCAACTCATGGCCCTCTGCAGGAAAGGTATCTAAGATTTCTGGTAAATAAGATCATCCAAAGAATACAAGAAGAACTGACCATACTGAAAAATACATAGAACTATTCTCCAGCTGAAGCCAGAGAGCTGTGTAGTCATTTGACTTGGGTGAAGATAAAACTTTATATGCATAGCATCATTTTCACAGCAAGCTAAAGGTTATTATACATATTTATATTAACAATCGTCTTTATAATATCTCTGATTTACTATTAATGATATGCATGGTTATCACATATAGCTAACATGCATTCAAGCAATCAGTGCAGAAGAACTGTAAAAGTTATTGATAATAGGCATATTTTATTTTATTTTCAAGAGAAACAGACATTTATATACAGATTATTTGATCTGATAAAATATATCTGACATTATGAAAATATTCAAAGTGATAGTCTAGCTGTTTTATATTCAATTTGCTTCTTATAACAAGGAATTTTTTTTTTCTAATTTTAAAAGCTTTCTTTGGTGTATATCTCAGATAAAGTCAAATTTAAGAGTATATATAAAAAAATATTTTGGCACTGAATATTATAAATTCTTTGTTTCATTTTCAGAAATAATCAAAATTTAAGAATAATCACACTGCATTATTTGAGATTGGCTAAAATTTTCAGCCTGGTCTGAACATGCATTAGTTGATAGTTAGCTAGTATGTTAAAGTGAGATAAATAATATTAAGTAGCAACCTAATTCTTTTCAACTTTTTCAAACAGCAAAGCAATATGTCAATATTTCAGGCATAAAAAATATTTTTAGTGTTTGAGCACTATATGAGTATAACATGATTTTATTGAAAACACTAACCAGCAAAATATATGGTCTTAGTACTTTCAACGAAAATGAAGGTTAATAGTTCACTGGTTATCTGAATAACTGAACATTATCTCACAGAACACTCCAAAGAATTACTCTTTGATATTTTTATTATGCACTTAAGAGAGGATGCCATTTCAAAGCTACAGAGATTGGTAAAAGCGGAATTCCAAAATTGATAACTTCCGGCAACAAATCTAATTCTTACAATGCATTGGTTCAAATATTATCTAAGTTGGTTCAGCTATTTTTGATATTTTTTAAAGTGCTAGAAGAGGAGTAGCCTAGATATAAATGGGATCATTTTTTGGAATAGTAATATCCCATTGTGCTGCAGGATTTTATGGATAACACATTTCCAAAATAATGAAATTGCAGTCAAGGGAAAAAAATTTCCGTCACACAGTAAGTAGAAAACGAGTTTAAACAGAATAAATTTGTATATGTACTTTATCCTTCTTATAATAAAAATATTCTGTATGGATGTACATGTGCAGTGCTTGACTGTTCATTGTCTTCATATACTCTCTTCGGAATAGTCAATACCTATACACAACAAATACAGTGAAACCCACACAAATACAAATACACATAAAAATGGACTTAACATATACAGATACATATGCATACACATACATAAAAGCAATTATATAAAAGCAATAAGTAGAAATCATGGAATAGGTTTTTAACGTAGGAGAGAAAACTTTGTTTAGATTAAGTGTTTCTTGATTTCACAATGTATTTGCAGGCTGCTCTTCATTGCTAAACACAATCTACACAAATACACAAGTACACTAAAACACATACAAAAGTAACTACACATAATCACTTAACATGTGCACATACATCAAAACACATATACACACACAAAATAGTCACTGCAGAAAATCATGGACTACTTTGTTTTTTACACAAGATCAAAAACATTGCTTACAACATAGTGCAACAAATCCATTTCAAATCAAAGAAGTAAATTTTACATATTTAGATGCATAAGTACGTTTTTAATAGTAAGTTACCTTTAATAAAAAAAATATCCTTTCACCTTTATGTAATTTATTTCAAGTTTCACTGAGAATATATATATATATATATATATATATATATTGTCAGTGTGACTGTGGTAAAGATATCACTGTGTAGTTAAGAAGCTTGATTCCCAAAAATGTAGTTTTGGGTTCCCACTGTGCAGCACTTTGGGCCCTAGACCAACCAAAACTGAAAGAGTCTCATTTGTCTTTTGGTTTCCACTAGCCTTGCTCTCTTTTACAAACCCAGTGAACATTCATATATTTCTGATTTCAAAGAAATTTGAACAATAGATACAAGACACAAGTTAAAAAAGATACCCAACAATTCAACTTCTCTGGTTGACTTTAAGACACTCCTAATAGGGGGCCTTAACCCCCTCCCCCATCCTTTTCAGAACTTCATGTGCTCCATTTCTCAGGAACAAAAATTCTTTGAATGGGTTTCATAAGATTTGGATTTTGGAATCTAGGCATAAAAATAAGCAGTATGAGATAAATATGTCATGATTAGAATTTTTATTAGGGTGTGAAAAGAGGGAAAGAACCCCCATTAAAATTCTTAATCTCCAATTTTGATGAAATTCGAATCATAGATATTCCAGTTCATTAGAGAAAATATAAAAGAAAAGTATAATTCTTCAATTCCATATGACACAGGCAATGCAGGGTATCTCTGCTATATATATATATATATACAGAGTATATCAAATTTTTTAGTTTTTAAGGTCATGTATATGAATTTAGGAAAAGACACAGATCATCAAAGAAAAGCTTTATTTGAAAACAAATTGGTGTAAATATCTTGAGAATCTTTTTATTACACTTATTCAGGGAATCCATCCATTAGCATCCATGGTTGCATCAATACATGTTCAGAAGCATTGACATGCTTGAATCAGATGATCCTTACCAATTTTGGACATAGTGTTGGTTATGTCAGACTTTAGATATTGTATGGTGTAATGGAGGTGTTGACCTCTCTCTTGATTATGCCCTGTATGTAACAGTCCAGAATAGATTGAGATATGGTGAGCTAGGAGGCCATGTGTCTGGGAGAACATGGTCATAGTAATAGGTGTGCATCTATTCTAGAATTGTCCTTGCCTTATGAGATGGTGCAGAATCTTTTGGAAGATATACAGTCTTCTGTTGCATACTATGTCTACCCAGAGCCTCACAACTTTCTCCAACACCTCTGTGGAGAAAGAGGTATTGATTCTTAAGCCTTGTGAAAAAAGTGAGGAGGTATGACATCTCCCTCACTGCTGACAACTCCCAAAACCATTGCTGGCAACTTAATATGCATGACTGCTGCAATTCTATTATGGTCTCTGTATATCCATCAGGCATTCATTTGGTTTACCTTTAGGTCCCGAACAAATTTTTTCTCATCTTAGGAAAACCAAAGCATTCCAGCTTCTTGGTGTTTTAACTTGTTTAGCAAGTGTTTTGTGTGAATCAAACGTGTCTTACTCGACACATCTAACATAATCTGACCCCTCCACATCATATATAACTTGTATCGGACATTGTCTTGCACAACTCTTCTGATGGTTCATTCTGAAACCTTGAGGTACTTTGTAATGGCTCTGATTGATTTTCTGGGGTTCTTGTCAATTATTTCTTGGACTTTTTATACAAAGTTATGTGTTCTGATGGTATTATGACCTATTGAATTTGACAATGAGTCATCTCTTTATCATTCACTCTGCTGCATTTTTAGTAACAATTATAGCCTACCTTTTCATTTGCTGAGCTAACCTGATCTTTGACATTAGTTATCTGAAGAGTAAGGTAGCAAAAATAAGTGAGGAGAAAGTTGAGGCTCTTGAAAGAGATATCTTCAAAAAACTTATATACTCTCTCTCTCTCTCTCTCTCTCTCTCTCTCTATATATATATATATATATATATATATATATATATATATATATATATATATATATATATATATGCACGATGCTAAATACTGGATGATTAAAGTGAAAATGATAACCGAATCTCAAGGATCCGTCCTTCAAATTACCTAAATTCCAGAAACTTTTTATCCATTTGGATATTTTATAAATTTATATTCAAATTACCCTGTAGTGCACAGGTGGCTTGCCCTTATTTGTTGGTTGTCATACGTTTTTTGGTTCACTTCCTTAAACCATATTGAGAGGGGAACTGAGAGGTGTAGAAAGTACAAGGAATGCTACATGGTGAGGGGGCATGAATAGTAGCTGTGTATGTCAAGAACATAGTAAGGGGAGTTTTGTTAAGCACCTCCCAAGGACAATATTTTCTTCTGAAACAGTTTCATTGTTTTAACTGATAAATATATATTCAACAACAAAATCAAAAGTGAGCACCAGGAACAGGTTCACTTGTTTGGTGAGAATTTGAGGGGAAAAATGAAGTAAGATGTAAAGAAATACACCTAAAGAGAGAGGTTGACAAGAGCTAAAACTGGAGCAAGAGGAAGTAAAGATGTTGCTTTGAAGAGAGAAAATGAACAAGAAAGAAAGATAACTACACTGTTGGAAGATAAACTATACTGCCCAAATGGAATGAGTATACCATATCGAACAGAGGAAAATATACAATATTATTTTGCTTGTTGCCTATGTTTTTCTTGATTGAAATTTTTTCAAGCTATGAAAGAAATTTAAGGAAAATATTTAGATATAAAATAGTGTTGGTTCATTGTTGACAAGGGAACTTTGTGATTCCATAAATCTAGTGAATTAAAATACCTATATATAAATAGAATAAAATTTCCCATAAAAATAAAGATTACAAAAAGTAACTAAAATGCTTTTCCATCCCAGAAAGGTATCAGCCAAATATTGAAGAAGCTGAGAAGTCAAAATGTCAAAAATCAAACAAGAAGCCCAGTCACTTAAATGGTCTTCATCATCATCTTTGATAATGTAAAGTGTTTAGTGTTTGAGGGGTGTCCAGGTGCATAAATCATGCCAAAATTGAGACTACAAGCCAGATGTAGTCTTCTGACCCATTCAGGAGAGTAGTAAATCTGAATTAGAAATTATTTGCACTGTAAGCGACTATCCAAACCCATGCCAGCATATAAAAGGGACATAAAATGAAGGAGTGGAGGAGGAGGTAGCAGAGGTGTAAAAGGATTAAGGGGAGAGGAAGAGGAGGAAGAGAGAGCAGGAGAATGGATTAAACAACTAGAAATTTCTGATTAATCTTTTCAAATAAAGTGATAATTATCATATAAATTGTAACATTAGCTTCAAACAATTTACATATTTTTTAATTACACAACTTCAGATGTCCATGTATCTGATGAATATGTTCTCTGTAGGAAATATAAAAGAAATATATGATAGAAGTAAGAAAATTTTAAAAAATATTAAAACAAATTAAACAATTAGATAAAACTATATATAGCAAGCAATCCCAGTCAAGGATTTAATCAAGGTTTGAAAAGAAACTTATATGCAAAAATACCAATAGCAAAAGAGACCAATATAATAAGTATCAGGCTTAAAAACATCTACTGGGGTTGAATCATTTGATTAAAAATTCAAGGTGGTGCCCCAGCATGGCCTCAGTCTAATGACTGAAACAAGTAAATGATAAAAGATAAAAAGATATTACAAAATAGACATGGTTTCACTCTTCTATAATGAATTTTCTTAATTGGCTTTTCATGAAAGAAGAAGCCTGCTCAAACTTTGGAGAAGTAATGCTGTATTTGGAATATGTTTTTAATATCATTATTCTTTTAAACTGCTAAAAAGGAAACAATACAAAATATTTTAGTGAATAAGATCTATGTATACTCTTTGCTGTCCAGCTTCTTGGTGTTTTAACTTGTTTAGCAAGTGTTTTGTGTGAATCAAATGTGTCTTACTCGACACATCTGACATAAACTGACCCCTCCACATCATATATAACTTGTATCGGACATTGTCTTGCACAACTCTTCTGATGGTTCATTCTGAAACCTTGAGGTACTTTGTAATGGCTCTGGTTGATTTTCTGGGGTTCTTGTCAATTATTTCTTGGACTTTTTATACAAAGTTATGTGTTCTGATGGTATTATGACCTATTGAATTTGACAATGTGTTATCTCTTTATCATTCACTCTGCTGCATTTTTAGTAACAATTATAGCCTACCTTTTCATTTGCTGAGCTAACCTGATCTTTGACATTAGTTATCTGAAAAGTAAGGTAGCAAAAATAAGTGAGGAGAAAGTTGGGGCTCTTGAAAGAGATATCTTCAAAAAACTTATATACTCTCTCTCTCTCTCTCTCTCTATATATATATATATATATATATATATGTGTGTGTGTGTGTGTGTGTGTGTGCACGATGCTAAATACTGGATGATTAAAGTGAAAATGATAACCGAATCTCAAGGATCTGTCCTTCAAATTACCTAAATTCCAGAAACTTTTTATCCATCTGGATATTTTATAAATTTATATTCAAATTACCCTGTAGTGCACAGGTGGCTTGCCCTTATTTGTTGGTTTTTAATATCATTATTCTTTTAAACTGCTAAAAAGGAAACAATACAAAATATTTTAGTGAATAAGATCTATGTATACTCTTTGCTGTACAGCCAATGAAAGTCGATTTAGCAATGGTAATGAAATTATGAGAAAAAAAATAAATCAAAGTATTTTGACTGAGACAGCGTCAACAAATTTGAAAGAATAAGATATATGAGTAAAAGGCAATATGAGAATAGAGAACACTGATAGAAGAGTGCCAGACAAAGTTAACTAAGCAATATTGGAATTCAGAAAAGTAAAACAAAAATGTCTTCAGTATTCAATTAGAGATATTACATAAATTTCTTTGTTTTAGAAGTAACTTTAGTAAATAAGTTATTGTGGAAAATATTAATTAAAGAAAGCAAAAGAATAATTATTAAAATTAAATCAAAGTTCAAATGTATAACTTTAAATCTTGCACATTAATTTACCTTTTTATAATTATAGATATTTTTAGCAAAGTCAAATTGAAGAAAAGATGCAGTAGCATACCAAGTGGTAAAGTGAGCATGAATATATTTAATGCTGTAAGTCAAGAAATTTTAATTAATTAAATTTGTATTATTAATGATGAAAAAATGTCATTACTTAAACTATTAATTCTGGTAAAGAAATGCAAGGAAGACAACCCCAGAATTTGAAAATTAATTAAATATGAAATGCAGTTCAGGTGAACCGGAAGTTTAGTTTTACAAGGACAATTTCCAACATATTTCAGTGTTATTAGACCTTATAAGCAAAGCATAGTCTACTATATAATCAAACACCTTAAAAATATATAATTTTGATCTTCTCTACTCCAAGGTTGAATTTCCTTTCCATAGCTTGTAAATCAATAAAATAAGTATATATTGTTGTTCATTCCCGTCCAACCAACCAATTCTGATATGGCAGATCCACCCAATCATAACTAACTTGCTTTTTTTCTTTCTTTTCTGCCTACATTGTTTAATGTGTACCATCTTTAAAAGAATGAGGAGTGATATGAAGGAGATTTGGCTTATATATCTAACATGTCAAATGACCATGTAGAAACACCAATTCGGGTTCATATCAGTCAAATGTATCAGTAATATGATATGGTTAACTCAACATAAATGATATATAACTAACATAATGACTAATAAATAAATTAGATCACATTACATTGATTTACATTAAAGAATAACAGTAAACCAGATTGGCTCATAATCACTTTCTAACAAATGATTCTATTATTCACAAACTCATGATATAAAAAGAATAAAAGAAACTGCATATAACCTACCTGGTAGCTATAACATGGCAGGAACGTAGATTTAAAATGCTTTGTACACTAATAACAAGAGATTTCCATTTCAAGTTTGCCATGAATTTAAATTTCTATTGGAATATATGACTAAATCTAAGAATGTTCAATTCTTTGGCTTTCTATGTCCAACTAATTAGACAAATTACCATTGACTTAGAATGTTAAGACTTAATGTATTGTCAGTATAATACAAGATATAACATCATTATGCCATTTAAATTCTTCATTATACATCATTTGGATGTATTTATAAAATGTTTTATTCCAAATATAACTGCAGGAAAATAGTTAACAGTTCTTGTAATATACGCACGTAATTCTGGGGCTTAAAAGTCTACAGAAATATTGTACATCATACACAAATAAAAATGGTATACAGTTTTCAAATGTTGATATACTCTTTTAATATACCAAATAATTTTCTAGAATTAATACCAAATATAAATTCCATATGAAATAATAATTTCTTCATATTAAAATAAATTTTTGTTAATAACCAATTAAAGCATAAAAAATAGACATAAAAATATGTTGCAATTATACTAAGAGTTTATTTTCATAAACTTTCAAACAATATTATAGAGTTAAATAGTGAAATGGTTTGATAAGAGAATTTGAATATTATATATAGGATGTAATTGAGGAGAAAATGTATCAAGTTAAAGGTAGAAAAATCTTACCAAGAAATAGAGTGTGAAGCTATTTTCCATCTAAATAAACTAAAATAAACACAAAGTGTGTAAATGTATAATGAAATATTTTTAGAAATGTTTTTATATACAGTGCATAAATCATAGTTCAGCACATGATTCAGATAAGTGCACACCTTAAATAATAGACAAAATGTATTTTATAAATTTTAAGTGATGAGGATTTTAAATATTTTCTAACAAGAACAGAAATTAAGATATTTTAAGGAAAAACATTTATTTATTACACTTGAGATAAATAATTGAAGCTGATGTCTTCTTTTATTATACATTACCACAAAGTTTATTCCTATAAAACTGAAGTAAATAATTTCAAATCTCAAACCAGTAAAGAAGTTGCATATTAGACAAAATTATATACAGAATTTATCATGCTCTTGAAAATATATGGACAAGTAGAACATTAATTCTAATATTGAGCAATTATTAGTGATAATCTAATTTTTGTGTAGGTAAATGAAAAATCCTTGTGGCTAAACTCTCAAGATAAACTTCATTAATATGTATTAATACAACAAGAAATTGCATTTCAATAAAGAATAAGAAAAAACTGCAGCAATCAATAATAAGTAATGCTGTTTTTCAAATGAATTAAGAAATGATGTTTGTTTTTGTATCACCAAGAAAGATTCAATTTATATGATGGAAATGAAAATGGCAGCGAAATTAACAGATAAAGGCATTCGAGTTATGTGTAACTGGAAGTCAATATCAGTATTTCTGAGAAATGTAAAAGAGGAACAATTGATAGCTTTTCAGAACTTCTGCAACTGACAGTTTCTTATAAATCATTTGGAACTATCTCATACCATAGTGAATTGAAGAAATACACAAAAAATATATATCATGATGTTGAGAGAGAAAATATAGTTCATGATATATATTAAGTTGATTTTTAAAGCAAAGAAATCTAAGCTATCAGTATTTAGAAAATAGAAGAAAACGAACAAGTAAAGTATTAATACCTCTAATTTAACACTTCAAGAAGTAATATCAATGATTAAATATGTATTAGGGTGAGTAAACTATATTGGTTTCTTTTCAATATATTTCACTCAACCACATGCAAAAGACAAGTTTTGGTTATTCTTGTTCTAGGACCTATTTTCCAGTGAAAGTATGAACTACATTACCATAAAAGTAGGTTTAGGTTGTTTTTTTTTTTGTGGAGTAACTACTACTAGAGTGTGTTGAAATAAAATATAGCTTGAATGAAATACAGTTTGAAACACACTCGATGGGAAGATTTTACTCTTTAACTTACCTCATCAAAAAATACCCTTTCTCATTCTTTTTCTTGCGCTCACTCTCGTTCATTTCTTGCACTTGCTCTCATTAGACTCTTTGTATTTTACTTTTATTTTATTTTTTTAGCAACCACTTCTTAACCACAACTATAAACCCACCCCTGTTTACATTAGATTCTTTTGTTTTTATTTTTTCATTTCCTTCCTGATCACATCTTCTTCACTTAACCAAAATGTGTCTGAACTGCTAGCAACTCACCACCAGCATATATCATGGAACAAAAACAAAATGTAAATCTAGTAAATTTTAAAGCATGTTACATTACTTGATGAAGCTTACTGCACTGTGCATTGCATCTGATGTCATTACTTCGTCCCACACCCACTAGGGAGCAGTGCAGAATGTAGCCAAAACGGTTGTTGTGCTAATAAAGCTTTTAGTCACACTACGTCTTCCGTATATATATCACCATCATCATCACTATTTTCAACATCCCTTTTTTTGAAGATGGCATGAAATGCACAATTCAACATGAATAGATGAGCCAGAAGGCTATGCTAAGTTCTAGTGTCTATCTTGGAACAGTTTCTACAGCTGAATGCTCTTCCTAATGCCAGCCACTTCTCAGAATGTATTGGGTGCTTTTTATGTATCACCAGCATTGATGAGGTCACTGACAAGACCCCCTCAACTGACTGGGGTATAGGATTGAGAGATAACAAACTAAGAGAGAGGGACAGGAGCAGGTGTCATCACAACCATCATTTTGTGTCTGTTTTCCAAGCTGGCATGAGTTAGATGGTTTGACAGAATCCAACAAATCTATACACACATGCACACACACACACACACACAGGGTTGTCAGATAAATTTGTTCACTTTTTCCATTTATTTTAGTCCTTTCTACTGTTATATGAATTAGCATGAAAAATATCTTTTTATCATGGTGTTTTATAGTTTATTATTTAGTTCTATACTTCCTCTATAACTTTTGTTTTCATTTTTTAAATTTGAATAAAGTTTTTTTTTTTTTTCACACATATTACAATAGAATGCCAAGTAGAAAAAAAAATGAAAGAATTTATCTAACAGCCTATGTATCAGTCTACTTTATTTAACAATATTGTTCCAGAAGGGTAGTAATTTTTGAAGATCAAATCATTGGTATACTGTTGCAACAATTATTTCATTTTGTCTCTTTACTCTTTACTCTTTTACTATTTTACTTGTTTCAGTCATTTGAATGTGGCCATGCTGGAGCACCACCTTTCAATCATAGACTAAGACTGCTTCTTTTTATTTTAAGAAATGCAAATGGATTTCTGCCCTATTTAAATGCACAATACAATAGCAGAGTTTAATCTTTTGGCTGTATAGTTAGAAACCAGTTTAATTACAAAGCTACTGTCTTGTATTGCTTGTTAGTTCAACACAAGGAAAATCAACAGATTCTCATGATACCATGATCAGAACCACTGCTTATAGATTCATGCTGAAAGATATATACATACACAGTTTCCACCTAAAACTGGATATTGCTGGTATCCTCTTCCAGTCAAGTAATAACCTTCAAAACATTATGCAAAGTCACCCTCAAGTGACTTAGGTAGCCTACAAGTATTGATTTTCTTTTTTGAATCAATATACAGAAAAACATAAACATTTATGATCCACTGATCATATAACCTCGTTTTTTCTTCAAGATTATCATAAAAATGTAAATTGTTTCCCAAACTTGTCTTGGCCATCACTTCAAATTTGACACCAGCCTTGTAACTGAATTTTATACAAATAACTTATGGCCTTTAAATCAAAGTTTGCTATTTGAACAGGTTACATTAAAGGACTTCTCTCTTATTATTTACACTATTAATGTGTTCCACTTTCTATTTTTTGTTGACATAATAATCACTTTCACTTAGACCAAAGGATTAGAAATGATTATAGAGATAATTTTCATAACTTCATTGCATGTAAACAATATTTGTATGCAATAAAATTATAATAATTAATATTAATATTCAAAATAATATTGAGATATACAGTAGCTTCTTATAATAAAATTTATATTGTACGCACCTTTGTTCTTTGAAGTGAAAACTTATATCATATTATAACGAGCTCAAATTTTCAAAAGTTTGTCTCACTTTGAGTGGGAAGAATTAGTTATGAAAATTCAAAAGAGATTTAGTGTTCTTGAAACTTGAAATAAGAATCTAATTAGTGATCAAAAACTTATTGAAAAATTAATGAATTGTGAATTTATCTGTTGTGTTATACAGAGTTTATTCAAATATTATCCTGTTTACACATGGTACTTTATATTCAGAAGTTTCAATCTAGTGACAGGTCAAACGGTACATGGAACTACATTGTATATAAATAACTATGTTCAAACAGAAAAAGTATGCACTAATATTGATTTCAAATTTTGGCACAAGGCCAGCAATTTCAGGGAAGGGGGTAAGTCGATTACGTCAACTCCAGTATGCAACTGGTACTTATTTTATTGACCCCAAAAAGATGAAAAGCAAAGTCGACCCCAGGGGAATTTGAATTGAATGTGAAGACAGACAAAATACCACTAAGCATTTCACTCAATATGCTAATGATTCTGTCAGTTTGCTGCCTTCAAATTATGCACTAATATTAACATATCAATAAGGTGATGAGCAGGCAGAATTATTAAGCATGCTAGGCAAAATGCTTAGTGGCATTTCATCTGCCTTTGTGTTCTGAGTTCAAATTCTGCCGAGGTCAACTTTGCCTTTCATCCTTTCTGGATTGATAAAATGAGTGCCAGTTGGACATTGGGGTTGATGTAATTGACTAATCCCCTCCCCTGAAATTGCTAGCCTTGTGCCATAATTTGAAACCAACATTGACATATCAACGACATATTTATAATATACAGTATAAACCTATACTTTATTCAAAATAATAGTTTTGCACCTAGCTATAAAAAGTCCCAGAAATGTAAGGGTTTTATAATCTGAGTAGAATAATGTTCACCCTTGGTGAAAGATCTCCCT
The DNA here is from genome assembly GCF_046866305.1 of Octopus bimaculoides. NCBI lineage: Eukaryota > Metazoa > Mollusca > Cephalopoda > Octopoda > Octopodidae > Octopus > Octopus bimaculoides. The sequence goes on along the minus strand of NC_142934.1, from coordinate 82,858,220 downwards.
TTAAAAGTTCTTTGATGAGAAGGGAACATAATCCTTTTTATATCACATCTGCTGATCTGTGGAAAAAGACATATTTCAGGGTGAATAGAACTGATATCCCTATCATAGCAGAAATACTTTCTAACCTTCTTACATAAGAAATCAAATAGCTAAGCAATCATAGGAATGAAAATGTCTCAAATGTTAGATCAGGGCAAAAGAATGCTTTTAACCCCATTTTCAAATTTTGAACCATTTGTTTAACACTAGACATGGCAAACTTTGTGATGTAAACTAAAAATAACACTACTTCAAAAATGGAATAGGAAATTTGGTTCGTGCAAACCAAATCAGGCCTAAATTCAAGTAATTTGAAACTAGTGATGGTGCTCATTTTAATCAGGGCACCCACAATGGTAATGTGGAATAACAAATGGGATAGAATTAGGCTTATAGTGAAGGAACCCTTACAATGAATACTCAGTCTATTTGGGATGTAAATTCCATCAAGTGACATGGCAGTGTTCTGTTAGGAATCCAACCAATTTTCAGTAGCCAAGAACCTAGATTATATTCATGATATTCAAGAGTATTGCTAGATACCAACGATTGTTTTATAATCATGTTTTTTTTAGTAAGAATATAAATAACATTTGACCATTCTGAAAAGGAATCTATTAGGACAAACAATCAAATTCTATTGATACGAGCATGATCCCTGTATACACAAGTCTAGATATGTAACTTTCTGAGACATTCTCTGCACACACACGTTTGCGCGTGTGTGTGTGTGTGTGTGTGGACCTTAACATCACATGAATAAACAAGCCACTCTCAGTCCTATTAGAGATTTTGATGAAATACACTTTGGCTAGTACGAAAATCATAGAAATATAACCAGAGCATAAACTTGGATGAAATTACTGATAGGGTAAATACTGATAGGGTAAATATGTTTTGTTTCTTGCTTTTACAACCTATTGTCATATCATTTTCCCTTTCCAAGGTAGACTGAATACAAAGAAATTGAATGAATTGATTAGACATAGGTGTTTTCACATATCTTTACAAGATATCAGTTCTTAGGCATCAATTTCCTCCCTCCAGGCCGATTTGTGCTCAAGTTAAACTCTGTAACTTGCAAGCTGTTCACCTTCCATTAGATAATAACATCCAGAGATATGCCTTCTTCTCTTCCATTCAAAGATTTTGTAAGGCCCAGTGAATAAGTTTTTTATTTACCCTTTTTACAATAATAACTTTCTTCTTGTAAACCGAACAGTATACAGAGACACTACATTTAAGTGATAATTGTAAATCAAATTTTTTTGTTTAATACTATTCATTCATTAATGATAAAGCCATTCCTGCTCAGAATCAATAAATCCCAACATCACTTAGATCACAGGTGTTTATAGATGACACTAATATTTTTTTTACCCAAGTTCAAATTCTGTTTCTATAATAAATAAATGGATAAATAAATAGATCATTAATAACTAATTTCACCTAATTCTAACTCACTGCTTGAGGAATTAACTGCCATTAAGCTTGAAAATCAAAGGAAGAAATGATCTAGAAATCCACTTGATAAAACACAAAAAATAAACATATGGTGCAAACAGGAAGTTCTCTCTGAAATGAGACTAAATTTGTTTGTCACACGGGAGAGTGATTAGTTCTAGTTTTCAACTCAAACAAATTCACTATTTCAGCTATGTTTCTCATGTAAGTTAGGGTTTGACAATGGACTGAATATCTGCTGTACAGGATTTTAGGAATTAAACATGAATGGAAGTGATCTACGGGAAGATCTAAATATGAAATTTTCTAGCAAGTAAAAATATTGCATGTCCAATTTGTGGTCCTCACAATTCCTAAAGCCTCCTTCCCTCTCTCTCCCCCCTCTTCCTCCCTCTCTCTCTCAATATTCAAATAATTAGATTCAGCAAAACTTCCCTTTTAGATATAGCACTCAGTTTGCTTGTGATACTTAGCATCAGTTATCAATGCAGTATCAAATATCCTCCCAGCAGGATTTTCAGCAAGCACATAATTTAATCTCTGAAATGCCTTTTGCTGAACATTTGTCCATGAAAATTCAAATTTTCTTTGAATAATAAATACTGATTGTAAAAATTTACCAACTCTAAAACAATACTTCTAATTCTTTCTTATTAAAGGAAGGAAGTACACTATCATCACCATCACCATTATCATTACCATCATCATTTTGATGTCAATTTTTTCATGCTCACATGGGTCAATCAAAATTTGATGAGTTAGGTGGATTTTCCTGCAGTTGGATGCCTCTCTTGTCACTAAGTTGCCCTTCTTGTCAGCAGGAACATTTTTTTAAATATATTTTCTTTTTTTTTTTTAACAAAATGTCAAGTTGAAGAAAGACTTTCTTTAAAATGGGAAATCTCAAAAATGACGTCATGTTACTATTAAAGATATATTTGCCAGTGTAAATCTCTTGGTTAATTGGATATAACTTTCAGCTTCAGGTTCAATTTCTACTCAGTAGCTGCACCCAAACAGAAAAAAAAATATCCTGATAGATTACTATATATTGTTCCCCCAAGACTTTACTATGGCATGCTGAAAAATTACACTTGTAATTTTTATGTCACAAGGCATCCATGTTCATTTCAATATGCTCATCTTTCATTTTTTACTTGTTTCAGCCATTAGACTGTGGCCATGCTAGGGCACCGTCCTGAAGGATTTAGCTAAAATTGACCCCAACACTTTTTTAAAAAATATGTTTCTCATTCTCTGTCTCCTTTGCCAAATTGCTGAGCTTTGGGGGACATAAACAACTCAACACTAGCTGATGATAGTGATCAAAGACAAATACAATAAAGCATAAGGATGCATATATGCATGCACGCACACACACACACACACACACACACACGTGTGAATAAGTTGAACTTCTTCACAGTTCTGTCTACCAAATTCACTCACAAGGGCTATATAGAAGACACTTGCTCAAGGTGCCCATCAGTAGGACTCAACCCCAAATGATGTGACTGCAAAGTAACCACACAGCCAGTCCAAGCCTACAAGTAGTGATTTCTTCAAAGAGATTAGCTAATTGAATTTAATCTTCAAGTTGGGCAAAAACAAAAAAAAGCATTCCACTGACTATGGGGAAAGCAGATTCAATATTAAAGGCTGGAGAATGTGGTGAGCTGGCAGAATCGTAAGCCCACTGGGCAAAATGCTTCGCAGCATTTTGTCTGCCTTTACACACTAAGTTCAAATCTTACCATGGTTGACTTTACCTTTTGTTATATCCCTATGCTCCCAATATCATAGTATGGCTGATATTGCTGATGATAGATAAAGAATACACTGTAACAGTGTTATAACAATACAAAATAGAAACAGCAGCAGTAACAAACACGCAACGCAATGAACAATCAATATTTCCAACACACTAACTCAAACTGTAAACTGTACCTGGACTTTGAAGACCAAACTATAAACTGCCAACTATGTCAGACTACTACTGTTTATGTGTAGTGGTTCCATCTATTCTCATCAGAGGGTGTCGTACTCTCACCACAACACCTTTCATCCTTTCAGAGTTTATAAAATGAGTACAAGTTGAGTGCCCACCTCTCTCTTGAAGTTGCTGATGTTGTACCAAAATTTGAAACCAATATTAGAGGTAGGAAAAGAGTCTAAACAAATCTTGCGACTAACATGTCCATCATGAATACCATAGACATAAATCTCTGTCTGGGTTTTGTAAATCTATGATTGCTACAATAAGTGGAATCAGTTCTGATATGTCCTATTCAATCATTTTTACAAATTTAATAGCTAGTTGAAAAATATGAATTGGTACTTTCCAAGATTCAAAATATGATGGATATATGTTTACTCTCAATTTGAATCTGGCTTCATAATCTTTTGGCATACAAGTATCTTCAGTACTAGGTGCAATTAATCTTGCTGAATAACCTTGTACTGCATATATTTAACACATCAGACCTAACAAGATTATGACCTTTATCACAGTCTATAACTGCTACTGGTATAATTTTATAATGAGTGCCTGTTTCTTGAATACCTTCAAAATGACCCAGGATGATAATTTCTAACCTGTCAAACTAGCGAAATGGTAGATGGCTTTTCTGAAGTTTGGCTTGATTTACCACTACCACAACCACCCAGCCACCATCAAAATAATTTTTTACATGTGTTTTAAATTTACTACACGAGGTGGATGAGTCCTCTCCAACATAGCATCCTGCCACTCATTGCTTTCATTTGGAAGAGGTTTATCTTCCTAAGACTAATGTTCACCACTTCTGCTCACATCTTCCTTGGTCATCCTCATTGTTTGGCTCATTCCATATGACTCTCCTGACATTTCTTCACCCACCTGTCATTTTCCATAACGTTATATGTCCATAACAGTGCAGCTGTCACTACGGCTTATTCCTCTCAAACAGATTTTCTCTCAGCTTGTCTATGCACTGTTATTCATGCAAAATAATATTACACATCTTGCATATCACTCTCACTTCATTTCTATCCAACCTTTTCACATGCTATGCATTCTGTGCCCACATCTCACTATCATGCAGCATCACAGTTCATACACATTTGAGTTGTTGATGCATCATACAAATGAATGAGTCTTTACTCAGAGAGAGTATCTTGTTGTCAGTTCCCTGAACTTCCTGAACTTTTCCCATTCTATTTTGATTCTAGCCACTATACTCTCAGTACACCATTGCCCTACTGAGAAAAACAAGAAGTTTAGTTTACTGGTGCCCTGAGAGCTCATTACTACTGTACACTTAAAACAATTAAAGTTTCAATTCACTAATTCTGCTTCAGGGTAAACTGTGTGGAATTTTTATCCTTTTTGCATAATAAGCATAGCCATTTCACTGATTGAATCACAGTCTTGTCATCTTTCCTGTTTATATAACTTTTATCTCTTTCACTCATTACAGTCATTAGACTGGGGCCATGTTGAGGCACCGCCTTGAAATTATTTTTAGTCAAATGAAATGACTCCAGTACTTTTTTTTTTTTAAGTCTGGTCTTTATTTTATCAGTCTCTTTGCTGAACCACTATGTTACAGGGATGTAAACACACCACTAGTTGTCAAGTGGTGAGGGGGGACAAACACAGACACAAAAACACACACACACACACAAGTGCATATATGCATGCACAGACATAGACACAAACATATACTCATCAGCCTTACTGATGCCATATCCAGACACACTGATAGTGCCAGTTTCCTCTCCAACCATGCAGTAATAGTAACTCCCTTTTCTGATGGAACTGTTGTCGTTTACCAAGTGACATTATTCACCATAACACCATGTGACCCTCCTTGACCAATAGCACCCCATCTTCCAGTAACCATCTTGGACTTACTAGACCTCTTCATTTGGCCATTCCAGAATGGCCAAATGAATTTAGATCACTTACGTGGAGAAACATAAGATATGTAAGCAGAAAATAAGACAAGACTTTAATGCTTTAAGCCCTAGTGAAGGCAACCCATTTAAGAAAGCAGCAACTCTGAGTTAATCTGAAAGTGGAGAAGACATTTTATTTTTGGGAGGCAAGCTCTACAATGTTGATGGTATGAAAATGCACCCAGCCCAAATAGTAAAGGGGCTGGTGATAAGAAGAGCATCCAATCTGTAAAACAATACCAATCTTATGCAATGTTCCAACTCTATGAATTTAAATATTTCATGGAATTATAGTAACTTTAATAAAGGAATCCACTAAGCTGTTATATCTAAACTGTTACTATGTTATTCAGTCAAACTTGCAAAAGGATTTCTTGTTGTTGCTGTTGTTTTGTTGTTTGCTCCTACAGAGTAAATATAAATCCATTTCTTTCAGTGCCATAACCCTTGTTATCAATTTGTTCAACATATTCTATACTTTTCTTTGTAAAACTACAAACTGATGAAAACTATTTTTTAAAATCTTTTTTTATGTGTTTTTTGTGTGCATAATTTACATTTCTTTCCAAATCCGTATTGAGTTTGCTGATTTGAAATGAGAAAATAGCATACCATGGAATGTGATGAAAGGACATACTCTTCTCAGTATAAGAGAATGCTTTAAAACCTCAAAATAACGCACTAAATTTATACATAAAATCTTGTGAAAAATAAGGGGAAAATACTTTAATGAAAAGCTTAAGCCTTTGAAATACAAAAGAGGTGAGTCTTAAATATAAACTCTAATATTAACCCACTTCTTTTTCTCATACAAACACTAAATATAAAATATGTTATAACATTAACATTTAGAAATCTTTAGAAATGTAGAACATTTCACTTACATGAATACACACTAAGGTTACAATTAAATAAAGGTTCCAAACTATAACATTAAAAGAAGTCATTCATAAATTATTTGTGTATAAACTGATGTGTGCGTGTGTGTAGGAAACTTTATGCATGCATATTTGCACATTATATGTGGTAACTTTTAAAATTAAAATTTTTATAGAAAAATATTCTAAAAAATATTTCTTCATTTTCATGTAATGTGAATAATTTCTATTGTGTATTTTATCAGTATTCATATTCTAATTCGTAATATCTTTAATATAAAGACTTGAAAACTAACAAATTCTTTAAGTCTGAAGATTAATATCTCAAACCAGAAGAAATATTTAGCAAAAGATGGTAATTTGAAAATTTTGCAAATATATGAAATCTTAATGAATGAATGAGAACATATGCAAATTTTTAGTACATTTTAATTTTATGATAGCTTCTGTTTTCTACTTTCAGTTTTTGCCCCTCCCTCCATCTTCCTTTGCATTCTTTTCTCTTTCTCTCTCATATATATATATATATATATATATATATATATATATATATATATATATATGTGTGTGTGTGTGTGTGTGTGTGTGTGTGTGTGTGTGTGTGTCCAAGTTACATACTAGAAATCTAATGATGTCCCTCAGAAAAAAACATGGACAATGAGGAAAGAAAACTAATAAAGATTAAGAAGGAAAGTGAAACATAGATTATGCATGATGATCATCAAATTGGAATGACTCATTAACCAGGAAAATTAACTGGAAATTGAAAGTTTGAGATTATAGTTCAAATTATAACAAGTGTTTTATTTTTATTCTTTTTTTAAAATTAAATATGAATGTGGTGGATGCTTGTGTATGTATGCGTTTTTGCATATGTATCTGCGTGTGTGTGTGCAAGCCATGTGAATGAAATTCATTTCATACTCTCATGAATAAACAAAATAAGCAAATAATAAAATTCACAGATTTGAAGTGGCTTCTGCTATAATGCCTTCAGTTTCTCAGTCCTTTATCCATTACTTCCATGTCAATATTTTCTAAAGCTGTTTTTAAGCACGCACCCCAGATAATATCATTGACCAATCTCTGCCTTTAGAACTATTAATCAACAGCTTATAAAACAACAGAACTTCTAGGTAACCTCTGATTTGCTAGAAATAGCAGACAAATCACATCCTACTGTTTAAATAAAGAATGGACAATGAATCATTAAGACCTAAATTCCACTAGAAAAACAACAGGATGGTTATAGTGAATTGCTTCTGATCATAAGCCTGATTGATCAGGAATGATCTAGAAATAACAACTGTCAACACATTGTGTTTGTTCATTATAAACTGAAGCCTTTCTTTTATGTACAATTAATAAACATTTTCTTGATCTTAAATATTTAGATGCTCTTATGTTCTAGTTTAAATAGTAGCTTTTGTAGAGGAGTACATAGCCTTCATTTATATGAAAAACAATAAACAAAAAAGCTATTATTATTATTATTATTATTATTATTATTATTATTATACACGTCGCACAGTATCCAATATCGTGATATGTCATTGATTGAAAATATTGTGTCTACCCTGGGTTTGTACTGTTTATCAACTCACAACAAGGACTTCAGACAGGCTGTATTTTATGTAATATGTGTGCAGTTCCAAGTAATGCCAACTTTTGCAATACATCTAAATTGTAGGGTATTTTCTCAGGTTTTCAGATGTTTTTTCAGATTGAGTGATATTGAACCCAATGTTCCAATGACAATAGGAGTGACCTTTATGTTTGACTCTTGTAGCTGCCACATCTTAGTGATCTCAATTCTCAGGCCTCCATATCTATCAACCTTTTCTCTTTCTTTCATGATATGTTGATCTCCTGGCACTGCTACGTCAATTATTAAGCACTCTTGATTGTCCCTCCTAAAGGTTACTATATCTGGCCTTCAGTGCTCTAACACCTTGTCTGTCTGGAAGTGAAAGTCCCAGAGGATTTTTGCCTTTTCCTTTTCGTCCATTACCTTTCCTGGTGTATGTTGGTATGTTGTTTATCATCATCATCATTATTATTATTATTATTATTATTAAGGTGGCAAGCTGGCAAAATTGTTAGCATGCCAGGTGAAATGCTTAGTAGCATTTTGTCTATCCTTACCATCTGAGTTCAAATTCTACCAAGGTCAACTTTGCCTTTCACCCTTTTGGAGTCGATAAATGAAGTATCAGTGAAACACTGGGGTCAATGTAACCAACTAGTTCCCTTCTCCCAAATTTCAGCCTTGTGCTTATAGTAGAAAGGATTATTATTATTATTATGAAGGTGGTGAGCTGACAGGATCATTAGCACTCCAGGCAAGATGCTTGGAGACATTTCATCTATGTTGTGGTTTCAAATTCTGCCGAGGTCAACTTTGCCTTTCATATTTTCAGGGTCAATAAAATAAGTACCTGTTGAGCACTAGGGCCGATGTAATTTATTATCCTCTTCCCCAAAAATTTCAGGCCTTGTGCCTATAGCAGAAAGGATTATTATTACCTCCACCTTAGCAAAGGCAGAAGTATTGTTTTCAGTCGTGTTTGTTTGTTCGTTTGTCTGTGGGCAAGATATCTCAAGAACCGCTGGATGGATTTGGATGAAACTTTCAGGGATATTTGGCCTCATGATTGGCACAAACTGATTAGATTTTGGGATCGATTTGCTACCAGACAAGGATTCTGGATTATTTGTTATATTTACTTTACTTTACATGAAGTAATACGATCTTACATCGACTTTCAAGTTTTTCTCTGATTATCTCCCTTGAAAGCATGCTCATAGTTTCCACGTAAGTTATGGTGGCATTGCTGTTTCCAAAGTTTTATTTTTGTTTCTCTATTATTAATTTAACTTGTGCCTCTATCTTAGTAGAAACTAACGGATAAAGAAATCAAACTACATAGACAAATGGCAACAAAACCATTCAGAAATTAAATAACCCTAATGTATTTAGTAACAATAATAAATTTGATTTATCCTTCACAATTTTTAGTTTTACCAATTTTGAATATATCACTGCTATTTAAAACTTCTTACCTACTTGACAATTGCATTTCTAGCTCTGCCATGAAGAAGTTTTTCTTCTTGGACTCACATTTTTGTGTGCAATGATGTTGTTAAACCTGTTAACAGCAGTGCATGCAGGTCCTTTCCGTTTTCTTTCATGCACAGATAAATTTTTCCCTATCGACCTTAATGGTTGTAAAGTGGATAGACTAAAAAGGCCTTCATAGAGAAAACTGCCCCTGTTCCCACTGCAAACAACACACATCAAGCATTACAAACAAGACTCGCATATCCATGTTTTTTAAAGATAAATGCTTGGTGACATTCCAGAAAAAATGCCTTGTGGCATTTCTCCAGCTGCCTTACATCTTAAGTTCAAATCTTGCTGAGATCAACTTCATCTTTCATTATTTTGGGGTTAATAGGATAAATTACCACTCCCCTTGTGCCTAAATTAGAAACCGTTATATAGTTCTCAACCTCAAAGTTAGAAGAGTTTATCTACAGTTCATATAATTTTTCATGGTGAGGCTAAAGAGAACAAACATACAAAATTTCAGCATTCTTATCTACTTATTCTTCTGAAGTAAATCTCTAGAAATAAATTATTTTTGATTTGAATCCAAGTCAAATGATAAGTAAATAAATCAGTTGCAAACTATAGCAAGTAAAAATAGAAGTAATGACTATAATATTCATATTACTCTGGAAATAACATACCTAAAAGAAATATATATACATGTGTGTGTGTGTGTGTGTGTGTATATATATGTGTATATATTTGTATATACTTATATATATATATGTCATCATCATCATCATCATCATCACTGTTTAACGTCCGCTTTCCATGCTGGAATGGGTTGGACGGTTTGATTGAGGACTGGCGAGCCAGATGGCTGCACTAGGCTCCAATCTGATCTGGCAGAGTTTCTACAGCTGGCTGCCCTTCCTAACGCCAACCACTCCGAGAGTGTAGTGGGTGCTTTTATGTGCCACCGGCACAAGGGCCAGTCAGGCGGGTACTGGCAATGGCCATGCTCAAAATGATGTATTTTACGTGCCACCTGCACAAGGGCCAGTCCAGGGGCACTGGCAACGATCTCATATATATATATATAGGATGGGCTTCTTTCATTTTCCATCTACAAAATCAACTCACAAGGCTTTGCTTGATTTGTGGCTTTAGTAGAAGTCACTTTCCCAAGGTACTCTGCAGAGGGACTGAACCCAGACTCATGTGGTTGGAAGCAAGCTTTTTATTACACACCCACACCTACAAACCATTTTTTAGTTATTCCTTCATTTTTGAAAAATAAACACAAAATAACTATTTTAAAGAAAGAGTACCTAATTGTTAAATATTCTATTTTCGTTTGATTTTAAATGTGTTGGCCAATATTCTATCAATACAAAGTTATTGATCTATCATGGCATGAGTTAAATGTATCTCCCATGCAGTATTTTTAATGAATCAGGATCCCTTATGGATCTATGAAATTTTGTTGTCATGATTTCATTGCCCAACCTAATTCTTCTTCACTTTGCTTCTTTTACTTTGAATTGACACTTCTATTTATTTCAGGGTCTGTAGTCTATGTTTTGCAGTTGTACAAAGTGACAATGATGTTACTACACCAACTTTTCTTCTTTAATTGTTTCTCTTATGATCTTTGTAAATTTTCCTTTTGGCTCTCTTAACCATGACAATAATTGCAAGCATATTATTAGATTATTGTGTGTGTGTGTGTGTGTGTGTGTGTGTGTGTGTGTGTGTGTGTGTGTGTGTGTGTGTGTGTGTGTGTGTGCACATTAGACATTCCAATCACTATTGTTAATAATTTTACATGGACAACAAGGCAACATTTGTAAATACTTAATGTTTCATAATGAACCCTTCCAGTACATTTGAAGGATGCTTCAAATTTATTGTCCTTTCAATAACTGTTGAATTTATTTTAGAGAAGATTTGTTATCATCAACTTGACAACCTTCCTAGTAACCAATTCTTGTTGACAGATATTATGTCAAAGACTTGCTACTTTATGAGTCTACTGCATTGCTTCTAAAATGATTTTTCTGAATTTCCTCTTATTGCTAACTGATGCAATTCTAATATTTAGTTATTTTGAGGTTAACTTTGCTTCTTATCTTATGTATGTATAAATCATAGTCTCTCAAACATTGAAAGTAAATCAAACACCATATGTCAGGCTTCATATAGCAGCACTTTTAATATTACAATCAATGTCTGTGTATATTTTTAACATTTTTTTTCATTATTTACAGCATACATTTCACTCTATTTTTTCACTTTATCAGTAAATATAAATCTCTATGCTTGCACACACAAGCATACATATGAGTATTCGAGCATGTGCGTTTGTGCATGTGGTGAATGTGTGCATGCATGCACATTTGTGCATGCATGCATACATAATCATTATGTTTAGTCAAAGGAGGAGAAGTACTAATAACTTTTGCAGGTAACATTAATGTGGTTGATGATCATGCTGGCATTCTGTATGTTGGTACCTCAGGGAAATTTTGGGCCGGAAAGGAATTCCAGAAAAATGTTTGTGCAAAGTGTTTAGTGTAGGATTTGGTGATTTAGTAGGGATGATGATGCTTACATTGAATGATCTGGGGCAGAAATGGTACACAGATTGCTAGTTAGAGAAGCAGAATGCATCAACAGAGTATTAGAAGAGAATGTCTCAGTTGGCTAGTAATAACTTCACCAAATCTTTGCCAAGTAAACCAGATGTGGCTGGTTTACTTTAAGGAGATGAGGCAAAAGGGAAACTAAAATGATTATGAGTAACTGCTGCAAATACTTTGTGTTAACAGTGCACAAAAATAGAACAATAACCTAACATCATTGATTTAGTCATTTCTATACAAGGCAAAACTAAATGGTAAATACTGAACTACAAGAATCAAATTAGGTAATATTTTCCAACTAATAAAAATATTTTTAACGTCACTTTTCTCTCTACAATCAAATTGCATTTGAATTATAGTTGAGCCTTAATTTCTCCAGAAAGTGTCTATGAAGTTTTATTTCAATTAATTTTCAAAAAATAAATATATATCAGCAATTTTTATTCTCTTTCAATTGATGCTGATTTATGGTAACTAGTTTTTTTTTTCCTTTTACTTTTCTTTCTTTTGGCACCAGTTATCTGCAACTATAGATTTATTAATATGTTGAAAATGCCATTCAAAAATAAAGTAATGCTTGCTCTTTGCTTCAAAGAAAAGTAAATTACTGTTTTATATTTCAGTATGCAAAAGAGATTTAGTATATATATATATATATACACATGAGTGTGTGTGTGTGTGTGTGTGTGTGTGAGAGAGAGAGAGAGAGAGAGAGAGAGAGAGAGAGAGAGAGAGAGATGGAGAAAAGTTTAAATAAAATTCACTTATCTAGCAGTATAGTGTAAGTAAAATAACAACTGCTTAATTTAGTAATTTTGGCAAGTAGATTAATAATTTCTTGATCTTTCACCTACACTGAAATTCACTTTGGCATGTGTGGCTAATTTCACTTACAACTTGAGATGAATATTTCCTTGCCAAATATAATTGGCTACAATAGAGGAAATAGTAAAAAGTTGACATACATCAAAATGCACAGTTACAAACTGATGAGCATGAGCAACATATCAGTTCATAAAAGCATTCATAATTTCTTTCATATAATTTGATACATTTTTCCAATATTTTAATTTATAGATGATAATATTAAACTTACTGAATTATACCTATTAATTACATTTCGTGAACAAGAAACTAAATTTAAAAATCAAGCCTCTCATCATTTTTATTCATAAAGCATTTTATTTTTAGTAAAAGTAATACAAATTAGAATATATTCCAAATAACTTGGATCAAATATTATTTTGGGCTATATTTATTCCTTGGTTCAAGTTTGGAGAAATTCCATTTAATTTCTAATAACAAAGTGTAAAGATTTCATACATTCAGCGTTAATTAATTCACATTTTGATATACTGTGAAGCAATTATAAAATATTTCCTGCTTTTCAAATATGCATTATTAACAGTTACCATATGTATAAAAATTATATAATTGCTAAAACTGTTAAATATCTAAAAACTAAAAATATATAGAAAGGTTTGTGATTATAACAACCAAGAACACTAATCTGCATACATCAGTGTATAATAAATTCTTAATTTTACAATATTTTGTCTATTTTATGTAATCAAAAAAGTGAAAAAAATAAAACATCAATTTTCAAAGTTATAAATTAGTTCAATAAGTTGATAAACATTTTCAGGTGCAGATGTGAACCAGTTCATCTGTTTGATGATATTTTAATATAAGCCAACATAAAAGAGTTCTTAATGTTGTTATTATTTCTAATATTAAACAATGTTTTTGTTGATATTTTCTAGTATATTTTGTCAGATTTTATAAGTATTTTATCATTTTCTAAGTATAATTGTATGTATCATCATAGTTATAATTGTTGTGCATCAATGTGTGTGTGTGTATATACATAACTTTATGTTTATACAATCTCTTCAGTAATTACAAATTGTAGCATGTACCAACCAAAGCTATCTTTAATTTTATTTACATTACTATAAAATATACAGGTAAGGAATACAAATATATAGGTAAGGAATAATCAATAGAATCAGCCTCAGTGTACAACTGGTAATTCTTTTATGAAATCGAGGTGGACATTTAGTTAAGTATTCTAGTATATCTGCCATTCCATCACCCTATTTTGACTGAAATGTAACTAAAATGGTATGCAACGGATTTATCCATCTATATAGCTTTGATACACATTCATCTTTGGTATTCAAAAAGACTAACCAAATCAAAATTCTTTAGCATGTGCTATTACAATTGTAATCACAAATTGCATTTCTAATGCTCAGATGGGTTGAATGAACCCATAGAATACAATACTTGGTTACTACACAGCCTCTTTCAATTTTTTTTGCATAAAAGTTACTCAATTCTATCAGATCATTTCAAAACACTTCACTTTTTTGTCATATTTAGCTCACAGTTTCAATGTAGGCTATTAGGACATTAAGCCATTAATCATTTTAAGCTAGACAATTACAATGATTGCTTCTGTCTTTCACTCTCTTTCTCATTTATAACACTTGCCACCTGTCTCCTCCATATAGCCAGTACATTACAGTGATTTATCTTATCTTATTTTTCAGAAAGTTAGCATTATCATTTTAAGTGAGTATATAATCAGTCATCTGCAGAACTAGAAACCGAATAAAGCATGTAACTTTGATGTTACATTTCTAATAAATGAATAAAACTCAAACATTAAGCCCCCCAAATGTTAACATCTTCATTACAATTCTTGTTAAGTTAGAAGAAAATATTCTAAACTAAATTGATTAATGACTTCGATAAATTTGCATTTATTGCAGCTCTGCATCTTTTCAAGCAGAATACTCAACTTTGAATCTTAAGTGGATATGTTTCAGGTATTTAATGCATGGAGCAAATATATATCAAGAAAAAAATAAAACTGGTCGCAACAAGTATGAAACACAACTCTGAATAGTTGTTTCCACCTTTTTTTGTCATCATCATCATGAGTGAAGTAAAGAAATGTCATAGCTTGAGAGAGCCAGCAAACAAATAACTGAAAAAATGGAAATGTATTTTGATATAGAAAAATAGTATGTTTAGAAATTAAATAATTCTGATTATAATGGATCTCAGAATATTTAATGTATGGCAATAACAAACTGAAGTAGAATAAAATGTGATTAGAACATTACAAATGATGCACACTTGAAGTTGGCTCTCCATACTTGCTGAAGAATTATTAATATTCTCTAATTATACTTTTTACTCACCACATACTTTACCTTAGCTTCAACAGAACTGCCTCTGATGTCTGTCAAGGTTTGATTGTCTTTTATGCTAGTCTATCCATATGTTCACCACTCTTTTTGGGATTATTTCTCTCCACAGATTCTCCACACTCAAGATACGCTCTTTCAATAGAACTAAGACATGATGACTACATATATCAAAGAAGTAGTCATAGATATGTGTAGTTACATCAAGTTGTCAGTTCTTGAACACATAGCTAAAGCAAAGTTACTATGAGTGGTGGGTTTTGCAGTCTTACATTATCTCATGGAGATTTCAAATATAAAACATTGCAAAGACTGTGTCCGAAAGACTAATTTCCATATTCAGATCCAGAAAATACTTCAAAACTAATCACTTGCTGAGCCCCTAATAAATTTCAGCTGTAACTCATATTACAGTATTATTCAGATATGTTGAAATGTCCCACTGAAATACACACATAAACACAAATATGCCAGACAACATATCTGTCACTTTTGAAAAGGCTATTCAGCTGACTGGTAAAGGATCATTCACCAACATGCTCAAATAACTAAACCCAACCCTCACACATGTTTCTCTCTATTTCTCACATACACACACACACTCTCTCTCTCTCTCTCACTCACTCACACACTCACACACACACATGCACACATATCTACACCAGCCTCTGCTCCTCTGAACTTCTTATCTGAAAACCTGTTCCATTTAGACTCACTTATCTGTTTCTCTTCTTAACCATCATGCCTATAACTTCCCAATTCTCAGATTTTATAGAACATAAATCAAATCCATCATTCTTATTAAAACTATCCCTCTAAGCTTCATCCATCTGGAATTCCATTCCTGCTTGTGATTTTCCAACAATTATCAAGCAACAAACATTTAAACTAAACATCAACCTGACCAATCCATGGAGGAGGGAACTGCTTGGCCATAGATGCTTATTTGTAAATATATTGAGTACACATCTCTATAAATCATTTTTTGTTGTTGGATACATCAGACAGACTTCTGTAATAACAGTCTTTCTGAAAATTTCAAAATAATAATTGATCTCAGACTTCAAAGTAAGAGCACTTAATCCATAAGTAATTAATTGTTTTGCTGTATTTTATTCCATTCTATTCTTCTTTCCCCATCCTACATCATTCCCTATCTGTGGCTTTCTCACTTTCTTCCATGCTACCCACTATTACTTTCACTTTGCTATCTCATCCTTCCTAGTTTTCTTTTCTATTTTGTAGCTATTTTTTTCCTCTTACACTACTTTTCTCCCTTTTACATCAATCTCCTCCCTTTGACCTCTGTTACTTTTTTCTTAGCCTATCTCAAAACGAATAGAGATATCACTTTTTTATTACTTGCCCTCTCTCTTCTCACAACCACAACTCTTGCCAGTCATAAGGTGTTAATCACCAAACTTCCTGACAACTGCAACTCTGTTAACCAAACTACCATATGTTTTGTTGCTGTTGTGCATGGCAAAAGTGATGTCTGACATGAACTGCTTCAACCGTTATTTTACAGGCTTTATTTAATTCATCAAGTTGGCTTCCAGTTACTATAAGAGAAACCAGGGAGTAATATAATATAGAAAGGATGATCTGAATATTCTTAAGTGATAACCAGTCTCACGTCATGTGCAAGACACAGAATAGAAATGGTACTAATATTATGTGACAGAAAAATGAGTGACAAGAATTATTTTAAATTCCACAAGAAATGACATCGGCTAGCAGTGAAAGTGAAAAGAATGGCTTGGGTGTACCACTATGAGATAGTGTCAGCTCACAAGAAATAATGGATACATATATATTTTAGGAAGAGATGCTTTTTTTTGCAACAAAACAAATCTCTCTCTCTCTCTCTCTCTTACTCTGCAGGAGTATACAGTATGAAATGTGTGATATAGCATGATATACATAATACTGAATTCAAGTCTATGAAGGTCAGAGAAATTATTTGATTATGACCCATTGAATGTGGAGTGTTACTTTCATGTGATGGCTAAATGCAAGAAGTTGAGAAAGCTAGTTGTACTGATGCAGACATATATTGAGAAAAGAATTTGTTGGGTGAAAAAATGCTATGTGAAAACAATGGAAGGTAAATGCAGCAGAAAATGACTGAGGAAAACAGAATAAAATGGCAATGTCTGATCTGAGAATGTTCAGCTCTACTGAGAAGTAATACAGGATCAAGAAGAATATTGATCAGCCATATTGCAAACCTATTCAATCATTGCTAGCATGTAAAAACAGATATTAAAAAAAGGATGATGATAATGAGGTGGAGTAGAAGGTCAAGGCAAGTGCTGGTGCTGGTGGTCATGGTAATGGTGATAAATTTCAACTTTGCATTTTGTTAAAACTGTTTTACATAATTAAATATTCTCTTCTATTTATATAACATTGGTTATGACATTCAAACTCAGATTAAGGTCAATATAGGAATAAAAGCTATGTGTTGCCAAGCTCATTCTTCAGACATCAACAAACACACTGAACAGTTAAAATAGCAGAAACCAGGACTGAAAATGCTGAAAGGGGAATTTTCTGAAATATTTGAAGTTTATTTTATAGTTTTTTTTTTTTTATATTATATTTTATTTGATGACTTATCCTTTTCTTAAGTCAACAATAAGAAATGCACATAAGAAATGTATCAGTTTATGTGACTGTCAAATTCGTGCTGTATAATTGGTCTATATTTTATGTTAGATTTTAAACTATGGCAAGCATTTAAAATAACTGCTTTGAACTGTAACTGGTCTAGAAACAGTCTTGTTTTACATTTAATGCAAGGTTTACAATTGCTCTGCATTTGATTTTAAATTTAAAATCTTGGAAAGCATTCACTAAAAGTGTTTTGAACTGAAATTGGTTAAGAAATAGTCTAAATGCTTTGCAGCAGATGGTTTATAATTGCTTCTTGAAGGAAGAATATCAAATCAGTTTAAGACCAATAACGATAGGTAAAATAAATTTAAGAAAAGTATTTACATGAGATATTATGGTATAATAAAAGACAGCAGATGTTACCATATGCACATATATATCATGTATGTGTGTAAGTATGTATGTATATTAACACAATAGTACCTTCTAACCTACCTTATGTGCCAAACTCTAAACTATGGAACACAATTTAAGACATAATCTATTAGAGATACAACAGTTATATTATTTATATTATTCATAAGAATGATATTTTACATAAGTATTGTATACACACACACACACACACACACACGAGTGTGTGTGTATGCGTGAACAATTGATGATTATTGGGGTCATGATATATTTATTTTACATGGTGAAGTTGATTGATTATTCATAGGAAAGAAATGTGATATCCTAATACCAGGCAGATTCCACTAAGTGAACACTTGGACTTATAAGAATTGAACAACCCACCAAAATTGCTTAGTCTTCCAGTTTTACTTCTGTTCTGACAAAACCAAATCCCAAATATGGACAAACAGAGAAAATATTTTTATTAAAAGATATAAATCATACTTGAATAAGCAACATCTACACATTGCACTGGCATTATACTACTGTAGTTTACATTTTCATATACAAACACATAGACAATTTCATACACAACTTACTGTAACTCACACAAGCAAGTGGACTATTTCTTTATTTTTAGCTATTCTGACAATCTGATGTTCATAATTATCACAAGATACATTCACTGGATTAATACAGTCTTGACTTTTTGTGGAATTATCATCCATAATGTCATGAGAAAAGCCTTAACTATTGACATAACTATCATTGATACAGTCACATGATCCCTTGATCTCGTGACCAGCTTCACAAAACAGTACCTTGATTGAAGGTATGAAACAGTACCTTGATTGAAAGCAATTTGATCCATACTCTTTCTGCATAAGATGTAAATTTTCAAATTTCAGTCAAAAAGGCAAAATAGATATGGTATAGCTCTAGATAACTCCATCACACACCACTTTTAAAATCATGAAATTGTAAAACCGCTAAGGTAAATTTAAATACATCTTTTTAAAGATGCCACACGCATTTCCAACTTATTTTCTGTTTTACATGTGTGTGTGTGTGTGTGTGTGTGTGTGTGTGTGTGTGTGTGTGTGTGTGTGTGTGTGTATGTATACCTCCGGCTACTTCCACAATGTAATTACACATATGCTGTTGGCAATTTCTTTTCCTTCTTTGAACGTTTCCCTTTCTCCTTTCTGATGAAGAGTTATGTTCAAAACATCAAAAAACTCTCTCTTTTACTGGACACCAAACTAATACATTCTTTGTGCACATCCTCTTGTTTGTTATTGTTATTGTTAAGTTCCTTTATTTGAATTTTCTATGTCATCATCATCATCATCATCATTTAATGTCCACATTCCATGCTGGCATGGGTGGGACAGTTTAACAGGAGCTGACCAGGTAGAAGCCTGCACCAGACTTCTGCGACTGTTTTGGCAGGATGTTTACAGCTGGATGCTCTTCCTAACACCAACCACTCAGCAGAGTGGACTTAAAGCTTTTTACGTGGCACAAGTACAGGTGAGGTCAGTTTTGGCAAGGTTTTTATAGCTGGATGCCCTTACTAACACCAATCACTTTACAGTGTAGATTGGATGCTTTTTAAGTGGCACCTGCACTGACAACAGGGTCACCAAGTATTTGCAAGACAAAAAAAAACTTTCAAGAGGGGAGGGGGCATTGGAGGAGGTGATTTTTTGTTGGGTGATGAAAGGTTATAGTGAGACAAAAAGGCAGAAACAGGTGCCTTGCTGTAGAGGAGGTACAAGATCACCCAGCCAGAATGAGAGAGAGAGAGAGAGAGAGAGAGAGAGAAAGAGAGAGGGGGGATATCAAGAATGAAAACAGAAACAGGTGTGCTGCCGCAAAGGAGATACATGGTTACCCAATCTGAAGCAAGTGCAGAAGAAGGAGAGAGAGAGAGTGGGACACAGCAGGACTGAGATGGTGGAAAAGTGCAGGCATATTCACAAGGGACAAGAGATCAGAATATAAATGGGATGGTTGAGTAAAGGAAGAGAGAAATATAGATGGTGCCAAGTGCCAGGGCATACTCTTGAGGTTCAAACGTCATAATATAGGTGGCAGGATATTGCTAAAGAAACTTGATTAGAGAGTGTGGAGGTGGGGAAGTGAGTGGCAAAAACCTTGGTTTATACGGAGTAGTGGGAGGATTACTGGAGTACAATGATACAGAGAAAAGGGCCATGAGGACAGGATTGGGGAGTGAAAGTTAGGCATTGTGTATGAAGGAGGAAATGTGAGGATGAGAAGAGGTGTAGAGGTGTAGATTGGTTTGTTGGGGTAGGGTGTGTGAGAAGTTTTCTTATTAAGTGTGGGTGGGACACACAGTGCTTCTAGAACTCAGTTTCGTTGACGTGGGTGGGTCTTCTCAAGAACCTCATATTGCCAGACATCTCAGTCCATTGTCATTTCCTGCGTGTGGCCCAACATCTTGAGATCGGTCCTTACCACTTCATCCCATGTCTTCCTGCGTCTCCCTCTTCCACAGGTACCATCCACTTTCAGTGTTTAGCACTTCTTTATGCAGCTGTCCTCATTCATACACATTACATGTCCAAACCAACGTAGTCTTCTCTTGCATGCTACATTTGATTCTTCTTACGCCCAACTTTTCTCTCAATACATTTGCATTTTGTCATACATGCATGCTGAGGTTGCACATTCAACAGAGCATACTACCTTCATTTCTCTCCAGTCTATGCATTCCTTCTGCATTCAGAGCCCATATCTCACTACCATGGAGTATAGCTTCTATATTCTACAATTTTACAATTTACTCCCCTACACTAAATAATCTCTAAATATAAAATTCTATACTTTTTTAAGATACTGTGCTAGCAGTAGCTATATATTTACCTTCTGTATATCATTTCTAACTATAAGTTTAAGAAAAAAATATTTATTAAGATATAAAAACAGAGCTCAAAGTTTTGTTCACTTGCCTAGAAATATGATCCATCTTCCTGAGCAAATAACTTGCTACAATATATTATTTATATTTTGTATATTTTTACTTTGTAGTTATGTAAAAAAGAATCTCTAATATGAAACCAAGATAAAATGAATAATTTTTCCATTTAACTATATCATTAAAATAATGATTATAATTTAAGCATTTGAAAATAATATGATAAATTCACTAAACAATTCACAAGTAAGAAAGAAACTTAAAGTATAAGGTGGTGCACACTTTTAATCAATCTCCTAGTGTAGAAATTTATCAACATCTAATTAGTCATTAACAAGTGATTTAAAAATACTGTTGGCAAACATTATCGGATTACTTGCCAGCTTAGTAAGAGGAGTAGTAGCCTAATACCTGAGATTCTGCCAAAAAAAAAAAAAAAAGAAAGAAAAAAGGTAAGAAAAAAATATATCATGACCGTTGAATTCAAGATCTAATTCTAGCTTGGCATTCTTTACAACAGCTGAATTTCTAATTCTTAGATAAATTCAGTAACGTTATTTACTGATACAAAAACTAACCTTATAAAGACTTCTTCCAATTTCCAAAATGGCTAATACATTTGACACCTTCAGTGGGAAATATTTCTTACTTTAATGCATATGTAATGATCAGACACATGAATAAGAAATGAAGAAGTCATACTATGATAAAAGAATCAAGGCAATTAAAGAACCATGCAAGCAAAATAAGGAAATTTATTTATAGTAATGTCAGAAGAGTAAAACAAATAACTAATTGATTATGCAAATATAATTTTCATTTTTTTTAAAATTTATTTTTCATGTATCATAGAAAATAGTTTATTTCTTTAACTGTCAATACAGTATGTTATTGAAATTATACTTGTTATAAAAATAGAAGAATTCCAAGCAAAGATAAATTACAATACCTCTTGGATTGAATTTTGAACTGATGCAAGTACAATAGATGCATTTTTTTAAAGTTATATATTGAATGTGTTAACTCTAGACAATTAACACATTCTTGAATAAAATCAATTTTATTGCTAAAGAGTAAATTACAGGAGAGAGAATTGCATTAAAGTTCCATTAATATAAGTATATAGAAAAGAAAAATTAAACTGAAAACCTTTAAATTTAAATTCTGTTATCACTTATAAATGTGAAAAGTGACAAGAAATGATTCTGACCCATGTTCAACTGAACATCCCAAGTGATGCCTTTTAAATTAATAGAAAAATACCATTAAAAAGTTATTCTGCTTTTAATAACAGCATAAAGTTATGAAAGTGTTTTCTTTGACCCAACAATTCTTGACGAAGGGATTTTATAATCAATAGCTTAAAAACTTAACCAAGAGAGATAATTTGAATGTCAAATGGAATAATTGCACAGTATATTGAACTTTCGTGGTGAAAGTGTTCTTTCTTGATCATACTTAGTTTAGCTCCAGGTCAGCCTTGATTGAGAAAATCCTTGATATAATGTACACTTTCTCAAAGTGTACATTGACTTGAAAGAAAAAAAAAATTAAAATAGCTGGAATGTCTTTTATCAAAAGTTTGCTCAAACAGCTCTGAACTGGGATTAAACAACAACAACAATTATACCACTTGTTGTTGCCCAGTCCAGTCATGCAAGCGGCATATTAGTTACAGTAGTGGGTAGCCCACATATGCTGTCACTGTAGTCCAGTTGTCCCACCAGTCATCCCTCAGCTCCGACTTGTATGCACATGCCTGCACACAAACATATCCTCAACCTATACTACCCATACAACACAGTAAGTCTTATATAATTTGCCCTTTGACTATATTAAAAGAGAAACTGTGTTCTCAAAATGTAGCAAGTTTTCAATACTTCTTGATCTCTAACACCAACAACTAAGATATCAATATTCACTCAAGAAGAGCTTAAGGAAGTCACCTACAGAGAAGCACTTACCTGCTATTTTAAGTAAGCTATATGATCAGTACATAACTAACATTTATTTCAAGAATACTTGTGCTATAAGTTACTCTAGTGCATTTCGTGAAGCCATTTCAATGGTTTCCAACCAGACTACATTAATTTTATTTTATCTCTGGTGCACTCAATGATTAAAACTGGCTAAAGAGTATTCAGTTACTACCTACCATCTTCTCACAAATACAACATACCATTTTCTTGTTTTCATTTGGCCTTTGTAACTTATATTAGTATTCATACATTAACGTTTTTGCTATGGTCTCTTTAAACTTTTAAAGTCCTATGTTTCATATATCCCCACCTGTCACCAGATCCTGAACAGCATGAAATTGCAGTTCAAATAATATTGCTTTTAGGGAGAGTGGCAAAAAATTAATACTAAATATTCCATTGTTTGAGAAATAAAGTTTAGTCTTATTTTAGAAAGAATTTCATATCAAAAGACTTACTGCTTGCACTATGTGTATTTATTGTGAGCATTTATCAAGATCAAGTAAATTTCCCAGGATATTTTCTTCTTTCAGTTTTAGAGTTTAATAGTTGCAGTGAGTTAGAATTTGGTGACATTATTTAATGATTTATTTATTATTGATTTAATTAGGAAATCAATGCTCAGGAACTAATAGTTTGTAAATATATGTAAAAACACTTATATGTAATTAACTTCACTGTATTCAACTTACCTTGGTAGGTGAAAATATATGACAACCAGAAAAAAATCAACAACAAGCAAAAGCAACATTGACAGTGTACACTAATAATGATTATATGATATCAGCAAATTTCCTCAAAATTCATGCAATGGATATATTTCATAATTTGTTTTATCACTGCACTTTCAAACAGGATTAAGAGATCTATATGGAGAATGCACCAGAGGACTTCAAAAGTCAAGATCTTTGCCTTACACCAACTTTTTCAAGGTTTAAATTCCTTATAAAATTTAGGAATTACTGAAATTTCTAGATATATAAAAAATTGTATATGAAATGAAGAATGAATGAGATATAAATTTCAATGTCCTCATGAATCATTTTTTAAAAATTTATATCTAGGACATGAAATAGAAAATCAAATGAAAAATTATATATTAAAAATTATACACAAAAATGTTATCAAAAACATTTGTATTACTGTCTCAGTTTCACAATATCATTTTTTCTCAAAAGATGGAGTTCAGAAATTTCAAAACTACAAGAATATTTCTCCATTTGAACTTTGCATCTTGTAAAATTTAAAGAATATACATAACAAAAATTTCTATAAATTTCCATTATTGAAATACATTTCAATTATGGTTGTGAAGAGAAAAACAAAATCTCTTCACAAATGTTATATTCTTTTCCGATCAAGAAGAAACGTGTGGAAAATCTCACTTGTGTTTTTAATTGCTGAATATATTTGAATACTGATTAAATTCTCCAAGCAATGAAAAGTGAACCTCAAAATAAACAATTATTCCATATTTTTTTTATAGATTCTGCAATAGGAATTAAATAGTTGGCATATAAAAGCTTCTATCAATATCCTGTTTTTATTTGTAAGTGAATGGCTCAAAATTGTAGAGGTAGATAGTAGAAGGTTTATAATAGAGCCTTGAATACAATAGCCTAACTTGCATTCCACTTACTCTTTTCTGTACTTCTGTACTAGCTTCCCCATATGATTGATTCTTAACTTACATTATTCACTCCATAAGCATGCGAGCTCCGAAATTTCCCTTATCTAGAGAATATCTGTTTTATATTTGTAGCTACCTCAACTGTTGGGAAGGATACAAACCGGAAACAACCCTTGAAAACTGTACAGCTTTTTCTATTTCTCTTCACAAAAAATTTACTCCCTATTTACTAATCTAAACAATTCTAATCTAGATCAGATGGAGATAATGTTATCAGTCATATATATATATATATATATAGTGGACAACTCACCACTCATATTTCTGATCACTTACAATGTTGATAAGTTTTGACAACAACTGTAACCAATTTGTATCTGTCATGCTGTTATAGAAAAAAGATCAAAGGAAAATCTTGAAAATTTGGCACATTCAACACCAGTTTACTTTTACAATAACAGCAATTGACTTTTTCCATCACTCAAAGAACTCTATTTGGTCATATGTGTATATAGTCGAGATTGCTATTTTTCATTCAATAGAATGGCTGCCTGTTGCATATCTGTGCAGTTTTTTCCACTCTTTCAAACTTGATAAACAGAATGAATTTCTCACTTTCATGAGAGTTTTGTCACAGTTCTAACAAAATTCTTACAGAGGGGTCTGGTAAAAAAAAGTTGAGTACACTTACACACTCACTCCTTTTATCTCTCTCACATAGTCAACATATTTCACAAAGACATATAATTCTCCACCCACCCACCCCTCTCTCTCTGAACTAAAAATAAATATAATGACCTATTATAAAACATTTTCACACAAACACTAAGTTTGTTAATAGTCATTTAAACAGAAGTTTCCTGTGCATATTCTCTATTCACATTGATTTAAGAACATAAAGGAACAAAAAAAATTATGTTGATTATTAACACACAGTCAACACCTTATTACATTAATCTGCATCAATTTTCAGGACATTTTAACCTTAAGCATACATCATTTTTGCACCACCCTCATATAGTAACTGTATCACACAGCTTTTGCGAATAACAGTAGGCCCACTGTTATTTCAATGATTTTCTTCCTTTGTGACTCCTTAGTACATCCTGGTACTATTTCAGAGTTATAACCATTTCACTCCTTTCATTCTCGTGGTATCAATTATTAGCCATCTTTCAAGACTCTTAGCCTCTCATAGTTTCATAAATCAAAATTGTGCATTTTTCTACCCTCTACATGTAATTCCTAACATAACTACCAATTTCATTCAAAAATTAAAATCCAGATATTTGAAGGTAGCTAGTGCTGATCTCAATTTGCAAAAATCAGTTTTATAAAGATCACAAAATGAAGTAAGCTGGACCAATAAAGGGAAGGGATAGAAGGAAGAAAAGTGAAAAAAAAGGATGGGTTAAAACAATTGAAAGGAATATAATTATAAATGAGAAGAAGCAGATTTTTCAGTTTTGAGCAAGATGCTTTGCTGGTAAAAGAATTACAAATGTGATGACAAAGTGTAAGAACTTTGTAGGGAGAGATGAGCAAGAAAAGAGAGGTAAAAAGTAATGATGCTGAGAAATGGAGAGAAAGAGGGAGAAATAAAATGGTAAAGGTAGTGAATTAAAAGAGAAATAGCAATACAGTATGAGTGTGTGCATGTGTGCGTGTGTGTGTGTGCACGCACATGTGCACACATACAAACATACATACATACATATGCAAACTTTAAGCAGCTACTTGAAACACGAAAAGGCAACAGACTCACTGATAAGACTCAAATCTTGTATCCATCACTTGCAGAATGACCCTGTTATTGATTATACTACTGAGAAACTGACATTCTTTCTCAAACAAAGCATTATTAATCTATTTCTTCTGCTTCTTTAACTGTCATTTTTATCTCCCCAAGATAATTGGTCAGTCACTTAGCATTAGTGGGTTAAGTTATATATGACATGTATCTACCCACACACACTTACACACACACCAATGTCAAGTATACCAAAGTCCCCCAAGCTATATGATTTTTTGCAAAGAGAAAGAGGTCTATTAATCATATTAGAAATAAATTGTTACTAAACTATTCAACTTAAAATAACATAAAAATTTATACATACCAGTTTGAGGAAGAATCATGTAATCAGTAGGACTCTGGTTCTTTTCTGACTCAAAATAGTTCTTATAATGTTTAATATCGTGTCATTTCTCTTGAACAGCCAGTAAAAATTTATGCTTTTCAAGAAGTATTTATAGATTAGAAATGATACCTCTTATTTTTCTTGTTTTACATTCATGCTAATTAGGAGACAATTATCAAATGAAGGTGCATTTTGTTAAAATTATAGTTGTCTTTCACATCTTTGAGCACAAATAAAATCCAACAAATAATAGCAGTTTTTCAGCAAAACAATACACAGTTAATAAAATAAGTGTGTGTTCCATAATTGATCATTTCTGATGCCTAGGATAGAGCCAATATTTTCCCCAAAAAACCCTTGCCTAGAGTATCAAAACTCAACTATCCTCAGAGTACACCAAATTACTAACTTATTTTATGGCAGCATTCCAAATACCTACTAACATCTGAGAATCTGACTACTTATGCCAGGGTACTAAGCAATTATAATATGACTTTTGAGAAACAGCAGTTATTTATAGTGAAAAGCTACAGTCTAATGGCAAAGATAATTTACATGTAAGCAATTAAAATCTGTCTTGAGTCGAAGAGCTCATAAGGTCAAACCTTCTTTTGGTCTCCAGGATGTTGAAACTCATCTCTGAAAAGGATGGCAGGCTATCACAGAGTTCATGACGATACATATATTATGATGAAGGCAAGCAAGTCAAAACTTTAAAGTTACTGTTAACATTTTCCTTGTAAAAGTTAATAAATAATTCTGTACTAAAAAGTATTAAGTAATCCTTTAGCCTAATGTTAGATTATTTCCATGCACAACATGACATAAAAAAGTAACTTTATTATATTCAGGGGTTGGGCAAAATAATGGAAACACCTAGCATCATAGTATCATAATTTTGAAATATCTATAAAACTATCAAAAGCTTGTTTATTTTCATGTTTTTTGATTTATTATTAGTGTTGCTTAATATGTTTTGCTAAAATTGCCTGTTTCTTTTCAGATATCATCAGGAAAAGGTAATTAAAATTCATTAAAATGATAGATCTATCAGACTTTCAAAGAGGTCAAATTGTTGGTGCTTGTATAGCAGGTGCTAGCATAATGAAAACAACCGAAATGCTTGGTGTATCAAGAAGTACTGTCTTGAAAGTAATGACAACCTTTGAGAAAGAGAGAAAAACCTCCTTGTTGAAACAACAATCCAGAAGAAAACCAAAACTTTCAGATAGAGACTGTCAGACTCTTACATGAATTGTTAGAAAGGATCACAAAAGTACAGCTCCCAAAATTATTGCAGAGCTTAATGATCACCTCAAGAACCCAGTTCCCACAAAAACTGTTCAATAGGAGCTGCACAAGGCCGGACTTCACGGGAGGGCTGCAATCAAGAAACCACTACTTTCAAAAACAAACATTGCAAAGCATTTAGAGTGGAGTAAAAACCTACAGAATTAGTCCCTAGAGCAGTGGGAAAATGTTATTTTCTTGGATGAGTCATCCTTTATCTTATTTCTGACCACTAGCCAAGTATACGTGTGAAGACAGCCAAAAGAAGCATTTGACCCAGACTGCATTCTTCCAACTGTTAAACATGGAGGAGGATCTGTGATGATCTGGCGGGCTATACCTTGGAAATCCGCCGGCTCAATGGTTTCCCTTTATGGCAGAATTAATAGTCAAGACTATTTAAGCATTTTATTTGATCAAATTCATCCTATGGTTGCGGAACTGTTTCCAGAGGGAAACACAATCTTTCAGGATGATAATACACCAATTCACACAACTAAAGTTGTTACTGAATGGCACGAGAAACATTCTAGTGAAGTTGAACATCTTATCTGGCCTCCAGTGTCCCCAGATCTCAATATTACTGAACATCTATGGTGTATTTTAGAAAAACAAGTAAGGAGTCGATATCCTCCACCATCATCACTACAAGAACTGGAGACTGTTTTAGAAACTTTGTACGAGTCCATGCTTCATAAAATTCAAGCTGTAATTACTGCCAAAGTTGCTCCTACCCCATATTAAAATAAATTTGTTTGAAATTTTAAGGTGTTTCCATTATTTTATCCAACCCCTGTATATAGACACACACATACGTATGTATGTATGTATGTATGTATGTATGTATGTATGTATGCGTGTATGTATATATGTATGTATATATGTATGTGTGTGTGCATATATATATATATATATATATATATATATATATATATATATATATATATATATATATATATATATATATATATTTATATATATATATACATATATATATAAGGAAATTGCTATTTTAAAATTTAATTCATAAATAAAATTTAGGAGTTGTTTTTGTTTGTTCTTTTTACCTAGACATTAAGGAGCAAACTAGAAAGAGAAAAACACATTAAAAGAGCTAACTACAATTGACAGCCCAAATTGTACTAAAGAAAACCACCTTTCACACATAAGGACATCTCTCTCCCAGAAGAAAATAAATTCAATCAATTTCCCTCAAGATGTCATCAACATGATAATGCCCCTAGCTGACAAGAGAAATGATGCAGTAGTTGTTTAAGAGAAATACTGTTATAGTTATTTAATTGTATTTTATTTTATATTGCATTCTGTGAAGTATAATGCCATCGGTTACAGGTTTGAAACAGAACAGTCACTGGTTCACTACCTTTATGATGATGCAAGTGACAGGAAAGTATCTGTGGAACTCAAGTGGAACAAATGCTGTACAAAGTATTTTTGTTTGAAAGCACATGTATATCAGTTTTCTTTCTTGTGTTTATATTTCCAAGCAGAAAGTGCTGAAAGATATATATATGCAGATGCTTATTATGTGTGTGTGTGTGTGCACGCATTTTGTACTTGGGAATGATGTAAACATCAAAAAGTTGATAAACATGTGCTTTAGAATTATAAAATTTAAGGGAAAGTACTGGGTGAGAAAGGATAGACCAGAGATGTTTGATATAACAATGGGATAGACAGACTCTGCACAGGTAACAGACCTAATTGAGACATACATTTTATTCTACCTGTATAAGGAACTCATAAAAATATGAAGGGGTCTATACAGGGATAATGCACTTTTCACCCAGTTTAACCTCTCAAACTGAAACATAGAAAAATATAGGAAAACATTTTTTAGATTCTTTAAAAACATAGGAGTCTCAATATTTATAGAAAAGGAACATAACTCAGTTAACTTTCTTGATGTTAATTTAGATCTAAGTACAGGTATACACAGGCCTTATCATATCTAAGCACAAATATACACAGGCCTTATCATAAACCTAATACTAACCTTAGACACATTCACCCAAAAAGTATAACCAGATCAATAGTGTATATCAATCCAAATTAATAAACTCTCAGCGAATGAGGAAATATTTAAAATAAATGAGGACTTTTATAAATTTGGCAATGAATTTACCTAAGCAATACGTAAATTCTGTAAATAGTAATATACAAATAACTGACAAATACACTGTCAAATATAATAGCAAACAAACCCAATGCCATAATTAGAACCAGAGAAAGAGATTACACACTTTTACAAAAAGCTTACGTAGAAACAGAAATGCATACCTTAGTAATATGGATACCTCTAGCTATATCAAATACACACAAGCACCAAGCATATATAAAAAGTGATATGGGGATGTGAAGTGAATGGACAAAAAGTGCTCAGTGAAGAAGTATTGTATTCTAACAGAAGATGTGATCAAATCAAAAGACTATGAAATGTGAACTGATAAAGCCAGATCTCAAAATGCAGAGCAGCCCAAACAGGATGATGCTGAGTTTTCAAGAGACTCATGCTAATATAGAAAAAAAAATGCTTAAATGATTCACACTGGCTTTGATAGAATTTTTTGTTTGTAACTGTTGCTTACTATTAGTCTCCTTAACTTCAAATATGTATATTTAGGATACTTGGGATCCTCCTATTTCTTTATCTTTGTTGTATCTGAGAAAAGAAGGAAGTTTTCTTAGCATGATTATTAGAATATATTATAACCCAAATGAATTACTATAATTATATCAACAGTGTTGTGGATATATTTTCTTTTGGAAGCCAGTTTATATATTCCTCTTTATTTGCAGCGACAATAATGAACATGTTTTGGTCTTATTTGGGCTACATCAGCAAATCAAATCAGTGGACAAAGATTTTTTTCAAGAAAATAGCATTGTACAGTTTGGGCAGTAAAGTGCACAACTGCATTGAATGAGCTAAGAAAAGTGATTCAAGTAGATTAATTGCATAAATTTTGAGATAGTGATGTATTGAAAATTACATGCTAAAGTTCATAGCAGATTGAAATTTATTTCGTTTTTTGGAAAAAGAAAACAAACACCTAATGACAATTATTATTGTTTCTCAATGGAAAACAGAGATAATTAAAAGAAATTACAAATTAATTTCCATGAGAATATTAAAGAGCAGATGTGAAGGTAGAAATCAGAATTTGTACTTCAAACTAAGACTTGCCAGTTTGAATGAGTATGTTAAAATACTTTTGATGATTCTGACAAAATATTCTTGAAAATAATGAAAAATAGAAGACTTGCTTGGAACTGTAAATAGCACTTTATCGTTTTCCATTCTTTCTTCAATTCAATAAATAAAACATTAAAAAGTACATTTTTCCATTATGAAATGAAATTTGCTTTCAAATAATTTTGGCAGACTATTTTTATTATTTTTAGAGTTTATATATCTAACCTGAAACAGGAATAATTTGAAATAGAAATTTATCTTACCCAGAGCTTACAACTACATAAAATGATAAAATGATATTTGCAAACTACAACACTGACACTCAGTTTCTCTTTACCTAATAATAATGTTTTTAATGCTCACATCAAATTTATAATGTCATTTTGCTCTATGTAGGTACAATTTATTTTCATATACTATAATTTTCTTCCTATATTGTAATTTTGATTTCATGGAAAGGTTTGCAAAAGAATACAATGCTTTTCAAAGGAGTTAATACAATTCCTGAAAAATATTTTCAGTAACATATCATTGCAGATATCTTTAATAACAATTTTATTTCAGTGGAGCAATAATAGCAACTGAAAGCTAAATCTGTGGTAGTTGATGTACATTTCCATTCAAAACCCAGCATAAACTGATTTGTTTCCTAAACACTGTTATCATAGTTTCATTCACATATCATCTTGAGTTTTCAAGTTTCCTTTAAGTCTGTTTTCCCATATAATTTTTTTTTTTACTTAGTGTAAGATATTTTGCTGACCTGTTACAATTACACTAAAGGACAAGAATGCCATAAAAGTATTATATCAAGCCAAGCTCAGGCAAACATAAACCTATTTATCTTTGCAATTATTACCTTTTGTAATGCATTTATGTTCAAGTTACATGTTACTGTGATATTGCAACTAATAATATTTAGCAGAAATAGTATTAACACCTTCAGAAAATAATTAGATGTTGTGTTGAATTGGCTATTAGACAATTAAATACCTATCACATATGTTTTACATAAGATAAAGTTTTGTACCATGAGTATAACTGTTTTACAGCCATTCTTTCATACATAGATGAAGGATTTATCTACTGAAGTTATTGGTTTTACAGCTGGGTGTATTTCTGATAGTTAACTGCTTGGCTGTCAAAGAAGACTTTGAACTCTTTTTCTTACATTCAGTCATGTAAACCAGAGTAAACATAGTTAGATGACTTGTTCAAAAACACAACCTAATGGTAATAAAGATTTGAACATATGACTATATGATGAATAGTTAAAAAGCTTAAAATTCTCTTAAATGATAATAAGAGATTATAATCTGGGTTAACAGTTTTCTGTTAACAATTTCTAAAATAGCAAATTCAACTGCTACAATCCCATCCAGTATCTCAGATTTTGAAAGAAGGTAAATGCCTCTTTAGCATCTAAGGTTACCATTAATAAATTTCAGTTTGTGTTGATAAAATACTTTTACAACAGTGCGTTTGTCAACCGATAAAAATTTGCCTAACCCTTTTTGATACTATCCTACCTAAGGCAACTCTTCATTCTACAAACTTACTTTTTTTAAAAATTGTTTTAAATTAAAATCTTCTGACAAAATTTCATGTTAATTTATGTTCCAAACACCAGCTTGATAATACTTTCTACTATAGACACAGGGTCTGGAATTTTATGGGAAGGGGTGGACTAGTTGATTACATCAACCCCACTGCTCAACTGGTACTTATTTCATCAATCCTGCAAGTATGAAAGACCAAGGTGACCTCGGCTGAATTTGAATTCAAAGCATAAAGAAATGAGATGCCAGCATACTAATGATCCTGTCAGTTTAATAATGACAAAGTTATTTTTCTAAATTCTTTGTTATTTTCAAAATTAATTTAAACAAAGGCAGTGTATTTCAACAAAAATATGATAACTAAAGTGAGATTATCACACAGTCGCCAACCTGCTACAAATGACAGTCAAATCTCCCTCAAATCATATTCTGTTGCCTTACAAAAGACAAACATTACATAAGGCACATGTATAGAGGATAAACTGGCCATGGCTGGAATGCCTTTCGTCATAGGTCTGTTTGTTCAGAGATGAAATGGGATTAAGTTACTATACTACAGCTGCTGAGTTTTTTTATATGCATCAAAAAGTCAACTGGCTAGAAATAGTAACCAAATTTCACTACTATCCAGCCAACTTCCCTACTGTCTTTAAAAAGTGGTCATGTCTATCAGGATTGACCTGTGGTTAAACAACAAGTGAGTTTTAAATTCACTTGAGAACTCATTCTTCAAATGGAGGTAAACTTAGAATATTTCATTAAGTAAATAATAACCAAAAACATTGAAAACAATTACAAGTGCAACTGCTATTTAATGCTGAACTATAAAAAAAAACATTATCTTTCTTTTTTCTTCATTGATTGATTTTGCAAAAATAGCAGCAGAATGATTTACTCTCACATAGATTCAATATTAAGAAAGAAAATGTAATACTCAATAAGTATACAAAGAAACTGTATTTTTTATATATTTTTAATAACAATACAGCCATTAATTTTCTAGGATTAACAATATAAATTTCCTTCATTTACTCAAAAGAAGAAATAAATATTCCATTCTATATATTTAACTGCAACACAATAATTTTAGTAAAGAAAAGGTGAGGACAATTCATCAAAGAAATAGTGTTAGAGTGCTGAAAATAGAAATTGTAGTTTCTAAATAGAAATAAGAATACGTATTAAAAGTCAGTTCCAGGAAACTTTGCAGTCTATGAAATAATTCAGAAAGAAAAATGTCTATTGGAAAAGAGAACAATTACAAGATAAATGTTATATATACTTCTGCATGGAAGCCCATAAAAAAGAAAGATAAGACAATAATTTTAGAATAAGATATAGTAGACGAGCAAGTCATAAACCAAATAAGACTGATTTATATATTTATTGAGTTCTTTGTTGAACATATTGTCACCCATATCTTAAGAAATTACCTTGCACACGTTTTTAGGATGTATTTATTGTCTTTTTATTTCCCTTTGTCATTCTTCATATCTTATATAAATTAAATGTGATCAAATGATGTAAAGAAGGTGAATTTCATTTAAATGAATATATTTGTTCTTTGAATTGTCAGTTTCAACAATACACCAAGATAATTTCATGTTGTCAATTCCTTTCTCCATCAAGCTCTAGATATACTTGGAAAATGAAGTGGCCTTCTTTTGTTGCTGCCTGCTTCTGAATGTCATTCTCATGAGCCTGAGATGAATTTTCTTCCCACCATCTACCTATAATACTTTGATTCAATATGTATTAGGGCTGTTAAGAACTTGTCAAGAAATGGTTGATATGTAAGATTGCAGCAACGCCTTCTGATGATGAGTTTGTTTCATACCTCATCATTTTCAACTATACTGGTCATACACACCCCAGTCTTATGTACACAACATTCTTCAACCATCTCATTACTTTTTCTTCAATAAAGCACATAACCCACATCAGAATTCTATTCTTTTGGTGCCACATAAGCTCATTCTACATAGTAAACTTTGTTCAGCTAACTTTTACTAAAGCTGCCTTCAACTAGTATGTATTGACTTTACATGTTTATTTTGCTTTACACATTACCATACATTTTGATCAAGTTATAAATTCTTCAGTTGTACTCATCTGACATGACGAGTATGAATCACTCTCGAAGTCCTGATGAGGAAAATAGGGTGTGAAGTTTTGGCGGTTAGATCACAAACTCCACTCCACAATACTATGATAAAAACAGCATGATAAAAACTTTTCCACAGCTACAGTTAGAAGTCATGGCACTATCATTCTTAAAACCCATTCAAATTCTTACAGCAATCTCATCCTGTTCTTGGAGGTATAATTTTATTTTGAGGGTAATAACATTTCATAAACACATTTTCATTTTAATAATGCTTTCTGCTTACATAAGAGATTATTCATTTTATTTGCAAGACATTTTATGATAATTGGAAAATTTACATAAATCTAACGATTCTTATTTGCAATGAAGTTTACATAAATCTCCAATTCCCAAACAGTTATGTTGAAATAGTATTCTTCGTAACCATATATGTCTTTTTCGTAATATATAACTAAAGATATTGGAAAGTATTATTTTCACTGGAGAATTCATTCATTTTTTACAATATTATTTTAAATGGGATAAACTAACCAGGTTAACAGAGCAAAACAAAACAAAATGCAAAGAAAACATTGCTAATTTGCATTTGATTTTTGAAGCCAGCTGTTATCTAGAAAGGTTATCATATAGAACAATTCATCCTCTATAACTTGAATATTATGTGCGTGTGTGTGTGTGTGTGTGTGTGTGTGTGTGTGTGTGTGTGTGTGTGTGTGTGCGCGCGTATATACATACATACTTACATACATACATACATACATACATACATACATATATATATATATATATATATATATATATATATATATATATATATATATATATATATATAGTGGGATCCCAAGGTTTTCTGCGATTTTACTCTGGCTAGGTTCATCTTCAGATTCATTCACAATACAACCTCTTTGAAATTGAACACACACACACACACACACACACACATATATATATATGTATGTATATATATATATATATATATATATATATATATATGTATATATATATATATATATATCTTTATATACACACACACACACACACACACACACACACACACACACACACACAGAGGTATGACAGAAGTAAATAGACAACCTTATACTTGTTAAAATTGATTCAAATCTGAAATTATACATTCAAATTATTTATTAATTATTATAATATGAATATCTAATATTTAGTAGACATGCCCTTTACATTTTACAATGCAAGGATCCTATTAGACATGTTACAGATCAGATGACGAATATTCTCTTGCAGAATTTCTTCCCAAGTTTCATGCAGTAACCTCGAAAGATCTGGCTTTGAGTATGCTTTGTTTTCTTTTTATGAAGTGTTCTGTTCATTATGACCCAGAGGTATCCAATAGGGTTCATATCTGGTGACTGGAAGCTTTTTATTGCCATTCTCTTCCAACCAGCCTTGGGTCATTTTAGCCATGTGACAAGGAGCCCCATCTTCCATAGATAAAGAGTCTCCTTTAATCATTTCACCACTGGAGAAGATTGGAAGGAATCCTTTCTACAATATGGACACATATTTATCTGAACTTATGTTTCCCTCACACTCCTCTAGCTCTGACTATTGCTCCAAATTGCTCCCCAGACCATCACAGAATAGCTGCCATGTTTCACTGTTGGCTGCAATCTTTCCACATCGAATTCTTGATCACAGAGTCTCCAGACCTACACTCTATCACTGCCAAAAATACGGCAAATTTGGACTTCTCAGAGAATATGATAGTGTCCCATTGTTTGTGGCCTCCTCACCATTTCACTGGCCCAATCTTTTCTCCACTTAATATTGGCTGGCTGAAGAAGTGGCTTCCTTCTTGCTGCTCTACCATAGCAGCCAAGTTTGTGGAGATACCTGACAGCTGTTCTGGAATTGACATCAACTTGTTCTGCTATGCAACAAGGATTATCTTCTACACTTCAATTAACAAAGCAAAGAGTCCTGGTTGACTTGGGCAAGGTAATGTGGACTCCTGGTCCTCCCTGGTGAATTGCACGATCATTCTGTTAACTGTAGAAAGTGGGATCCCAAGGTTTCCTGTGATTTTACTCTGACTAGGTCCACCTTCAGACGGACTCACAATACAGTATCTTTGGAATTTGAACAGGTCCAAGCCATCTTTTGTGTGTGGCATGATTAAACAGTCATATATAGAACCTGAAACAGAAATATGTCAACTAATAAAAAAATATAAACCATTTCAAGTTAAAATAAGCATACAACAGTCTTTTATAGGATGTCTATTTACTTCTGTCATATCTGTGTATCCCCCCCCCACACACACACATGCATATATTCTTTTATTTGTTTCAGTCCTTTGACTGCAGCCATGCTGTAGCACCACCTTTAGTCAAACAAATCGACCCCAGGATTTATTCTTTGTAAGCCTAGTACTTATTTTATCAGTCATTTTTGCTGAACTGCTAAGTTATGGGGATGTAAACACACCAATGTCGAATGTCAAGCGATGGTGGGGCGACAAACACAGACACAAATATATATACACACACACGCACATGTATATATACAACAGGCTTCTTTCAGTTTCCATCTACCAAATCCTCTCACAAGGTTTTGGTCAACCTGAGACTATAGTAGAAGACACTTGCTGTAATTGAAAATGGCAACCATCTTGACTGTCTAAGAACTTGAAAGGATATTCCAAATGTCCACTTCTGTTTTGCAAAACAATATCACACTGCTCATAGGCAACAATCATTATTTACAGATGCATTTATATCCTGCAGCAGGATGTTTGCTTTATTGAAGATTTTGCAATCCCTGGTGTCATTCATGAGTTCCACTTATATTTGAAAATACTGAAATATATGAGATTTAAGTGATGCATGTCCAGTAAAACAGTAAATTCATTACTGTGCAACAATGATCAGCGACTGACCATCAACACATCATTGATGTGCCTCCATTTTATGAAGTAAGCCAGCACAAATTTACGAGGCTCCTGAAATTGAGGCCAAAGTTGTAGCAATGTCCTTGTATTTCATATAAGTTGTACAGAATCAAAAATCTATCATATTCCTTTTACTTTGAAATGATGGCATTTGAAATCCTAAATTGCATTTTAGAATATATCTGTGTGTGTGAGTGTGTGTGTGTGTGTGTACTGTATACACACACACACACACACACACACACACACATATATATATATATATATATATATATAAATGGTTTATAAATACCAAAAAGCACACATAGGCAGAGTGATTTTGAAGCTATATGAATTATTCAAGATATTTGTACAAAGGTCTCTTTATAAGAACGTGATGAAGACATTTAAAAACTTTTATGAATAGTGACTACATTGCACAGACACTTACGTCTTTGGTGAGTTTAATAATAAGTTAACTGCAACCAAATAGTATTGTTCAGTGCTGCCAACAAATTGACCAGAAACAAAATTCCAGAAACTGAATTTATCTTTTTCTATTACACTTCAATATTTACAACAACTATTTAAAATGGAAATTGGATGCCACCTGAATTGTTAGTTGACAATCTGAAAGAAAATGCAAATATTTTCATAGTCCTTCAGTTTCATGAATTTTGAATTTTATCTCAAATGTTTTAAGTAACTGATGAAAGGAAATGGAAATTTTACCAGAGTGTTATAACTGCTGGGTACATGTGAAGGAGAACAAGAAACATAGCAACCAAAATCAGATTGATACCCTAAAAAGCATTTGCCATTTTAAAGATATAAACTTGACATAATACACTTTCTAACATTACTATACATTTGCATACATATTCAATTGCTACTTGCATTTATTATCAAGAATTGGATCAAATGAATATTATACAAAAGCATAATAATAATGGTACTTCATCAGTTATGATGATGAGAGTTCCACTTGATTCAATCAAAGGAACAGCCTGCTCATGAAATTAATGTGCAAGTAGCTGAGCACTCCACAGACAAACATTCCCTTAATGCAGTTCTCAGGGAGATTCACCGTGACACAGAATGTGACAAGGCTGGTTCTTTGAATTACAGGTACAACTCATTTTTGCCAGTTGAGTGGACTGGAGCAATGTGAAATAAAGTGTTTTGTTCAAAGTCACAATGTGTCACCGGGAGTTGAACCCATTACCTTACAATCATGAGCCAATTACCCTAACCACTGAGTCACACACCTTCACACTAAAAGATACGGTTCATATAAAACTATACTTTGATTCTTTTAGATAACTTTACATATTTAATAATTCCCATCCTTATTCTAAGTAGCTTACTTCTACAAAATTTGAAGAATTCACATGGGAAAGCTTCTACACCTTTCCTATATGTTGATTTCAACTATATACTGATACTTATAGTTTTGTTCATATTTTCATTGATATTTAAATAAAATGTTTTTTTTTTCAGGACTGTATGCATTGCATGCATGGTACCTCATTTCTGTTGCAATTTAACCCTTTTTTTTTACCATATTTCTGTTGAGATGCTCTGTTTCTTTCAATTAATTTTAAATATAACAAAGAATTTAGTAACATAATTTAG
Source organism: Octopus bimaculoides (assembly GCF_046866305.1). Lineage (NCBI taxonomy): Eukaryota > Metazoa > Mollusca > Cephalopoda > Octopoda > Octopodidae > Octopus > Octopus bimaculoides. Next base: position 82,818,566 of record NC_142934.1, on the reverse strand, counting down.
TTATCATGAAGCTAGTGTTAGGAACATAAATTGTGACTAAGGTTTAGCAGAAGATTTTAATTCAGAACTCTTGAAAATAAGACATTTGTACTTACAGAGCCAGAGGTGGTTTCAGGTGGGTTGGTATCAAAAGGATTAAACTTACAGTTAAAGAAGTATTACATTGAGGATTAAAGACATATGAAGCTGTCTTTCTGATTTCAATATTATAGTTCTTTAATAGGACAGCAAGCTGGCAGAATTGTTAGCATGCCGGGCAAAATGCTCAGTGGCATTTCGTCTGTCTATACATTCTCAGTTCAAATTCTGATGAGGTTGACTTTACCTGTCATCCATTTAGAGTTGATAAAATAATGACTACTGGGGTTGATGTAATGAACTTACCCCCTCTCCCCCAAAATCGCTGGCCTTGTACCAAGATTTGAAACCAATATTATTGTTCTTTTAAAAGCAGCAAATTGACACAATCATCAGCACTGCAGGAAAAATGCTTAGTGACATTTTGTCCACCCTTATGTCTGTTGAAGGTCTCCTGTGTCTTTCATCCTTTCAGGGTCAATAAAAGAAATACCAGCTGATCACTGGGGTTGATGTAATCGATTATCCCCTCCCCCAAAATTGCTGGCCTTGTGCCAGAATTTAAAATCCGTAATATAGTTCCTTTAGATGAAGGTAGACTAACAGACTCATAAGATACCTTGTGGTATTTAGTTAAGTTCCTTTATGTTCTGAGTTCAGTTTCCTTTGAGATCGATTTTGCATTTCCCCCTTCTAAGGGAAATAAAAAAAAATTCAATCAAGTACTGAGAATCCATATAATCAACAGTTTTCTTTCCCATGTACCTATATTAGAGACCAATATAGTAATTCCAATGATGATAATAAACTGAGTCAATTTTGTTAATTGAAAATTGTCTCGCAGCATTACTACAATTATGTACAAAACTTTTTTGAAACATCTACATTCAGATATTGTAAAACTCGTAAAAGGTTTGTAAGTAGCTTTTATATATAAGAGACATCAAAAGAAAATTAGAATATGAAAAATAATGACATTTCCAGTAGAAAAATGATGGCTACAATATGACAAGGAACACATTTCTTAAAATCGAAATTCAAAATATTTTGTGTGAAACCAAAAAACATAACTTCACTTGCCTACAGATTCTGGGTCTAAATGCAATTTTATTGGTAAATATAATCAAAGAGTAAAGCACTGCATTGAAAATTTTATGCAACAAAACTGATTTAACTTTCTGAACCATTTTCCAAGAAGAGGGTGGCATGAGACATGACTCATCATTAGGTGGCCCACACTATTAAAACAGTTCAAAGTAATTTTTCATTAGTCATGCTGTTCAAAATTGCCTATCACTGGCAATCAAAATTGCCTATCAACAACAAGATACCTATCACCGGTCTAAAGATTACCATTAAGGTAAAGTACACTAGCTCAATTTCTTAGAATAAAGAAGTAAAGTAATAAAATATATAAAATTAAATAATGAAAAAATACAAAAAGTGACTAAAATTACTTAGTTGTATTGAATCTCAAGAGAAAACAAATCGTGAAATAAGATCAAAATTATTTCAGTTTTAATAGAGTAGAACATGTTAAAGAGTGCAGAATATAAATCAGAAATTAAGCTTTCAATATCTATTCGTGATATTGTTAATTCAATAATTCTACTGAAATTCATAGTATGTTTTTAACAGAATCCATGATAACTTTGCTTTTAAAATTTGCAAAGACCTGGACAATATTAAAGCAATGTTGAATATACCTCTGAAAATGCATGTTCAATTTTGGTAGATGGTAATATTTTTCTATTCAATTTGTGGGAAAATATAACAAATTTCAGAAAATGTGCTAAGGAATTGGCTATTAAATATCTCAAGAATTTAGATTACGATGTGAAATGGAAAAACATTTTGAAAGATAAATTCCTACTGAATATCAGGATACTGCATAAGCTTCACTAATTCTTCAGGACGAGATTTTATACACTGCTCCTAAATAACTATTACTGTCAAATCATTGAACTGTCAGCAAGTTAACTAGAGAAGCAATGGTATCTTGCCACTGGTAATGTATTGTTTTTGACCATAAAAATAGTTAACTTTCAGTTACTTATCAACCAGACAGCAAGTCGTCATTGTCATTGTATCATACGCTTTCTCCAGAGTGTTGATAACACTACAATGAAAGTCTTCCTGATTAAGTGTGAGTTCTCCCATCAGATGCAGCCATAGCATTACTTCATTCTGACTTCCTCATAGTATTTTCTTAGCAAAGGTATTGAAATAGTTTACCATTGCCTTCCTCATTAGGATGGCCTTTGACAGGTTTTGTTTTTAGTCCTACTTTTTGTCCAGGTACCCTCCTCACAAGAGTATCAAGCTACTCATGTGGGGAACTGGTATAGTCACTAATCACTTGACCATGGAACAGGTAGTACTGGTTTACATGGTAGCAGTAGGAGTTCTCTTCAGCCTGTGATGAGATTCATGACCCGACTTGAAGTCAGTAAGTAGATATTGTATAAAGGTGAAATTCATACTTGTAGTCAATATAGAATAAATCAGGAGGTATACTAACGCACAGGGATGAGTTTAAAAAAGTTGGTGTTATTATTATGCTGGCATTTTGCCTATCCAACTGCCGGAGATATTCTTAAAGCACACAATACTCCAATTTCTCAAAGGAGGACAATGTATACATTACTTTATTGTGAAATATTGTGCTATAAATAGGTTCAAGTCTAAACGTACCATTTGCAATAAAGTCATAAAAATTATAATTGAAGCTGCTCTACAAATATTCCTAACAAATCCTACCATAGTTGCAAACATTGGCATAATTTTTTCAAAGTGAAATTAATTAAGATCTACTAAAGATCAATAATAAATCTACAGTAGCTAACAGGATTAGCTATTTTATCTGTTGCATACCATTTGCAAGCACTTTCAATTATAATGATTTAATAGAAATACTATCTCTGCTAAAGCTAGAAAAGTACAATTTTAAGTGTAAATTTCTTCTCTGAAGAAAATTGACTTGAGAATTGTTATATGCTATTTTTATTTTTCTCATCTCAGAAAAGCTTTTTGATCTGTACATCAGAAATGCAGGAAACTGCCTATTGTTTTAGTAACACGGATAATTAAATTCTCTGTAGGAAATTAAAAAGTATTTATGTAAGTAATAATTTGATTTTCTATGTTATCAAATCTCTACAATAATTTATAAAATAAAAAGTAGGATAACATTGTTTGCTACATATTTTCACACACTATTCTCATGAGTCATGCATACATAATTTATATTATATACAAGTATCCTGTGATTGAAAGATTTCTCCTCTTCTTGAATGTGAATGCCAGTATAATGCAGATTTTTCCCATGGGATGATCCAAACTCATTCCTGCAGGTTAATGAAATTCCTTAGTTATAATGTGCTCTGCTAACTACATGCAAATCTGTATGTAAAAAAAACTTCTAAATTTCTATTGACAAGTAGTGATATTGGTCATACAAATGCCTCACATTCTTGTGACCCGACAATGCATCTACAACAAGGAGCCTTTGCAGCACATTAAATTACACGACAGAAAACTATAAAAAAAAAAAAATTAGTTGACAGTACAATTATCTTACAGTGCGTAAAATATTTCATTGCCAGCAGAGTTAATTGCTCAATTAACTTCTTCCACCTATTTCTTCCTCAAGCTACAATATTTTCACTACAACAATCACAGTCTTATTTAATGCACTTAGTTAACATACAATGCAAATCTCAATGCACATTTACTACTCTATGGCAGCAAACTTACTGATAAAATCCTGGTGTCAGCAAAATGAAACTTAAGTCCAATGATAAAGAATGAAAAACATTGTTTCAGTGATTCTCTCTTACAACAAAACAGCAATAGCAACCAAAACTAAAACTGTTTTATTCAGAAGATACTACTGACTCTCAATCATCGATCAATCTTAGAAATTTCTTATTCTTTATGAAATACAGAAAAAAAAATATGAAGTCTTTTAAAGGAAATGACAATTGTGATTATAATATGTTTAAAAGAAAAGCAATTTCTCATACACACACATATATTTCCACAGGTGTGCCTATGTAAATATAATATGCATATGTCTTGTATGTATAGTTTTATACAGTTATGTTTATGTATGCATCAGTAATTGTACAAGCATGTTTGTGTTTGACTGTACCAAATTATGAAATCATTTACTCTATATTTTGTTATTTGGGAACTGTGGAAATTCATCTGAACATACCAGAAAAGAACAAAACATGCTACTGAAGACATTTTACAAATATTAAATAAGCTAATATATTTTTTTAACTCTAGCTTTATCACCGTTTACAATTACAATTGAGATTAAAGCAAGAGTTTTAAGATTACTTATGAAATGGTTGGTGTTTTGTTTGTTGGTTTAAAACCACATTGAAAGTAACATGATATTCAGTCTCATTATAGATATTTTCAGATAATCCACAATAACCAATGCTATAAATAACTGTATAACCTACAATAAATTGTAAAACAATATACCATGAAAAAATAACCAGATATATGCTCCACACCAGACATATATTCTGTGAGTCCTAACTTTCAACCTAATTGCAATTATTGCCAAATAATTTGAAGAAAATTCACAATCTTTATCTTGATTTACTATACAGCAAAAGTTCTGCCTAGCTATAATATTGTTACAAGAGGCAGCAAAGAAAGCTATCAGTATAGAGCATATAAAAAGAGTTCAATATGAGTTGCCTCCTTTCAATGTACATCAGCATGGAAAACGTACATTACATTACCCCCCCCCCGCCAAAAAAAAATATTTTCATAATATAAATATGACAAGAATTATTTAAAAAAAAAAGAATTTAAAACTGAAGATTTTTATCAAATAAAATTCCTTGGAGATCGAAACTCCATAAATGAAAATGGAGTACTTTAAATTAGTGTTTTCATATCCTATGGACCAATATTAATGAAAATGCATCAATTTAGAGCTAACTCAGAAATAACTGATATTTTTGTAAGACAGAATTTGACCAAGTTTTTTCTTTGTTGTTTCAAACTGAAGCTTACCACCAAATTTGTAACATTCCTAATTAAGATATATTGTTTGTTCAAGAATACCTAACTTACAGAATGAATTAAATAAGACATAAAAAACATGAATATTTATAAAGTTATGTTTAGAACTTTACCTTCCATAAATAAGGCAAAAGACTAAAAGGAAAATTGCATTGAAGAAAATATGTTTGAAAGGCAAAATCAAAATAAGTGATGTAAATTTGTTTCCTTTTTTTATCTCTGATATATGAGGTTATGTGCAAATAGATTCAAATAAAAGTCTTCAGAGTTATGGATACAATTAAATGGTTTTTAAATAATACATTTCATAAAAGAATTTCAAGAAAAATTTACTCCTCAGCTAGTGTGCCTTAAATAAGTTGGCTGTATGTGGTTGCAAGAACAGAATATCTATAAACATTTCTATAAATTAGCATAGTTGACCTTCTTCCAAATTGGAAGTTGAATGTTAAATACAATTTCACTCAGGACAAAATAATTAAGTTGAATTATATTAAATATATACAAAATCAAAACAAAGTATATAAAACAGCTAAAATTCTATAAAAGGAAAGTAAATACCAAAACCATAAAATTAAATTTCCAATTGATATCTGCGAAAATGAAAATAAAAGCAATTAATTATAACTAAAAAATGCTAAGAATTGCATTTGCTTTAGAATATATTTAGTGATATTTTCCTTTTTATAAAACTGCATTGAAGAATTTTTATATTTCCAGGAGGAGTACTGTCATCTATTAATTTGTCTATATGTATATTAGTATTTAATTATGTGTAATTTTTCCATGCATATAGATGCCATTCTATGAATTACTGCATTACTTTTATAGCAGAGATGTTTAAACATTTACACATCGCAAAGCAAAAATCCATAAATGTATCTAATATAAGTCTCTATTGCATGCTTTTAATAATCATGAGCAGTAGATAAGCAGGATTGGTAGGGGAACAGAAAAGTGATTTGTGGTATTTAGTTACATCATTTCACATTCTGAGTTCAAATCAAATCTCAATGGTACAAGCTTTACAGTTTGCCCATGCAAATACATACTGAGGTCAATCTAATCAACTATACTCCTACCTCAAATTTATGGCTTTGAACCAATATAATTTAAATGAATAATTACACTGGACAACATTGTTTCAGTAATTTTCTATTGCATGAGATTTTTTTTATTGATTCTGTCTTTTTGGGGCTAATTTCAAATCTGTAATTGGTTTTGCTCTTCAAGCTCTAGTTTTCTTGCAGTTTGAAGATAAACTTCATTTATAGTTAAATTTGACATATATCATATATCCTACTTATAAAGAATTGATAATTGTGTTTTTTCAGATCTGATCATGACTTTTTCAAGTAGACATAGATGTGTGAATAAACCTGATGGCTTCTGCTATGTCTGTGGACACTGTTATTTTTGTATTGTCAACACAAAAGGCATTGGCAAGAAAAATAGGCATAAGAAAAATATGCATAAAATATCTTATCCCAATATTCTTTCAGCAATTAGACCTGTTATGCACTCTGAGACACTCCTAATTCCTGCTTTCCTTGGGTTTACCTTTCCTGAAGTTAAAGCTAGAAAACAAGAGTATGAGGATGAAAACGAAGATCAAGAAATTATTTCAGAATTCCAGGACCCTCTTTTGGTACCAAACAAATCAACTGCTCAACAGTTTAGTCAAACAGAACAGAATGATTTAGTGCATGATTTGGAATTCTTCAGGAAGTTCTAGTTTTCAGGCTGCAAAACAAAAAAAACATCTACTTGACCAAAATGCACAAGTTTCTTATTTTCAAAAACGAGACCAGATTTTTGTATCATTTTTTTCAGAAGAAAAACACTTTGTTTACTGCCAAGATAATCTTAGTCTTCTCCATGATTTAGATATCTTCTCATAAAGTTCAACTGACTGGCAACTATTTCTAGATAGTTCTAAGTGCAGCTTAAATTGTGTTCTCCTACACAATGGTAAGGTTGGTGGAGTTGTCCCAGTTGGTCACGCAGTGCATTTGTTTGAAGAATACAATGTGACATGAGCATCAAACTCCATCTCCTCCATAGTCACCTCGACCAATTCTCTGTAAACCTTGGAGATGTAAGCGATGAACAAGGACAGAGCTTCAACCAAGACCTCAGGACCATGGAAAATAATTATCAAGGGTTATGGAAAAAAACATGATGGCAGACTACTGCTAGAGCATAAAATGAGATTTCCCAGAGAAAGTCTACAAACACAAGAGTTTCAAGTGCAAATTCTCGCCTGAATAAAATCTATTTGTATTTTAATTTCCAGACTAATCAGTTTCTAAATTATATACACCTATCATTTGTATATAATATATATTTTCAGCTGAAAAACAGATGGCAAAATAACTGGCACAAGATATCATTTATTTTACTCAACATCAGAATAAGAAATATTACTTTTATAGCCTAATTCTTATGGTGGTATGTTAACTCATATATATGAATAATGCATAGATATTTGCTCTTTTCCACTTAGTTTGAAGCTAGTATAACTCGAAAAGTATCATAAAGATTACATCATATCATGGGAAATATTTGAAATTTGGAAAATATAGGAAAACCTCAATTGCAAAGTCTAAAGCTTATAGAGAAAAACCAACTTCATATTTGAACTCAAATTAGATAATACCAATTGTAGGTATGAATGCAACAAAAATTTTGTTGGTCAGTGTTATGGGTAATCAGTTGGCAAAATTGGAAAAGCAACTGGCACATATTCTGAGTTTAAATCTTATCTTGCTCAACTTTACTATTCATCCTTATGGAATGACAAAACATTGGATCGATATAATTGAATATACCCTTCACTCCAAATTAGTGGCCTTATGACTAACAGAATTCATTCAGAAAGATCACTGGTAGTATACTTACATTACTAAACCAAGACTAATATATCATACAAGTACTGTTTCTCAACTCGAGAAAGAAATATGTCTTCTATAATTTCAGAAATTCTGTTCAGTATGTTTGGAATAATTGATTAAGTTTAGCACTGTTTGTACATAATTTGAATTCTTTTAGGTAACTGAATGAAAGAAAACAGCGAGAAGAGATTTCACCAGAAAGCAGTTCTGGGGAGACAATAAGAAAATGTTTTAACAAGGTATCTGGTTGAGACAAGTGAATGATGAGAGAAGTCCATCAAGTGAGCTTTAGATGATGTGATATAGTTCAGCAAGTTTAGGGAGGCAAAGACCGTTGCAGTAACATTGGAAATAGAGAGGGAAGAAGAAGAGAGTGAGAGGAGGAGAAATAATGCATGACTCAAAGGGCCAGTAAATGTAGTTAGTAAGTACGGTTTTATCTATGAAAATTGAAAAACTTTTCTTGAATAATGCCAATAATATATATTCTTATGGGAAGTGTTTTAGTTCTTTATGAAGTGCTATCAGACAAAATATTTTTACTATATCTTTGCGCTGAACACCAATTTCTTTGTACCATTGTATTAGTCAAGATAATGATTTTGATATGATAGAAGACTTACCTATACTACTATGACCACACCAGTTACCATATAAGGTCATAAGCTACAACTAGCTCCATAGACATTGCAACAGCGAAATAAAAGATAATGTAGTAGACTGAGAGAGCATGATAGAGTGAAAATCTAAAGTGAGAATGAAAGAAATGATACCCTGCACTTTGGTCAAACAAGACATAAACAAAGGAATAAAGAATGTAAGGGAAACAGAGACAGAGAAAAGGAAATTAAATGCAAAACTTCGAATAAGAACTGACCAATACACCAAATACAATGAAGTAGGGTATCAGTGACCATGTCAGAGATGCATATGAAAAGACTTTGATATTTAACAATTCTTTCATAATTTTACTGGTTTCAGTAATTCAGCTTTCAAGGATTTAGTTGATCATATCAACCCTAGTACTTATTTCAATCTGCTACTTACTCTATTGATTTCTGTTTATCAGACTACAAAATTACAGGTGAACAGGAACACAAACATGGGCACACACACGTGTATGTGTACACTTGTACATCTGTCCCACCCATGTTAGCATGAAAGGCAGACGTTAAACAATGATGAGGATGATGATGATGATATATATATACACACACACACACATATATATATATACAGATATCTTATGCAGTGTGGAAGGGAACCGATTGCAATGGTAAGATTATGTGAAGCATATGGATGAGGACAGCTATACAAAGAAGTACCAATAGCTTAAGTGTATGAAACTTATGGAAGAGGACCCAAGAAGACATTGGGTGAAGTAATGAAGACTGATCTCAGGAGTTTGAGTCTTATGAAGGAGATGACAAAGGACCAGGATGATCGGCCATAAGCAAAGCTCAAGAAAACCTGCCAATCTTAGAGAAACTGAGATTTAGGAAGCATAATGTTTGTATACGTGGTGGGGCCCTAACCTATTTTCTTTATTGAAGCTTCCCTCCCAATCCTCACTCTCAATCACTGATCTCTCCATCACTTGACTAACTGCAATATTCTGCAGCTGTTACTCAACGAGAGTAGAAGCACATATTTAATCACCTTTTCTGATACCAGTTATCTTTCTAACAATCTGGAACCCCTTTACTTGACTTCCCTCATTCATTGTCCCTCTTCACTCACATTTTACATTGATCACCCTACTTTCTAATCTTCCAAAGTAGATCTCCTCTCTTTCCACTGAACCCTTCCTGTTCATTTGCTCATATAACTATACATCTCTCACTCTCCCCATGCACTAAGTTTTTGTCTCCACTCACACTCTTGCAACCTACCTATTTACACCTTATATCTTTCCTCTATCCTGTTACTCTTCACTTTCCTGTACTTCTAATAATCACCTAATCCCCCAACCTTCTCCTTCCAGCTCAGATGTGCCCTTCATTTCTCCTCCACCATTCACTACATTCACTACTTCACATTTTCCAATTCCTAGTCATCATCTATTCTCTCCTGCCTTCCAAACAACTCATACTTATCACCAACATGCCCCGTCTTCTTGACCCTTCACCATTCAGTAGATTTTCAACCCTATTCCATCACTAACTATCCCTCACTCTCTCTATACATTCTAACTACCTCCATGCAGTCTTCCTTCCTTTTCTTCTGCTCCAGGGCCCACCCTCACATACCTTGTCACCACTATCTTTATTTCGCTTCCCAGCTTCACACTGATTACTCTCACTGATTCTTGTGTAATGTGAGAAGCCATGTCTCTCCTCTACAGCAAAAAAATCCTGTTCCATCTTCTTCTTTCAGACTCTAACCTTTCATCATCTGACATAAAGCTATCTCCCTCTCCACAGCAGCACCACTCAGTTGATGGGGATTTTAGTCACATGAGCTAAGTAGTGACATCTACAATGCTTATATAACAAAAAGAGCACTCAACAAACTCTGTAAAGTGGTTGGCCTTAAGAAGGGCATGCAGCTATAGAAGCCATTCCAAAGTAGACATCGAGGCATGATGCAATCCTCTAACCCCTCAGATCCTGTCAAACCATCCAATCCATGCCAGCATCGAAGATAGATATCTAAAAAAATGGTGATAGCATTTAAGCACTGCATAATTTTCATGAACCCAATTCCACCCACAAGAGGCCACGGTAGAAGATAATTGCCCAAATATGGTGATATAGAATATTTTATTATTATTTTGAAAGAACAGGTAAACTGAAAGAATGAGCTGTTTTTGTGGAATTTTTTTTCTAGTTCTTTATGTTCTGAGATCAAACCATACTGGGGTTAACTTTGCCTTTCATCCGTTTGAGGTTTATAAAATGAAGTACTAGTTAAGTACTGAAGTCAGTGTAATCAACTAAATCCCTCCTCCTAAAACTGTTGATCTTTTAACAAAATTTGAAATAATTATTTTGAAATTATGGCATCAAACATGAATGTAACAGTGTACGTAAGTTTTACATACACTTTACATACATAGTATGACTATTCTCGAAAATTATCCCAAATGAAATCACTTGGCAAACAAATACAACTTGGGAATCAATATATATATATATAATCCTCAGCTACTGCATAAATTCACTGAAGATTATACTGTGCAAATTCCCAAACTCCAACCTGAAATCATAAGAAAGATGTAGCAATAAATTTTCTATATATCTCTTTATTTATATATCTATTTATCTAACTATCTACACACACCCACACACACACACACACACACACACACACACACACAAACACAAACACACACACACAAACACACACAGACACACACACACACACACACGAGTGGCTGTGTGGGTAAGTGTTCCCAACTACTGCCTAAGATGGCACACAGTGGGACTGAATCCAAAATTCCTGTGGTTCGAAGTTCAGTCCCACTCTACAGGCAAGTGTCTTCTTATGAGTGGATGTGACAGACAGAAAATGAAAGAAGCTTTTAGCATTTATAATACATAAGTGGCCACAATCACAAAACTAAAAATAGTCAATATGTTGTATAGAATGATTCCAAGTGAAACCTTCACTCAAATTCTCTTTAACTGAATAATGCTTTGTGTCACGTGAAACTTAAATCAGCCCTATTTATGCACTACATTCACACACACACACACATTGGACAGGTATAGACACAAGCTTGCTATGGACAGGTATAGACACAAGCTTGCATATTTCTGTGGAAATATGTTGCCTTGTTTTATGAAACTGTGCACACAGATAATATTTACTATTCACATCTTAGATTATCTTACCTAAATTATGACAGTGTACCTTGACATTGTTGTATCAGTTTGAAACCCGAAAACTATTCTTTCAGTGATTCAGCAACCATAAACAAAGCTATATAAAACACAGAATGTTATTATATTCACATTATATTCCAAAATTAGCCAATAAATAATAATTGCATTTAATATCATTCTGTACAATCATACACAAACATGTAAACACGTAAAGATATGCTTACAGAACCACATATGGATGGACACATTTACATACATGGACATGCACGTCCTGCAAACAAACTCCTACCTTCAAGCCATCTATGTACATGTAAATACACACATATCTAATGAGGGGGCATCCACATGGTTACTGATGAATTAATATCTTTAAATATTTGCTTCTAATCTGGCAGGTATATAGAAAATCTAAATATAAAATCAGATGCCAAAGTATTTTTACCACTCACATCAGATAGAGTAAGACAGCCTAGGAAGCCAAGTCACCTTGAAGGTGACCGTCCACCAAAAAGGTTGACAAATTCTATTTGATTACAGGTATTGTAATATGTCTGTAGTCAAAATGCTCTCATCCAATGAAGTGACACAGCTCCCTCACTAGAATAAAGATAATAATAACAATAAAACGCACGTAAGTTTTAGAAAAGCTTCAACTATTTTAAGTGTTCCATATAGATTGAACTTACAGAATATGTATTAGATTGTATCTTTACATAGTCTCACCCAGTCAAGATTATTATTTAACTATTCAGTAACATAACCCAGTGCACTAATAACTACAGGCAATTAAATAAAATTATAATTTGGGTAAAGTTGTAAGGTTTTTGAAATGTTTTTTCAAACATATTCTCAATCTTATTGATTTTTAAGTACCATATTATAATTGTGATACTGTAAAATTGATGACTACTTCATTAGTTTCTTATAATGAATTCAACTCTTGTTTATATCTTAGAGTGGAAATAAAATCACTTGACATAATACATGAGTAAAAAAGCTTTGAGTAAAACCACAATGAGATAATGGCTTATGGAAATTACCATTCAACATAAGAAAATATTTGAACAGTAGTTACATTTTCTCTTATTGTTAATGTTTTAATCAAAGGGAGAAGGATGCTTTCTACAGTGACCCCAATATTACTGGGGGAAAAGTGACTCATAACAATAGGAAGCAGAACATCAATACATCCAGTTATCCCCAGACTGGGAATCTAGTCTAAAATACTTACCACAGAATGACCCTGTTGAAGGTACACGAAAGCTAAGTGGGAGTGTTAAACCATATGATAAGGTTGTACCCAAGATGGTACATCTTTTATGTATATCAGAGAAACGGATGCTCTTAATCTAATACAGGAAACTAAAGAGTTATTAGACAACCTTGAGTCATAAAATAATGCATTTAAAAAGAGACATGATATTTTACTTTATAATATTCTTGCTTACTTCAGGACTTCATCTACACCATCATCATCATTTTAACTTTCACTTCTCTATGCTAGCATGGGCTAGTCTAAATCCATTGAGGTAGCTTTTTTCTATGTCCAGATGCTTCTTGCAATGACAACCCCCATTTTTTCAAGCAAGATATAATTCCCCTCATCCTTTAAACAAGATCAGCACAATGGCTGGACATGTTTTGATAGAAGATTGCAATCATTCATTGTTTGTTTATGATAAGCACACAACGTCAAGATAAGCACACACACACACACACACACACACACACATACATACACACTCGCATGCACACACAGCAGGCTTCAGCAGTTTCTGTCTCCCAAATTCACCTACAAGAATTTGGTCAGCCTGGGACTATTGTAGAGGTTAGTTACGTGGTGATATTGATCCCAAAACTACGTGGTTGTGAAGACTTCTTACTGATACAGCCATACCTGCACAGAAAGACAGATATAAAACACATACGCCTATGTGCGGTTGTGTGATAAGAAGCTGGCTTCTCAGCCACATGGTCTTGGATTCAGTCCCACTGTGTGGCACTTTAGGCATGTCCTACTATAGTCACAGGCCAACCAAAGCCTTGTGAGTGAATTTTGGTAGACAGAAACTAAGAGAAGTCTGTCATATATATATATATATATATATATATATATGTATGTATGTATATATATCTATGTGTGTCTTTGTGTCAGTGTTTGTTCTCCACCATTGCTTGAGAAGTGGTGCTGGTGTGTTTATGTCCCCATAACTTAGTGGTTTGGCAAAAGAAACCAATAAAATAAATACTAACCTTCAAAAATAAGTTCTTGGGTTGATTTTTTTTATTAAAATCCCTCAAGGCAGTACCTCCACCTCACCTTCAGTCATATGACTTAAAACAAGTAAAAAGAAAGATATATATATATGTATATATATATATATATATATATATATGTATATATATATATATATATATATATATATATATATATATATATATATATATGAATAAATATATAAGGCACATGAAGCATCATTGAATGAAATATGTGTGTGTACAATACAATTGTATTTAACACATTTGTATACACTCAGACATGGTTAAGATCTTTCAGGGTGGAAATATGGTTTCACCCATATTACCTATGAAAAAGATTTTCTGAGACTATTTCTATGGTGAAAGGTCTTCCCACAGCTAAATATGTACAAATACATTAAATGGTGGGGGAGTGGGGTACACACACATATATGTATGTTTTCATCTAATGTATGTGTATGCACCATTTATCTCTTTTACTGCTGTTACAATAGTCTCTGTACCTCTGGACTTGCTGTGAGTACAAAATTCCAATTACCTGACTTGCGGCATTGATCTTATTTGTTATTCACTAGACTTACCCAAAGCCGTTTTAAGTAGAGTTGCACTCTCTAAAACCATTTTCCAGCACAAATTTTCCTTTCACTAACAAACATACCAAAATTCAAACTGAAGATTAACTATTGTCACTGTTATTCTTTGCAAAGGAGTGTCTGAAAAGGCTATGGATAGAGAAAAGCCATAGAAATAATACATATGTGTATATATGTATGTATATATATATATATATATATATATATATATATATATATATATATATATACACATATACAGAGAGAGAGAGGGGGGGGAATCACACATATATATAAGCACAAAAATGGTTGTGTGATTATGAAGTTCACATTGTAATAACGATTGCAGGGTTTAGGCTACTGCACTCTGGCCAACTAAAATAATGCGAGTGTATTTGGTAGAAAGGAAACAGAAAGCAAACTGTTGAATATATGTATACACACACTCTCACAAATATATGCATATATATATATACATACATACATACATATATATATATATATATATATGTATATATATATATATATATATATATATATATGGGAGAATTTACGAAAAAAACAACAACAGACGAGGACAGGTGATGTAAACAACAAAAGGATGTATTAGTTTAACGCTCGGGAATAGAGAAAGTCTTTAACATTTCGAGCTATGCTCTTCAACAGAAAGAATATGGAGAAAACAAGGAGAAAAACACGGAGTGTGTGTGTGTGTGTATATATATATATAAAACTAACTTTGATAGGTTTCGGCCAGTATAGGCCCAGGCCATGTCTAACTCAATAGCACCACCTGGTGAAGTCTTTTCATCATATATGGGGCACCATGGCCCACTCTAGCAAAGAGTTATTATTGGTGGAGACATATCTGGGTGTAGGAGGTTGGTTTAGGATTTTTTAAAGAAATTTTTTCCAGTGAACTTTTGAATTTTAAGCGATCCATTTCCGTTTTGATGCATTTTGGTATGGTATTAAAGAGAGCTGGACCGGTAGAGGTAAAGTAGTTGTGATGTAATGTGTCCTGAATTTGATCTTTGTTGGGGGCTGATAGCACAGGGACCAAATCTTGGATGGATTTTAAAATTGATACCAACATCATTTGTGCAATATTGATGGAATATTTTCCACATCACACAAATGATGTAGTGCTCCTGGCAGCGTTGGAGAGAGGAGAGGTTGAGTTTTTTTAGTTGACCCCATCTCATGCCATCTATCTTTCTTGTTATTGACCTCTGGAGTGCTTCCACTTTCAAAATGAGTTGCTTTGTATGGGGAGACCACAGTGGGCAACAGTACTCAAGGTGGAGTTGGGCAAAAGTAGAGTAGAAAAGGATGATGGTGTAGGCATCTCTAGACCAGAAAGTTCTCAGGATCCAGGAGCACACCTTGTGGGCCAAGTTAACCTTGCTGTTTAAGTGGGAACTCCAGCTTAGATTGTTATCAATTACTCCAAAATCTCTGGTAGTGTTGGACGATACTAGGGAGTATGTGCAACTCCTTGTCTTAAAGTCATGTTCTAGCTGCAAGTAAGCAGTGCTCACAATTTCCACTCTTCAGTGGAAACATTAAGCTGCTTGTATTTGAAGAACTAAAGGAAATATCAGCTTTCTTGGAAACCTGATAATTGGTAACAAAAAGTACATCCAACTATAGAAAATCTTTCTCATCAAGTTTCATCTCATTTTTGCAAGTATGAAACAAGGGATGTTAAACTGGTGATGATAATATATGATAGACTCTTAGTCAACATGATTGAAAAATATGCTCCTTATCTCATGATTGCAAAATATGTTCCTTCTCTACACAACCAAAAACCCATATAATATAATAAACCCATATAATATAATAAACCCATATAATATATCTTTTATGTGTTTCAGTCATTATACTGCAGCCATGTTGGGGTACCTCCTTAAAGAATTTTTAGTTGAATGAATCAACCCCAGTAACTATTTTTGTAAAGCCTGGGACTTATTCTATCAGTACTTTTTGTCAAACCACTAAATTATGGGGATATAAACACACCAACACTAGTTATCAAATAGTGGTGGGAGAAAAACATATACACAGTGACACACACAAACATGCACACATACAAAGGGATTCTTTCAGTTTCCATCTACCAAATCCACTCACAAGACTTTGGTCAGTCTGAGGCCATAGAAGACACTTGATGAAGGTGCTACGCAATGGGACTGAACCCAGAAACAAACTTCTTACCACACAGTCATACCTATATATATATATATATATATATATATATATATTGCATAATTCTTGTGGTTGTTATGCTTTTTAAAATTAATTCATCTGATATGGAAAAGCAGGACCTATATACTGTTCATACTTTCTTAGACTCCAGATAAGAATGGCTTATTTAAATTAAGATGATAAAAACTCAGTTAAAATTTTATGCATGTGTATGTTGTTGTTTGTTCCTTCTCAAGCCATACCTGGCTCATAAGGGCTGGTTTCCCAGTTTCATTGGCGTATAGGTTCCCCACTTGGATGGGACACCGGTCCATCACAGATGAGCTGCAAGATGCAGGAGGAAAGAGTGAGAGAAAGTTGTGGCAAAAGAATCAGCAGAAGTTTGCCATTACTTTCTACTGGAGCCATGTGGAGCTTAGGTGTTTCACTCATAAACACACACACCACCCAGTCTGAGATTCAAACCCACGATCCCTCGACTGTGAGTCTGCTGCTCTAACCACTAGACCATGTGCCTCCATGCATGTGTATAGGTGGAGGAAAATATATGTTAGGAGAAAACGGCATCTGTGTGGGTGTGTGTGTGTGTGTGTGTGAGTGAGAGAGAGAGAGAGAGCGAGAGCGAGAGAGAGCGAGAGCGAGAGAGAGAGAGAGAGAGAGAGCGAGCGAGAGAGAGAGAGAGCGAGCGAGAGAGAGAGAATGAAGGAGTGAAGACTTCATCACAGGCCTTGATAGAAAGACCAAACAAGGTCTTCTGATGAAAGACTTTATTGATGAATAGATAACAGATAATGAAGGGTGCAATTACAAAATACTCTGTTGGCTCCAGTATGTAAGAGAAACACATTTTATTTACTTTAGAAGAGGACATGTATACAGTAATTAGATTTGAACATGGTAATGTTCCACAAAGCATAGAATTTTATTTTCAACACTGTAAGACCAATAAATTATATAAATATAAATGATGTAAATATCTCTGAATATTATAAGCTTAAAAACTCGTTCATAAATATCTATAATTAATACCAGATAAATGAGGGTTGATATATTACTTTCAAACTTGTTTATGTTTCCTTATTTTCCTTATTCTACATTCCTTATTTAGCAATATTTCCAAACCAATTATAAAATATCAGTTGTGCACTAGTAAGATGTTTTCTTGCTTTAGTATAGTGAAAAATAAAATAAAAATTAAACTGGATCTGAATGAAGCATGTAGCCTACAGTAAAAAAGAAAAAAATTCACTTGAGTTGAATTACTAATTTGTCTCGACATTTTCAAAATGCATAGCTGTTTCTTTTTTATTTTTTATGTTGTAATCAATATCACATTATTTCTAAGTCTCTTCAAATTTCACATACTCCCCAAAATTATTTTGTTTCTTAGCCAAGTACATCTAGTGACGAGCCATGCAATCTAATTTTAAATTCAGTAGTATCCATTTCAATGCGAACAAAAAGTTGTTCTAGGTTGCAATTTATAAAAAGAAAATGAAACTACTTTTGAAATTATGATTTTTAAAGAACAATATAGAAAAATTTATTAAAAGAATGATCTCTAATAACTTTACACAAGCAAACTTCATGAAGAGCTTAGGATTTAAAATAAGTTGTTTCAAAATAAGTTTAACAATAAAACATAAATAGAATTAATTTATAAAATCTATTAAAGTTGAATAAAGTTTCTTCATCTGTTTTTATAGAAAAGAACATACCAGGAAATAATTCCTTCAAACTATAATTGTTAAGATTCTTTACATACTGACATACTGAAGGTATAGAGAGAGCTAAGCAGTGCATTTGTTTTGTCAATATTTTACTTTTACAATTCTTTTATCTATCTCACTACTTCCTCTAGATCATTCTTCTCTAGACATGTATCATTATTGTTAATAATGTATCATGCACAATTTCTCAATATTCAGTTATCAATCCTTTTCAGATTAGTATAATGTAGAAATAAGAGGATTGTTATAGCTAAAAGAATGTATATCTAAGAACATAGAATGTAACCCAACTTGCTTGAAAGGCATGAGAATATGATATCATACAAAAGTTAAAAGTTAATCAAATGCACGATTGTAGATATACTAACATTTGTGAGAATGTGGAATATAAAAAAAAAGCTTTCAAACTGTGAAATAGAATCTTGTTGATGAAGATATTCAAAATAAGGGGCTACTTGTTTTCAACGATAAAGAGAAAAAAGATGCATACAAGAGTTACCATATGAGATTACTCTAATCAACTGGGAAAGAAATCGCCTTATCACAATAGAAATACTAGAATAATTAGATATAGGGACTAGACAAAATGTCCAAGAAAAGACTGATACAGAAAGAGGCAAATGGATTGTAAAAACCTCTCAGTTTTTGAGATGCTGAAGGTTCTAAAATTATCTGATATCATGTTAATCATTCATTTACCTAATTTGGCTGTGTAATCTTGAGTAAAACAGCCTTAGAGGTTACAATAGGCAAAATCTAAGAGTATCAAAGTGATTCTGAAAAAGAAAATGGTTCAAGCCATATAGGAAAGAACTAAGTTAAAAGAACTAATGAAGTTTGCAAGCAGAGTCTCCAGTATTCTGTATGAGACAGCTCCTAGACAGAAGCAGACTCAATCCAAAATATGTTCCACTATTACATTAATTTAGCTTTTGAATTTTTGATTACATTCAGATGAATATCATCCATCTAATTAATACTTCAGTCAGATTGCCCTCAAATTGCATAATTGTTTAAATGAGAAAAGTGCACAATGAATAATGCAACCCAAGATACGTTTGTTATTAGACTGAATGATCACAGCTGCAATGTGCTTGATCATGATGCAATAAATATGTGCAATCCTTCATTCCATGATTGTGACATTGTAGAAATTCATTCTCTTTCAAGTTATTTTACAACACTAACCTAAAAACTGTAGAGTAAATATTAAGGAATTTTTTTTTTTTTGACTGAAATAATGCATCTAATAGCTATTTTTTAATTTGGAGCAACTAGCTTAATATCTAGAGTGCAACGAATTGAAAAGTTTAGAGGACAGCTGTTCTCCAAAGTTTCAAATACACACACACAAACATACGCGCGCACGCACGCACGCACACACACACACACACACACACTCTCTCTCTCTCTCTCTCTCTCTCTCTCTCTCTCTCTCTTTCTCTATCTCTTTCACTGTCTCCTCTCTCCCCATCTCTCTCTCCTCTCTCTCTCTCTCACGTTCCCTCTCTCATTTGCTTGCTCAGAAACTTGGACAGCTAAGTCAGAGAATATGCCATAATTGGTAAGAAATGACTACATTATAAGATATTAAATGTTCTATTCTAACAGAAGAGTCATATTAAGAACAAAGTGAGAATGTTCTTGGGTAATATAATCATCAGACAATACATCCAAGGGAGATGACTGCTCTGGTACAGATAATATAACAGCAATGAATAAGAGTCGATATGGGACAAATGTCCATATGGCAGAGGACAGGGCTTGAAGTAGAGATAGCCTGAAGCATACTTCAGATGATCAGATCATATGTCAGAAATGGAAAATGAAATGCATACAAATAAGATATATGGCTATTCAATACATACAAGTAGGAAAAATCAGACGTTAAACATCAGAATATTTGTTTCTATTTTTATTAATTTTTCAAGCAACATAATGAACAAAATTTGACTTCATTCTAAAGAATTTAGTATAGTGATTATAAATCAGATTTTTATACTGTGTCTTTATGTGGGTTTTTTTTTTTTTAATTCCAAATAAAACCAGTGCTATTTGCCATTTGTTATTGAATGAAACATTTAATTTTAGGCAGGATTGCAACAAATTAAAACTGAGTAAACATATAATGATATATTTCTTATCTTAAGGCAGTGAGCTGGCAGAAATGTTAGCACACCGGGCAAAATACTTAGTAGTATTTCGTCTGTTTTTATGTTCTGAGTTCAAATACCACTGCAGTCGACTTTGCCTTTCATCCTTTCGAAGTAGATAAATTAAGTACCAGTTGCATACTAGGTCGATCTAATCGACTGGTTCCCTCCCCAAAACTTTCGGGCCTTGTGCCTAGAGTATAAAAGAATATATTTCTTGTCTTACTTCTTCTTTGATATGACATGGTATTAATGATTATCTGCTTATATTTGTTTGAGGATTTACTTTCACAATAGACTTCCAAAACTGAGGGGACCTATGATCAGAACTATTTCAGTTTTGACTATCCTAACTTTTTTGGATTGTGTAGGATATATTATCTCATGCACTTTTTGCTTACTTAAGACTTAAGACAATAGGGTATGATATGAGAGAGCTTTACAATTTCTAGCTTCACAGTACAGTGAAGCCTAAAAATTACTTTGAGGATTTTATTTTAGATTTAACCTTGCTGTCACTTAGTAAAGGGAAAACTGAATAAGAACTGACAAGCTTAAAATGCATTTTATTAAAAATATAATAATCAATCAAATAAATTATTCTAATTGCATTCATATTTATAACTATAACATAATGATACAGCTTTAAATATGAAAAATCAAACGCAAATGATGCTTACATTTAGTTATGTTCTTAAATAAGTATGTTAATTCTGTTTTAAGCAAACATGATGTACACCTTCCAGTATAGGAAAGAGATTTGGATGATATTTAATTATAGTAGAAATATGTTTCTTTCCAAATATGGGAATATTTATCTGTAATGAGATATATTGAATAAAATTAATTGCATCACAAACTGCACAAAATTTCTCGCATTGAAGGAGTGTTTTAAATATTGCAATTAATCCTCTTATCTTTTCATTCTTCGTATCTCAATATATTGATCTTTTGATTTCTAAATCCTACTACAAAATAGATGAATTATAACATAAATATCTATATATTGTGCTTTAAATTATAAGCAAAATTTTGTGCATGCTTCATCATTTATTGGAAGCAAATATTTTTACAGCTTTTAGAGAAGTTACCTCAGCAACGAAATGAACTTGTAAAAATAAAATACAAATAAAACAAACGGTCACATGAAATATGCTAAAGAAATATAAATATACTATCAACAAAATTCCTGTATTAGTACTTTTTAACAAATGCAGAAGTGTTGTGATTAAGAGTTTAAGGAACTTGGAAGCCTGAACTACTGTGTATAAGATATAAATCATATCTTTTACTTGTTTCAGTTACTAGATAGTGGCCATACTGAAGCACCAGCTTGAGGAACTTTTAGTCGAATGAATCGACCCCATGTACTTATTCTATCAGTCTCTTTTTGCTGAACCGCTAAGTTACAGAGATATAAA
This sequence comes from Octopus bimaculoides, assembly GCF_046866305.1. Taxonomy (NCBI): domain Eukaryota; kingdom Metazoa; phylum Mollusca; class Cephalopoda; order Octopoda; family Octopodidae; genus Octopus; species Octopus bimaculoides. The sequence continues at coordinate 82,796,372 of NC_142934.1, read as the reverse complement.
CACACCAACTCTGGTTGTCAAGCAGTGGTGGGAGACAAACACACACACAAACACACACACACACACACACACAGATATATATGACGGGCTTCTTTCAGCTTCTGCCTCATAAGGCTTTAGTCAGCTTGTGCTATAGTAGAAGACACACAGTGGGGCTGAACTCGGAACCATGTGGTTGGGAAGCAAGCTTCTTACTATACAGCTATGTCTGTGTCTATGTATTGTTTATTATCCTTAATTTTACATTTAAAGACCATGTTCTTGAGTCATTTCCATTTTCATTTAAACTATGCTGGATATTAAAATAGATAAAATAGAATTATTTTCTAAGTTTTCTTTTTCCCTCTTACTCTTATCCAGTGTGACTATCACAATGAATATGTCATTGATGTGCCATTTCTAAATAAATTAATTATAGCAGTAAATGTAGTTATATTTCTTCATTCTTATTGATTTTAATGAAGAAAAATTATAGATGGGTAAGGAAAAAGAGCAGTAGAATATGTATTTTTGGCTCTCTTATAAAAATGAATTATTTTTGGAAAATACAATATAAGGAATTGTTTTATTTTTCTCTTTTTACATAACATTTGTTTATTTTCCTCAGTACAAACTAGATATTATATTTGTATGTTCTTATATAGACTGATGCTTAAAACATTAAGTTTTGGACCCATTTTCATTGACTAAGAGAAATAGATTAAAGTACGTAGTTTTAATGCAAGGTAATAAAATATTTTTTATTTAAATTTGATGTATAAATGAATTTTATTCTTGAAAATTGTATTGATAGTCAAACATAGAATCATCCAAACTTAAATATTCATGAAACATTCTCAGCACTTTGTGAAATACAATCTTTATTCTTAATCATTAAGAAATAAGTATTTTAGATGTAGACATTCAAAAACTTAAAGGTATTTTGATGAATCAATAGAAACTCAAGCAAAGAGAGGCATCAGAAGACTATACATATAAACTACAAACAAAAGTCATCTATGTCACTGAAAATCTGATATGCAAGACACAATCATAAATAACAAAAATCAAAATATCAAAATGGCAACATAATCAATCTCCATCTAAAGCCCTTATGATAAAAACCTGTCAAAATGAAAGATTCCAACCAGCTATCTTGTTTGTTTTAACTTTGCTTCTTACCAAACTTTTCGACCTTGCTTTCTCAAGCCAACAAATGACCTTTATGAAGTTGCTTGGTCTGCTGGGCAGAATTTAAACTTGAAACTCTAGGAAACAAAACTAAATGATGTATTCTACAGATTCAACCATCTTAAATCAAAATAAAAATTTAAGAAAAAAAAACTTATACACTGGCATAGGGATATAGATGTAAACTGTGCGTCATGTACAGACTTATACTGTAGATCACAAAACCATGATTTTACTAATTACATTATGTAATGTCTTTTTTCATTAAGAAACGTGAAAGTTAATAGGTGGATTGAATAGACTGATTAATCAGAGATTTATGAAAGGTTAATTGCTTTAAAAAAATAATTTTGACTAGCTCTGTCAATATAATAATAGTTTATTTTGGCATGTAAATTTTTTTATTAAAATAATAATGATACCTTTCCCAAAGATTACATAACTAATTGCATATTAGCATGAATTTTCAAGTGTGTAAAATTTGTCTCAATGATATTAAATGATATTAAAGTGACTAGATAAAATGTTCAGATCTGTCCAATGTAGTATATATCTATGTGTGTACTTTTGCTACACTGTTTATAACATATAACAAGTTTTTTTTTTCTTTTGTATAATCTTCTTTGATATAATTTGTGTTTTACATTATCTTATAAAATAGCTGAATAAACTATTATCACTAATTTATTTGAATTTCAGAATTGACTCTTATTTTTTTCTTATTAATGACCACCAGTATGGTTTCCATAAAAATGAATCCACTGGTGACCTGCTTTCCTCCATCACACCCTCTAGACTCTAACTTTGGAGAAATTTGGATGAAATCAACGTTGCTAAATTCAAAATCAACCAAGCTTTTGATCTTCTTTGGCATGCAAATCTTCTACTGAAACTATTCACACATAGACTCCGCCTGTCTCATCTATTGATTCACTAGCTTCCTATCAGATCACATTATCATTGTGTGTTGATGGAGCACTTTTCCCCCTTGTTCTATCGACTCCAGCACACCCTAGGGTTCAGTTCTGTTCCAACTTTTTTTTTTTTTCTATACATCAATAACTTACCTGCTGCCACATCCAGCATTGCTTACTCTTATGCAGATAACACTATCCTTCATTCATCCCTAACATTCCCCAAGTATGTATCATTTACTCACAAGCTAAACACCACATGCCAAGCCCAAACTGATACCATGAGCAGAGACCTTGAATGCATGATTAGCATATCCCTCCAATGGGAATATGCTAATCTTGTTTCTTTCAAAAACAAGAAAAAACAAACACTACTCATATTCATTAAAGATCATTGCACCACACCCTATCATGAGCAATTTTGAATGATGCTTGAAAAATATATAGACTGTCTGTATCCATGATTTTAGTACTTTTCCACATGCAGAAAGTCTACACAAAATTCAGATAGATATTGTAATACTTACAAATGATGTAGGATTTCAAGAAGCCATGGAAGATGATGTTGCTAAGTTGCTAGTGTTCCATAGAGGAGAAAGTTTATCTAATGATGAGCTGATTTTGTTAGAATAAGAGCAACCAGAATATACTGTGGAGAATATGGAAATTCCACTAACTCCACTTAAATTGAGCACAGAGAATATCTACTAGTTTTTGCTGATAACTCTAAATGTAAATATAATATAAACGTTATAAGAGGAGTTTATAAGGAACTCAGTTTCTACACTGACCTCTGTAAAGAGACAATGTGCCATAAACATCAATTTTGTTGTTTTACACTTCTCAAGTAGATGTTGATGATTATGAACTATATGATGGAAGATAGTGTCCCTTCATCCTCCCAGTAACTCTCATTCTAGCAATTCCATCCCTCACACAATAGTCAACATCTTTTGCAGTGAGAACAATATTACAATTCTTATTCATTCCCCTACATATTTCTCTTCAAATCTTCTTATATATACATATTATATTTGGATTTTTGTTTTTATTGTTTTCTTGAAAAATAACCATTGAGAAACATTATCACTTTATAACATGAAAATCAATGGGAAAATTAATTTCGCTTTACGGCAGTTTTGCAGGAATATATTACTCCCATAATGCAGGGTATTCCTATGTATATTAAATTCATTATATTTTTGTTTTTAACATTGCATTTGTGTCTATTAATTGTATTTTATCATCTACTCAGATTTATGATTTATTAAAATTTCCAGAATGAAAACAATATAGGGTAGGATCACAAGGTGAAACTTTATTTCAATACAATACAACCATTTAGGCTAATGCAATATTCAAAATAGCTATTTTAGCTTTTCACATGGAACTGGAAAATGACCTTAGAAGAGAATGGAATTTTGAAATTATGTTAGATATTCTAAGTGATTTTATGATGCACTTTCTTGGTATGTGCTGCTTTATAATATTATCAAACTGGTTCTCCGGTTAATATGATAAAATTTTGTTTCTCTTACAGCTTTCTTTAATTGCAAACAGTAAAGGCAAATATTAAAAATAAGCGAGTATGCTACACTTATATGCTGCACTTACAACTCTACATTTATATCTTTCTTATTATGTTCCCTCTGATCTAAGTATCTTCCTGAAGAATATATAAATCACAAGAGACAATTCTTTATTTAGTCAGGTATCTTCCACATTTAAAGTACTATGTTTAGATAAACAATTTAAGAGGTTACACAATTCGTACAGGCATACATATATATGCATATAAATTTACACATACACACATGCATACATACATACATATATATAGTTTATAATAACCATATTAGGATATTATGCAAAACCCTTCATGAAAACATGCTACAACAATAAAGTAGTTCAGTTAAAATTGCAACTGTAAAACAAGAACAAAAGAACAAGGACTCAATCATTATCAAACCACTTGGATTTATCAACAAAACTTGCATATTTTTACTATAGAATAGAAAGCAGAAAATATTTCCTTGAAAAAACCAAAATAGTTTATCTAGTATATGGATATGTCACAGATGATAAATAGCTTACAGGTCATATAAAATGATAATAATAATGAGCTAAATCAATAACATAGTATCTCTTGTCTTTATAATTATTTATATTCATTGATTTAAAGTCATGAATATCAAATATATTCATGCATTTCATTTATACTTTGTATAATGTTAAAACCATGAAATTGCTGATGACAACTTGTAAAACTATCAACTTATAAATGCATTTTCAGAAAATATAAGAAAACAAAATCAAGACAGGTTTCCAGCACAAACAATAGGCATATGTTTATCAAATACTTCTGTCAGCAGATATGCAAGGAAAATCAGTGTAATGAAACAAAATAAGCATAATATTCATACACTTTTCTTCATTAACAGTTTGCAAATGCTGTCAATAAATGCTTGTGCAACATCTAGGAATTATTGTGTACCAAATAAGTAAGCTTTTTTGCTGTAACAAAAATACTGCAATTAGATGAAATTCTTTAAAAGTTCATCTTATTGTAATGCTTCTGTTAGATACTGTCGTAGCTAAATATTTTTCTAGTGGGAGTCTAATCTTTTCTCCAGCCTTAAAATAAGAATAATGGACTGATGAAATGAGCCATGAAAATATTAAAACAAAATTTTCCTCTGCATTTCTTCTGGCACCAAACTGTTAATAAAACAATTCTTGGCAATTATTTGGACCTAAGTTAATGATGCAATAAATTTAATTTTAGGATAAATTATATAAATCCATGAAGGAGCTAGTAAAAAAACAAAGAAAACCTTCAAACAGTTAAAGCTACAGATCTCAACAGAATCCCATGTAATATAAAGTTGTTTATGTAGAAAAGATTAAAATGTGACAGAAGCATGAACATTTTTTTTACTACATTTTGCCATCAGGATTAACAGAATAATAGAGAGCTTGATACTGGTGAATATAAGCAAAGTGGATGAAGAAAATGTAGCAATGTATATTTACAAGTTGCAGCAATGTATAGATAACAAGAAGTTAACCAAACTAACAAATCACTCTGTTGTATATGTTTTATCTGATAATCAAGGCAAATAAGGATATTCTAAGAATTTTTACAAGAAAGCAGTAATAATATCTACAAACATGGAAAAGAGTACTTTTGAATACTTTTCTGCATCATTCAATCATTCAAAAAGGATTATGGAAAATGACTAAAAGTTTTGAATCCTTAGCTACGAAAGAAGACTAAAATAAGGAAACATCAAAAATTGATTTGAATCTCACAACATCACTGAAATGATAGGTTTTTAAAACTGTAAAACAATGATTGAGCTGTAAAACAAGAAAATTCAAATGCATATCTTATTGTTTTACACTGGTGTCAAATTAGGTTGCATGGTTCTTAGTTCCCACTGCACAAAATTTTTTTATTGTCATTTATACCTGTTTCGCCATAATGACATGTAGTGGATGGCTCTTAAGAATTTTAATACATGTTGTGGCCTTCATCATCTAACAGACACAGCAACAGAGAAGACCTTCAAACATTTTTATTGTATATGTCCTGTTTTTTTCAGGGACATGGTATAAGCACAACACTCTTTCTATTGCCCACCATAATAAAGAATAGATTAAGTGCATTTTATTTTGACACAAGCACTAGAAAAGTTGAATACTAAGACTCAAGAATCTACTCTGTTTCTACTCAGAGTTACTGCTTTCTTACATGAGAAACCTTCAAGCAATGTTAAAAAGTTCCTAAAATTTTGAAACCATCTAAAATTCCAGATCAATGTGGCAGTATGAGTAGACAAAGAGCAATACTTTTAAATACACTAATCTATACAACTAATCCATCTTGTTCTTGAGTATTATCAGAAAACAGTGAAATATTGGTGAATGAAATAAAAAAACATTATTCAATATTTTAGTGATATTATTCATATAAGAGCTATTATTAAGATTGTTTAACAAAGTCATTTATGTGCTTTACCATACATTCAAATAATTTAGAATATATTCAATTAAAATATAAAAAAGATTTCACTACTAAAGAAATGAATATTAATAACAAATGAAATGACATAACACTGCAGTAATACTTAAATTGTATTGAAACATAATATATTAGCTCAGATCTTTAGTATTTCCATTATTATATTCATTAAGATCATATTGAAACATTTCAAAATAATAACATTCCATATACAACTTTAAAAAATATAATATTACATTAATATGAAATACAAATGTAGTTTTTAAAGCAACAAAGATATACATTATTAAAATTTTAAAATTCTTCCATATTAGATTTGTTTTATTTGAAAAATTATATCATTTAACCTGAAAAAGAAAATTCAGTTTCAAAATCTTTTACGTACATTAGACTAATCTTTAAACTAGAAACAAAAAAGTAAACTTACCATGAGCATCAGCATCCATTAAGCCAAATACAGGAATGCGGAGTTCATTCCATAAAGTTTTCAAAAGCAAACGTGTATTAATATCTGGAAATCCTTTACCCTTTAAAATAAATATGATTGAACACATTTTTATTGTATGTATATGAAAGACAATATGTGTATGCACTTGTGTGTGTGTGTGTGTATGTGTGTGTACGTGCATGTGTGCGTGTGTGTATATAGGTATGTATGTTATATATATTTTACTATTTCATTTAGGCATAGCAATACTAATAACTAGTTAGAAATCAATATACATATATGTTTCACAACAAAGTACCATATATGTTTATATGACATAAACATTTGGTGGAGGAGATCAAATATATATAGGGAACGAATGTGGTGAATGGTAAACAGGGTGGATATGACCAATAATAGTGTGGGACAATAAGAATGAGAGATGAATACTGATCAAGAGCAGTATTGACATGAGGGACAGGTGACTGGAAGTACAATAATGGTGATATGGCATGGTATATTGTAACAGGTATTGCTTTCATTTCTTAGAGCAGCAGAATCACACAGAAATAAGAGGGTGATGACAAGATGGGTGATAACAGGATGGGTAATAGGTGCTGAGGAGTGTGGTTAGAGATTGTGAGTTGTGGGGAGTAAGAGATACATAGTGACAAAGGTGGTGGGGGATTGTCAATAGTAATAAGGAAAAATAGATGTTAGTAGGAAATGGCTCAGAGGAGAGACACAGTTGATAGGATCAGTGGGGAGGGGATTCAATTATGTGCATATTCATTACACTTTGAGAAACTAAACCACAATGTACAAGCATAGTTGGACAACTCTTCTCCAGTAGTACATATCACTAAGCATCTCAGTCCCTTGTCAGCTCTACCAGTTGTTTCAGTATTCTTAGATCAGCCTTCACCACCTCAATTCATATCTTCCTTGGTTTTCCTTTTCTATAAGATTGATCAACAGGGAGTGACCAGCATTTCTTGAGGTAACTATTTTTGTCCATATGCATGACATTCATAAACCAAAGCAGTTTTTTCTCTTGCGCACTGTTTGATTCCTCTGGAGCTCAGTTTTTCTCTTAACACATTTGTACTTGACCAATCATGCATATAGACAGTGCACATCCACTGGAGCATACTTGCAACATTTCTTTCAAGTGCTCACGGATCTTCCACATTCAGGACCATCTCACTACCATTTAGCATTGCAGTTTGTATACAAGCACCATGCAGTTTGCCTTTCACTCTGATAGAGAAACATTTTGTTACCAACAAAATGATTAGATCCCTGAACTTCTCCATTCTGTTCTTTACCTAACTTCGATACTTTCAGAATATCCTCAACCACTGTTGATTAGGTCACCTAAATAACAAAAGATATCTACAACTTCTAACAGATTCTCCCAGGTATCTGAGGACATCCATTTACCATGCACTATTACTCCAGTGCATCAACTATATATATCTACTACATATGTAGGAAATTCTGTCTGAGGGTGCGTTTGTGGAGTTGTTAGCTAACTTCTCCTACATTGTTTTGTCGATTTTGATGAAACTTGACACATGAGTACAACTCATGTCTGGAAACCTTATGGCATACTCAGATTGTTGAAAAATCGATAACAGGGTCCCTGGAAAGGATCCTTATATATATCTAATATATTTCATTTTAACAGCCAAGGGAAATAACCCATTCATTTTCCTAAATCATTTGGTATAAATCAAATTGAGTATGCTTATTTCTTAGAATTTGAACTATTAGATTTATTTTTGCAATTTATCCAGTATAACCCTTAAACAAGTAAATAGTACTTTCCTAAACAATAGATCCACTTATTTTGGTTAGTGACTCATTCACGAATATACCAGCACTAGCGCTGCTGAGTGAAATATTCTCTGGGAACCTACAAAAGCCCTTTTCAGAGTTTTTTACTTTGAATTGTTATTATCTCATATCTGATTAGCCTATTATTACGTAACATGCTTCATGATTTTAGCATACATACCTTATTAGAATTTCCTCTTAAATTCTATATACTCAGGGAATGCATAAAAGATCCTTTTGGGGATACTTTATTTGAGTTCTTACTATTGGGTAAATAAGTTCATATTATTACATAACTGACTTCACAATTTGGGTATTCATAACTTATTGGGAATTCCTAAAAATAAGATCCTGTATAAGACAATTTGGTATTCTCTGTAAATGCACAAAAACCGTTTTAAGGGCTACATACTTTGTATTGTTGTTATTGGATTAGGAAAACAATTGCAAGAACAGAACCAAGGGATAAGCCCCGCTTTCCTGGGAATTACCAGGTACATCAGCTAGGATATATATATATATATATATATATATATATATATATATATATATATGTATGATATATATATATATATATATATATATATATATATATATATATATATATATATATATATATATGTGTATGTATGTATGTATATATACATATCTCAGTGACGACTCCGGCACTCAGGCTGTTCAGGCTTAGCCCGAGTATAAATCAGCAAGCTGATTTAATTTCTGCCAACACTGGCTTCAAGTATGTAATTACAGCCAATAACTCAGACTCCTTTTATTGACCCCTGTCGCAATTCATTTATTTTCGTTCAGTGTCTGTTGGTCCTCTTACAAGTGCCCTGTGTCAAAAAATATTATTCGTAGCACACGTTCTCTCGACATCGTTCACGCACGCCTGATTCGGGTTATAGCCTGAGTTGTTATCTATAATTATAAAAATTAAAAGTAATTCAACTTCAATGCTTTTTTGATACAATAAACTTCTATAAAGATTAGGATTTAAATTCCAGTTTATGAAAAGTTTCCGTTCCACAATATTCTTAACTAACTTGCACTCAGTCACTTATGACAAGTGTTCCTGCTGATCCAATCAACAGAACAGCCTGCTCATGAAATTGCTGTCCAAGTGGCTGAGCATATGTTTGAACATATATGAATGTCTGTAAACGCAAACATTTCATTTAGTATTCTTGTATACACATGTGTATATATTCTTATATACCTGCTCTTTGAAATGATGATAACTTACCATCTTCCAACTATATTACTTTATTATTCTCTAATATCTTTATGTGGTAGATATGCAACCATATATCACAATACCTGTTGGACAAGATAGCTTCTTGTGAAGCATGCTACACTAACTTGTTTGCCATCTTATTTTCTCATTGTTTTTCACTTTATATAGAAGCAAGATTATAATGTATTTGTCATAATTCTGTGTTAAGACTATTCACTAAAAACATGTGCTGCATAATAGTACAGTTATATAAGATTTATGAAAACAGACGTAGGAGTGGACATATTTAGATATCACTGCAACTGGTTTCCTGTTATAGTTTAGAATATATTTTCTTTCAGTAATGGATGCTATAGTGTACATGATTATGCTTCCAGACATATAAATTTCAAATGTTAAAGGAGTAAATTTTATAGAGCTCTAACATAATTGGCAAGTTGTCACATATACACATTACATCTTAATGTGACTGTGTGAGTGTGTATGGATATATATATATATATATATATATATATATACACACACACATATACAGACAAGAGATAAAAACTGATATTTGCATGGATTTGGTTGGCATTAGGGAGGGCATCCAGCCATAGAAACCATGCCAAATCAGACTGGTGTCTGCCACAGCCTTTCAGCTTGCTAGCCCTGATTAAACCATCCAACCCATGCCAGCATGGACAACGGACATTAAATGATGATGATGATGATAGTATGCATATATATATATATATATATATAAAAAGAGGAATTATTTCTCTCTCTCTCTCTCTCTCTCTCTCTCTCTCTCTCTCTCTCTCTCTCCTTGTCCATATGCATGTATATATATATAAACATGATTTATGTGCCTATACACACACACAAAATCACAGATACAAATACATACAAATTTTGAGTATATAATCGTGAAAAAAGTACCCATCACATGTAGATTATATTTCTTCATTTATTTGAAAGTGATTGTTCATTACATTGCTACTCAGAGTTTTTCATATGCAATCCTTCTTATAATATTTTGTCGTCCTGCACTTATATACTAATAACTACTTTTAGTGACATTGTATGATGCTAAGTGTAGAGGGTGTTGATATTAAAAGTTAATATATGCATATATGCAGGGGAAAGTAAATGATGAGAAATTTGTGATGGTCAATTTGAGAAACACATGTGTAGAATATAACATTGTTTCGAGTGGTCAAAAAATTCCTTAATAATTACCTCCACCTTAGCGAAAGCAGAGGTATTGTCTTCAGTAGCATTTGTTTGTCCATAGACAAGATATCTCAAGAACTGCTGGATGGATTCAAATGAAACTTTCAGGGATGTTCGGCCATGTGACTGGCACGAACTGATTAGATTTTGGGATTGATCCAGTACCGGACAAGGATTCAGGATTAGTTTTCCTGTTTTCTTACTTAATTGTTTTGAGAGTGGTTGGATTCACTTTTAGTATTCTCGTTTGTGATAGTAGCTGAGTTTATTTCCGATATTCTCATTTTTAAAAATCACACCTGCCTAATCATTGAGAGGACATTGGTGTTGCCTTGGCAGAGGTTTACACTCACTGGGTGCTCTTGCTGGTATTATTTTATAGGCAGTGTGCTTTTGTTATCTACAAGATTGTAGCAAGATGAGGTATGTTCCTGCTTATGAGTATGATGATTATTATATGATATGGCATTTTTCTTGTTGAAAGCTTCCTAAGTAAATTCTGAGAATTAATGAGTGGTTATATTATGTTTGTCACCAAATAATGTAAATAATATTAGTCATGGACTAATATTACTTTTACTTCACTGCATAATTATTTCTAGTTAGCATTTTTTTATGCTCTCTGTTTTCTATATATTATCACTAACTATTGCTTTCCAGGTGAATGGCATCTCTAAGTTATTTATTATCTAAACAATTCTATTTTCCTATGCTAGCCAATGTACATCTTGTACAGTTATTTATTCAGTGATTTTTTTTCCATCAATATTTCGGTAAACATATTGAAGACTATGTTTTGCTTATGAGGTCATAATGTAAATCTGAATCATTTCTGGAGTTATCTCCTGAATTTTCCAAATATATAAATTGTATTAGTTTTCGAGTAATTTATTTTTTCTTTGTTACATAATATTTTTTAGCTTACTTTTTAATGTCTTCTACTTTATTAATATTGTAACACTAGCTTAACTGAGCTTTAGAATATCCTTTCTGAAGATATACTTAGCAGTGTGGCAGATAACTATTTAGTAATGTGCAACTGTTCATTATCCCAGTTCAGTTTGTTCCGACCTTTAGCAATATGGCCATACACAAATTATACTTCTCATTTTCTGAATTGCTGTGAAATTCTTTTTTTCAAATTTATTGGATATGTTTGTATGCTTGCTTTTTTCTGACATGTTCTGTCTCATGTTATTTGTATCCTTATTATGACTTTTGTATTGTATATACCTAAGAAGAATCTATAAGTAGAGCGCAATCATTTTTCTTTTACCTATTTTAATACTATTTGTCATAAAATATCTTGCTATTAATTGCTGATACACTGTAAGTTGTTTCCAACAGTCTATGTAGCTGGCTTCTGCTTTTTTTTATGTATATAAATACAGTATCTATTACTATATGGATGAAGCCATCAATATTTTATTTCATCCACTTTTAGAATTACATCTAGTTTCTAAATTATTACTTTGAAGTTGTATCTTACTGATAGCAAAAACAAGTTGACATAATCCTTTTACTTTTTAGTAATCAGCTTCCTATAGTCACTCAGTTTTTGGAAGCACTTTTTTACATATGTTTTAATCAATTTTGAACACCTGTATCTAGTTCATCTGAATTATTCCCATATGCATGAATTCATTCCTTCCTAAGTTATTATATACTGTCAGACTCATTTTATTGCAAATGTTTAGTGAAATGGTTAGTTAGCCTTATCAAAACAGATTTTGCAGATGATGAAAGAACCCTCTAGATATGTAGAAAATAAAATGTTTAATTTTAATTCTCATCTGATGCTTAAAACTGTACATGAATCAACTCTAACCTTGATAATATGAGGGGGTAAAAGGGAGCTGTGATCCTGCTAACAGAAGGAAGAGAAAGAAAGGAGATGAATAAACAGGTGTAAGCATAGCTGGGTAGTTGTAATTTCACATCCACATAGTTTTGGGATTGATCCAAGAATATAGCACAGTAGAAAGTGTCTTCTGCCATAATCTCAATTTATCCAGTATCTTCTGAGGAAGATTTAGTTGACAGAAACTTTGTGTGTGTGTGTGTGTGTGTGTGTGTGTGTGTGTGTGTGTGTGTGTGTGTGTGTGTGTGTGTGTGTGTGCATGTATGTGTATATGTGTATACATGTGTGCATGTGCATGCACACATGTGCACATGTGTATGTGTGCATGCATGTACATGTGTGCATGCATATTTTCTCCAGGTGCATACTGACCAAAAGATATGAGAACAAGCAAGAAAACTAAGAACACTTGTGCTTCAAGAATGAATTCCAGATTAATATGCCAAGTTCCTTGACATTCATGCTATCAAAAAATCTTTGGACCAGCAGAAGCCAGTAATCAACGATGCTACTGTTTGTAATATGTGATTTAAAATAAATAAATGTAAACGTAAATGATAAAACATTGACTCTGGGGCATTTATTAATATCAACACCTTGCCCACCAGAGTTTTAAAAATTATCATTTGGAAAGAAGGAAAGAGTTGGAAACTCTTCTTTCTGCACACCTGAATTGCCATTCTAATTAACATCAATCATATTTAGGAAATGAAATATTTTGAATTTAGAAATTGTAGTTTATATGGGACAAGAGCATGACAGAATAATCTCTCATGGCAACCATTGATTTTGTCAGTTGTTAGGGTATAATGCTTTGGTATTATAACCCTTATGCATCTCCATTAAGGTAGATTAGCTTTCACAAACTTCCCCCTGTCTCCATGAATGAAAAAAACTGATCAATGTTGTGTTTGACCTTGTATTAAACTGGTAAAACAGTTCAGTGACTGAAATCAGTAAAAGATTAAAAGAATGAAATACAAAAAGAATAAAATACAGCCTGGTTGAATGAGAATATTTTCAGTCTTTGTAATGAGAAGAATTAACTTTTTGTGTTTTAAAAAATTAACAGCATGTTTTTTTTTTCCTTCAATATTGGACAAAATATAAATTTGAGAAATCATTTTTTTATTGTTAAATTTGTAAAATTAAACATTCAGTGAATTAAAAGCAACATCTAGTGAATATTAGCACATGTGAGTCAGACAAGTGTGATTAATAAATTTATTTTACAACCACATGTTTCTGGGTTCAGTTCCACTCGGTGGTACCAAAGGGAAAATGTTTACTACTGTTGCCACCCAGGTCAACCAGTACTTTGTGACTCAAATTGGTAGAAACTGTACAAAGCATATCATGCATGTGTGTGTGTGGGGGGGGGGGGGGGGGGGGTGAACATGAAAATATGTATTCATGGATATGTTTTGTGTGTGTGTGTGTGTGTGTACATCTATGAGGATGTTTAAACCCTGTGATTAATAGTCAGTATCCTACAATGTCATTTTGCAATGAACTGTCCAGTAGCTTTGTGCTTTTCAACACATAATCATTATTTTAGTATCCAATGTGCCATGCTCCTTGGATTGGATAGAATTTTGTTGAGGTAGATTTCCTACAACCAGATGCTCTTCCTCTGTCTAATCCTCACCTGTTTCCAAGTAAAGTAATATTCCCCATGACCAAACACTTTTTCACAGAAGATTGTGTAACAGTGACATTTGTTTACAACTATCACATGGAGTCAAGGCAAGGAGTTAGTAATACACACAAACATGTATGAGTGCACACATGCACACACACACACACATGTAGCACATATACATACATAAATATATATGTATATATAGGTGCAGGTGTGGTTGTGTGGTAAGAAGCTTACTTCCCATCAACATGGTTCCAGGTTCAGTCCCACTGTGCGGCAGCTTAGGCAAGTGTCTTCTACTATAGCAAAACATTGTGAGTGGATTTAGTAGATGGAAACTGAAAGAAGCTCATCATATATATCATCATCATCATCATTTAACATCCACTTTCCATGCTGTCACGGGTTGGTTAGTTTGACTGAAAACTGGTAAGCCAGGGGGCTGCACCAGGTTCTGATTTGATTTGACAAGATTTCTACAGTTGGATGCCCTTCCTAATGCCAACCATTCCAGGAGTGCAGTGGGTGTTTTTTATGTGCCACCAGCACAGGTGCTATTGATCTGACACCGGCGTCAGCCATGACTATGGTCTCACTTGGCTTGACAGCTCTACACAAGCAGGGTGCATTGTCAAATGTCTTGGTCACTTGTCACTGCCTCCAAATGGTATAATGCTTGAACGGTGCTTTTTACTGGCTGCCATTGGGAGCTCCTCTGTGCTGATGGCCTTGTTCTTATAGCTGAGTTACTACCAGAACTAGTGAAGAAATTTCAGGTATGGAAGCAAGGTCTGGAATCAAAGGGACTTAGAGTTAATTTAGCAAAGACCAAAGTATTGATAAGTAGGAAAACAGACAAATCACAGATCCTTTCAGGGAGATAGCTCTGCTTGATGTGTAGGAAAGGTTTTGGAAGAAACTCCATACGGTGTACCCAGTGCAAGCTATAGACAAATAAGAGGTGCAGCAGTATCACTGGGTGGCTAACAGAGAAAGCAGTCTTTACATGTGGCAGATGTGCAGCAATGTATAAAAAATAGACTCCTTCACATGCCAGCAGGGATCCCCAGAAGTAGTAGACCGCTTCTATTACTTAGGTGGCGTTTATTCTGAAAGCATAGCTGCTAGAATAATAGGCTGGGTGAAGTTCAGAGCGCTACTACCTCTGTTAGTAATGAAAGGCCTCTCCCTCAGAGTAAAAGGCAAATTGTATGATGCCTGTGCATGAACAACTATGCTACATGGCAGTGAGATATGAGTTGTGACTACTGAGGATGTGTGAAGACTTGCAAGAAATAAAGCCAACATGTTTCACTTGATAAGTAATGTCAGTGTGTATATACGACAGAATGTGATTTAAGAGAAAAACTAGATATACATAGCACTAGATGTAGTGTGCAACAGAGATGATTATGCTAGTATGGCCATGTAATGTGTATGAATGAAAACAGTTGCATCAAGAGGTGTCAATCTCTAACTGTAGAGGGAACATGTGGAAATGGTAGACCCAGGAAGATGTAGGACAGAGTGGTGAGAAAGGATCTACAGACGTTGGGACTTACAGAGGGGATGACGGAGAACTGAGGCTCCTGGCAGTTTGCTATGCTTGAAAAGTCATGTCAAGTTAAGTAAAAGTGTGGTTGCTCTTGCATACAGGCTTATTCCATGTAATCTTCTCCAGCAGAGCATCCCTTATCTTCTGGGCTTGTAGGTGTTGGTGCCACATAGAAAGCACCCATGCCAGTGCTGCATAAAAGCACCCAATACAGTCCATAAAGTGATTGGTGTTAGAAAGGGCATCCAGCCAGAGAAACCATGCCAAAACAGACATGGAGTCTAAACACCTCTTCAGTTGGTCAGCTCCTATCAAACCGGCCAACCCATGCCAGCATGGAAAACGAACGTTAAATGATGATGATGATGATACATACATACATACACACACACACACACACACACACACACACACACATATATAAATACACACACACATATATATATATATATACACACAGACACATATATATATTATATATGTATATACATATATATATATATACATACACACACACACACACACACACACACACACATATATATATATATACACATATAGAAGCATTAGTTAGAGAACAAACATTAAATTTGGGTCAACAACTTTACATACACCACCACCCCTCAAATATTTAATCATATATAAATAACACTATTGTCTACAAACACATAAAAAATAATACATATACATAAAATCACAGAAGGTAAAAATATATATTCTAATAAAATACAAATAGATAATGGCTTATCAAAAGTAAAATGTAACGACTAAAAATTCAAAACTACCAAAAAGCCTAATGGACAAATATAAAATAAATAAAGAAATAAAGATGAAAATAAAACTAAAATAAAATAAAATAGTCCACTGACTAAAAAGATTTTATCAGATGATTAAAATATTTTTCAAAGATTAAAAAGAAATTTTTTTTTTTAATATTTGAAAAAGTCTTTTACTTCCCTCACACAAGTACGTCCAAAGTTCATAAGTAAGTAGACTTTCACAGGTCAAATTTACATACATCTTGAAAAAAGTCTTTCACTCTCCTCACACAAGTACATCC